>NC_012862.1:612500-925331 GCF_000026945.1 Candida dubliniensis CD36 | reverse complement strand
ATAGGTATAAGAAGAATTGTTAATGTGTTCCCTAAAGTGAAAATAGTTGTTGGGAAATTATCAAGTGTGGAAGATTCAAATTCAAATAATAAAGTTTGGTATAATAATGAAGGATTTTTGGATAGTCATTGGCATTTCAGAAATAGATTTATAGATAGTCTATATTTTGGCACAGAATAAGAGAGAAAACTATCAAGGAAAGAGACTATTGTGAAGCTATTTTTTTTTTAAGAAACGGTTATATACTTACAGTGAATACTTTATTTCTGGGAATATCAAATTATACGAAGATATTACTAGTTGTTGTTTGTAAATTAAACTGCATAAACTTTCTAGCTACACTCTATTATAAGCTACTCTAAACCATAATCAAATATCTTTCTATCCAAGCCATAGTCAAAATTAGAGATCCATTACTAACAATCATAATAAGGTCTGTGGTTTCTTAAATTTCAATGCAATTGATTTCCGTCTTCTATGATTTTTCATATGATTACATTGAGCATTAATATCAATTATTGAATTACAACAAGTGTTCATACCTGTACTATTGTGTGCTTCTATTTGTTCTATTACTGCTGAGTTGGATTCCTTTTCTGATTGATATAGATAATTTTCTAAATTATTCAAATCACACACTGAAAACCGACATCTGTGCAAAGTTTCCATTTCAGAAGTAGCCACTTTTGATTCAACCCCACTTACACAACGAGGAACATTGTTGGTTGATTTCACATTATCAGTACAACCTGTCATTACCTGTGTGTTATTTGTCATGGACAAGCTATCATAGTATTCATTCCATGAATCAGTCGAATTGTGGTCTGGTAGAGTTCTCGATGTGGTATAAATTAAAAATGCATTAAGTGGCACATTCTTGGAAGAAATATCAATAGGTTCTTCTATTCCAAGTGAACATTTTCTTCCAGTTTGATATGTCATTATTTTTATTAATAAAAGTTAGGAAAATGGAGATGGGTTTAATATATCAAATTTATCCTGTAGTAAATAAAGAAAATGCCAAACTCATCTATATTAAAAAAAGATGGAGAAGGTTGACTCTAGTTTATTTATACCGAATTATTAATATTATTATTATTTATATTATTATTACTATTTGGGATTGCTTTCTTTGCTTTAATACATGAAATTATATTTTTTTATATAAGCTGCTAAAAGGAGAATACAAAAGAAAAGACTTTTGGGGGGCATCGAAAGATTAGATTTAGCAGCAATTTAATTTAATTTGCTATCATTTATATAAACCCCTCTTAAATTGCTCTTTTATTGATACTTTTTTGTTATATCTATACCTGATAGGAAACAGAAAACTATTGAAGTAAACTAGAGCCAAAAAGCACGATGTACGAGCATATTGCAAAAAAAAACACTCAAATGAAATTGGTTCCAAATCAAAAAGTTTGACATTTGGATGGACCATATGGTTGAATATTTTTTTTTTTTTTTTGGTATTATTTTTATTAATTTCCGTTAATTATTTCTTATCCTTTCCCATATTCATTAGTATTTCATTTCATATAATAAATCACGTAAAATAAAATACTTACAAACCAACAGAAGTCAATAACATGACCTAGAATAATATTATTGTATAATTTGTATATTATATTAACTGTAAAAAATAAATAACAATAAATTTCGTATTCCGTGATTAATCTCTAATAATAATTTGGGGTCAGGTCAACATATTGTGTCTTCAACATGAAATGAATCACTCTTATATAGTTCTTATTTTCTCCAAAACGAAACCTTGTATGTTGGGAAGTGAATTTCTTTCTTTAGACAATCATTAACTTCAACAATGAATCAACAACACTGGTGGCTGCCAAACTTGTGATTTCACTATTTGTATCATATGGGGGACTCACTTCCACAACATCACCACCAATCACGTTAACCTTATTTTTCAACCCATCTAAAATGGCCAACAATTCTCTGGTGGTAAATCCACCTACCTCCATTGTTCCTGTTCCTGGGGCATAGGCTGGGTCCAATACATCAATATCAACCGATATATAAGTTGGGATATCTGGGTCCTTTGTCAATTCATCAATGATTCCTTGAACTCCAATCTTGTCAATATCGTTAGCTTGGATAATATGGAATCCACAATCAGCATCGTGTTGCTTGTCGTAATTAGCATCAATATATGGTGCCCTTATCCCGATGTGATAATTACCTTTTGTTTCAATATACCCTAATTCGGTGGCATAATGTAAGAATGTTCCATGATTTAATGACATATAATCAGTGATTCCACCACCCAATTTCTTGGGATCCCAAGTATCAATATGTGAATCAAAATGAAATACTCTAATTTTTCTTCCTAATTGTTCATAAACATTTTTTATTGCCATTATGGTTATAGTATGATCACCTCCCAATGTGATGATTTTGGGATGTTGATTGACATTCCCTTGATGTTTAGAAATGCTTCTATGCCCACGATACAATTGATTTAAAGCGATACGATTATCAAATGGAGTCATAGCCACGTCACCACAATCTATAATGGAATAATTATGAGTAGTTTCATCATAAGGGTCAACTGGGTAATTGAATCTCTTCTTGGTTGACTTCCAAGCACTTCCTAAACGTCTAGCATTACTTCTGATTGATTCGGGTCCGAATCTGGCTCCGGGGCGATAGGATGTCCCGGTATCAAATGGTGCCCCAACAATCGCAACATCAATGTTCCTGGTTGTTTGTTGATCTAAGGTGGAGTGCTTATCAAATTCATTATTTTCGTTAGAGATGAAACAATTAAAATGATTGAAATGGGCATAAGTCAAGATTCCACCAAACATGTTTTGATCAACAGCAATATCGGAAGTATCATCTTTATCAGGCAACTTCAATTTGGATCTCATTGATAAAACCTTTTGTACTGTCATCTGATTAGGATCATCTGCTTGTATTTGCAAGTTTGGAGCAGTGTTTGTTCTCCCATGTAATTCTCCATATAACTGATCTAGAAGTGATGGTGATTTGAAAATGGCTTGTGATGATACACATGCAAGTAAAGCAAAAATGTGAAACTTCATATCTGACTAATCCTAATTGAGGACAATGGCTACTGTTTTCTGGTTTTCTTTTCGATAAAATATTAGAATGGGTTGAATGGTGTATATATATATATATATATATGCCTAAAGCTGGAACTGGGGATGTTGTTGCGCTTGTTGCTGTATCACTATCGCGCAACCTTCCAAAATAGGATACAATTGACATAGAAATTCCGCTCACAATTCCATTCTCATAATATCCCACTTAAATCAACAATAGGTGTGAATATATATTCAAAACAAGTACTTAAACTACAACAAAAAGAAAAAATGCAATCAATGCAAAGAACCCGCTTATAAATCATTACATTTTTCCATCTTGTAAAATAATTCGTTTAGATTGACAGAAATTTGAGGATTTACTTCTGTGGAATAGTATACCAACCCTAGTATTAGTAAACTAATCAAGTTGAATAAGAAAATCAACCTATAAAGATAATTTCTTCTATTCTCACAGTGTTGTTTGTTGTGTGCCTGTGGTTGTTGCTTTTCTAGATCAAATTTAGTTGAAGGCATCTGTAAAGGAAGTTCAAGTTTGTTTGGTTCTGACTGGGATTCTTGGTACCTTGGTCTATACATACACATGCGGTAGTAGTATAGAGAAAAATATTAATAGTCTGCTTGATTGTATCTAGAATGGATTAAACTAAGGTTGGATCTATACGTTATTGTTTCTTAAAACCTTAAAAGCTTGTGGTGGCTTAACAAATGGCAGATAATTGATGATGATGTCAAACTTCTGGTGGCAGTGGTGTGTTGAAGTAGTACTGTCTTGATTAATTAAAAGTATAGATGTTTAATTTGTGACAGTGGAAACACCTCCAATAGTTTGTTTATATTATACTTTGCTATTGCCTTCTTCTTGAAAAGAAAGAAAGAGAATTAAAATAGTATATATTAAAGCTAATCAGTAAATTTCACTTCCTTGTTCATCAGGGCTAAAAAAAAAAAAAAATACTGCACACGACGGAAAGGGGGGGCTTTCACAACATGGATTTTGTGTACTGAACGAATAGATAGACATAAAAATCTCACTCAGACAAACAAACCACGCGTCCTCGTCCTCGTCGTCGATGGACCTACCTACGAAACACACGCCCACACAGCCTACTTCAAGTCTACTTTGGAAAAAAAAAATACAATCAACTTGTACAAACCAAACACAGTACATGTATAACAAACTTATAAACAAACCAAACCAAAAATAAAATCAAAAATAAAATAAAATACACCAAAAGTTTAGCATTATCTAAATTATAAGCATCCTATCCCTTGTTCAATCCAACCATCTTCTTCTCTTTGTAGCAGCACTAATTGTGGCCTTACTCACTCTTTCACTGGCAGGGTACCAATACGTTGGATATGGAGCAACACTGGCATAGTTGACAGCAGATTCAGCTGTGTAACTCCACCCTGGTGTAATAGTAGAGGCCACATTTGGGGTTCCAGCCTTTGTTGAGTAGTAAGTAACAGTACTGGTTGGGAACTTCATACTCCAGGTTGTAGCAGTAACTTTGGTACCTGGTTGCATTTGCATTGGTGCATATCTCGTCTTCCCTGTTTGTAGGGTATATGGAACTGTAAAAGATTTGGAGTCAGCGGTCGTTGCAGTATCAAATCCTGAAGCTTGATCCTCTGGCACTGCTCCTGTTTCGGTAACGTCCAAAGTGGCAGTTGGGCCTGACATACCGGTTAATTTGAAACGTGGTGAATAATGAATAGTGGAACCTCCATTATTGAAAGTAACATAAACTTGGAAATAGTAATAACCGTTAGGTACTGAATTCTGTTTGATGGAAACAGTTTTAGATTTGTCTGAAACAGCTTCATTCTTGACTAATGGATCCAAACACTGGATCTTCCCATCTGAAGTCGGCCCTGCACATAAAGAGATTGTGTACCCTTTGGCATTAGCCAAAGATTTCGGTGAATCTGAATCATCTGAATCATCCCAAGCAATCTTGATACTTGCTGATCCAGAACTACCGGAATAGGAGTCACCACTCTTTGGTGATGTGATGTCCACATCTGCAACAACAGATCTTATTATGGAAACAACAAGAGAAATTAATATGATCTGAAATTGTCTCATTTGTGTTTCAGTTGGTTAGTTTAGATGTTCTTGATGAGTTGTAAATGCTTTGTTTTATCTGGAGGTTGTCCCAAGTCGATAATATGTGGTAGTCGTCAATAACAAATGTAAAAAAAAAAATAAATTAACTAATCTAAACCAAACAAACTTCAAAAGGAAAAAGTATCCAATATCTTCAAAACAAATAATGCTTCTTTTCCCTAAATTATTGAAATAGTTATTTTAGAAAGTTTGATAAACTCGACGATTTGACGATTTCAATTAACTTTTCGAATTAAAGGAATCCCTAGAAAAAAAAAAAAAAAAAAAAAGATGAAAGAAAGATTGTTTCGAGAAGTTGTAGGTTTTTTTTTTTTTTCCTCACTCTCTCAATATCACGCTTGGTATAAAATTTGCTACACAAGTAATATATTTGCTTCTCGTAACATTACACACGACTTTTTTGGTAGTCCCTCTCTTTGATTCGGGTTTCTTTGCTATCAACAATTGGCACCGACCACATTAAACACATCTATCATACTGTGGGGTATTCGTAGATTATGGCCTTTTTCCAAATGGTATGAGAGTAATACCTTTCACGGTATATGTTCCCATCAATTCAATATGTATATGAGAATGATCAAGGTACCTATAGCCACGATTAAAATCCAATCTAATTTACTTCTTTGATTAAGTATGTCTGATCCTCTTGTTGACTGTGAAAGCTCTGACTTTTCAGTTCTTTCCTTATGGTGACTTGAGTTCCGACGCTTTTTATGTCCATTGCTTTTCTTACTATTTTTATTAGATCCCTGCCTAGTTGGTGATTTGGATGTCTTTTTATTTGAATTCTTGAGTGCTGGGTTTCTACTTACGTGTAAAAACTCTGAGTCGTGATTCAAAAGTGGAGAACTTCTCGTGACTACTGAGGGAGAAGAGTGTTTATCACCTTCAATATCGATAGGCAACACCTTATTCAATAACGATCTTGATCGTTTCAAACTGGTCGTTATCATTGTGGTTGGTTGTAATAAATTCTTTATTTGATGGTTTGATAATTTTAAATATTATTTGAATCAAAAATCACAGGATCTAACTAAGAAAAAGAAAGGAAGCTGACAGGGCTTCTCTTTTTTATATGATTTCTGATATTACTAAACACTTAAAACTGGGCCGTTTTGACCGTTGCTGGATACCGCAAAAAAAAATAATATTTAGGCGCAAATCAAATGGATTCTTCGGGGCGGAGTTATTGAAGAGTACGGAATTTGTGGCTTGCGACAATTGGCAATTAATAATCATCGCTGTTTGCTGACAGAATGAATATTACTATTGACTTAGTAATGTGAATTCCAGACAGAGGAAGAGAAAACGAGGGATAAATGTAAAAAGAAAAGGTATATAGCATTAATGATGATATTTCCCTTTTCTTTTTTATTCTATTGACTTTATGTGTATGTTGAGGTGGTGGTTTGGAGAAGCATCCCCAAACATAAAAAAAAAGACGGGCATTTTTTGCATTATATTGCATTGCATACTGACCTGATTAATAATTGCCGTGTGACACACACTGTGTTTACTGTTGGTTTGTGGAAAGGCTTTTACAGTGGACTAGTTCCACAAAAATTCACACATCCTCCAAATCATCATGAAGGTCGAAAGTTCAATGCTTATTGATGTATCATTTGGCAGTTTGGGTTTAGTAATCGATGGAATGTAACTTTCAGTTACTGATTTGCCCTATGCTACCAACTGTTCAACTTATTTCTGAGATTGACCAATAATAGATGTAATTAGTTTATGCTATTTTTTGCAATTATTTTGGTTGAGGGCATGTTTAGTCATTACCATTATCATGATAAAGATATCTACAAAAATTTTAATGCACTGGTACAAACTGGCAATGACTGTGTACTCACATTATTTGACAAATTAGATCTTCTTCTGCAACCAGATATCACAAGAAAAATAGTCGTTTGGAAAAACAATATCTACATCTAAGGATTTCTTTGTAAAAGTATCAAATGTCTTAATACTTGATATATATGAATTGCTCAAAGTAAATCAGCTACACAAAACCGTACTACTACTTACTATATCTAAAGTTTGGATTTTCTTTATCAGTCAAATCAGCAAATTCATAGTTCTCAATGTGGCTCATATCAACCATGGGCATTGCATCCCGTTTTTTGTTTTCCCAAACATAGGAAAAGTACAAGGAAAGCAATGATAATAAAGCCACACTGCTCCCAGCTATCATACCCACCTTGGCGCCAATGTACTGTGGAGCTTGAGAACTAACAAATGTTTGGGGCCCAATCAAATTCCCTGTGCAATAGGCAATCAAATACATTGCGTTGGTGGTGATCTTTTTGGTATGACCAGCAAAGTTGGAAGATACACATGATAAACAACAAATGAACCCAAGAGGGTCAAGCATGGGAAGATATAAACCAACTAATCTTCCATTTTTTTCTGGGCAAAATGCCAAGAGACATTCTGACATGATTGTCAAACTCGTTGTGAATACCGTCATCAATAATCGCGATGAAATGAATCGAGAACACCAGGCAAGCAACACACATCCAACAATTTCAACCGCTCCTTGAGGCATTTGCATCAAGAGTGATTTGGATTCACTGTATTGGAAATCTTCATATAACAAAATACCACTGAAATTGGTTAATCCACCGTTGGGTATGTTACTTGATAATGCATAAATAACAAGTAACCATGATCTGTAATCAGTTAATGCCTCAATGAACTGGTTCCTTTTAAAATGTGTGTTGCCAAAGCCTTGTTGATTAGTCCTAATACGTTCAACCACCAACAATTTTTCCTCGTCCGTTAAAAACCAAGCCTGTGTTGGGGTGTCTGGAATATGTATCATGACAACAAATCCCAAGAATATGGTTAAACAACCTGTAACTATAAACACGAGCTTCCAAGTTGGTAAAGAATAGTTGCCATCGTTCTGGTACAAGCCGTAAGCTATAGCCAGACCAAGAATAGTTCCTATCCCATTAAATGCAAACCACCACGAAGTTCTAAGAAATTGTTCCTCCTTTTTGTACCATTGAGATGTGATGATGGTGAATGCAGGTGTCACACTCAGCTCCAACATTCCTAAAATAGTTCTCAAAGCAATAAACCCAGGGTACTGAGGAACCGAATGCAAACATAAGATAATTCCCCATACTATAATGAAAACCGACACTGTTTTAGCCACGGGGAACCGTTGCAAAAGCATTGATGCCGGAAACTCAAAGGCAAGATATCCCAAGTAAAATGCAGTAGCAGTCCAACTATACATGTCGCCCACCATATTCAAATCCTCTCTTAACCCTAATATCGAGGCATAACTAGTCGACAGCTTATCCATAAACTGGAAGCAATACAACAAACACATCACTGGTAGCATATACATGTCGATCTTTCTAAGGAGTTTTTTGTCAGTGGCTTCGTCCAATACAACCTTTTTATTTTGGTGGTCAAGGACAAATTTCATAACCTGGTCAACATCATTGGTAATGGCAACTTCCTTACCAGAAGGAGAAATAACAGTAGTCAAGACATGGGATTTGTCAAGTTGAAGGTCTTCCTTGGAAAAGGAAATAATGGGTTCTATGTTGATACCTTGAATTTCTGAGTCTTTTTCACTTTTCATTTTGGAAGAAGCTATAAGTGAACAAACCACAATTTAAGAAAGAGATTACTGAAGAGTTTTGGAAGGTGGGCATGCTATTATATACTTTTTTCATTATTCTTCTTATCTTTATTCATTTTATAGAGGTGGGTACTTTTAGTCTCTATCTGTGCTACTATAGATAAGATAAACGTACATTACCCCAGTCTGACCAATGATAAACTTTTTTAAATCATATCTTAAGTAAATGGGAATTAGCATCATTTAAAAATTTTCAAGTTCCCATTTTAGGGTGTGGTGCATTGGATTATGAGATGTAGGGTTTAAAACAACTGAACATGAAAACCCAATAAAGCTTAAAGGTATTCCAAATGTTGTTGAACATAACCACAGCATTGTATATCTCTGTATCGTCACTAAGAATTGTCGAAACAAACTACGATTTGAATTGCATCAAGTTGGAGATAGCATTTGTGAATTCCTTGAGGTAAGGGACGTTTTTTTTTTTCTCCGAGTATGGAAGCTATTCCCTATTCCGTACAAAATTGGGGGGCGGAATAACGGAAATTGCACGGAATTATCTATTTACTGATTTTAAACTTTGTCGTCACAACAATCATTATCACCATAGCCAAATGAATAGTTCCCCTCTCGCTCGCCCTACTTTACAAGATATTCAAGATGGCTAAGAAAGTTTAAAATCAAGGTTAATACATTTGCTTTGAACAGGTGTTATGTGTTTTGTACATAATAAGTTGTTCATTTGCGCTACCGGTTATTTTGATGTGAAAAAAAAAAAACTGTTCTGTCAGAGGGTGATCAAACGTGTTTCATTAAACAACCATAAATGTTTTCTTGCAATAATATATTTTGCTTTGCAAATTGAGAAATTCAAACTTACAATTGTAGAATATTATGTATAACAATAGATATGTATATTAATCTTAGGTCTATTTATTTCTGTAACTTGTCAGACAGCCACTTGTACCCACCCAATTCAAAATCCTCCTAGAAGGCACAATGAAAAGGGTAAAGATCATCGCTCCTTTATAATAGATGCATAACCTCAAAAAAAAAGGAAAGAATCAAGTCAAAGGCAAAACATTATAAGTAGATGACCAGATTGCAAAGAATCACAGTCAAGCAAAAATTCCATGTTATTTCTCACTTTGAGGGTACAAGGGTAATCTCACTCATCAACCAAGTTGGATTCAGTGGCTCTTTTGAAGAGTCAAAGAGGGACGTGACCTATAGAAATGATCCTATGAAGTACGTCGACAGAGAAAAGAAAAAAAGAAGGGGAAAAACAGAAAAAAAAAATTTGATAATTAGATGGCGTATTTATAGTATTGATGTGTTTCGTTTTCCGGGTAAACATGTTGTGGTTGAAAAGCAAAAAAAAAAAAATATGAAAAATTTTCTTAGGGTTTTCAGTACACTATTTTTACTTCGACGAACAGCCTCAATTTTTCACTGAAAAAAAAAAAAAGTTAGAAAACCCTAACCATTTAGATAATTCTTCCAACCCAATTTATATAAGTAACTATAACAACCATGTCTATTGAAGAAATCCCACAAGGTGCTGACGTTAATGTCATTCCAAAGAACGAAAAGAAAGCTAGAGAATTGATCAAGAAATTAAACTTGAAACAAATCAAAGGTATTTCCAGAGTCACTTTCAAACAAAGAGGAAACTTGATTTATGCCATTGATTCCCCAGATGTCTACAGATCTGCTGCTGGTACTTATGTTGTCTTTGGTGAAGCTAAAGTTGACGACATGAACCAAAGAATCGCTGAAGCTCAAGCCCAACAAGCTCAACAAGAAGCTTTACAAAAAGCTGCTGCTGATGCCGGTAAAACCGAAGACAAATCACCAGAAGCTATCACTGCTGATTTAGAAAAGGCTTCTTTGGCCGACAAAAAAGCTGAAGAGGAAGAAGAAGATGAAGGTGAAGTTGACGAAACTGGATTGGATCCAAAAGATATTGAAATTGTTGTTGAACAAACCCAAGTTTCCAGAGCCAAGGCTGTCAAGGCTTTAAGAAATCACGACGGTGACATGGTCAACGCTATTATGGATTTGTCTTAGATAACACGTGTGTATATTGACTAGCTAGTATTATGTATATGTATACCTAATTATTGCAACTCCTTTGTACTCTCCTCGTTTTCTTTGTTTGTTGTAGCTGGTTGATCTAAACTTTCGTGTGCTTTGTTCTCAGCATTTTCTTTGACGTCCAAGTTTATCAACTCAGAAGATGAATTCTTTGAAGAGTCAAACTTCATATCTGGCTGCTCGAATAACATACCTTTACCGTTCATTGCACCACATTTCCAGCATTGAAATTTGACATCAGCTGGATCTTCAGTATGTGGCGGTGCTAGCCCATTGTGAGCAAAACAGTGGAAACAAATTAAGGCGTATCTATTCTCGACAGACTCGCTATTATCTGAACCTATTAATATGTCCAACAATCTGTCTTGAATGGTTCTTTGAGCTGGCGGTTGTGGAATTGTTGGAACTGGAGCTTGCTTTGTACTTGGCAGTTGCCCCTTTTGCAGTGAAGGCAACTGTTTATCTTCTGGCAAGTTCAATTCCTTCATAGCCTGATCTCGGAGATTTCCTGGCTTATTACCTCTGTTTCTCAAGTGATCTGATTGTTTTTGATTTGAAAATGGTTCTGACTCTTGTTTTTGTAATGATACTGGTGGTTGCTTTTCGTTTCCATATTTATTGATCAATTCATTGGTTTTGTTAAAATTGGTAATCTTTTTCAATTCTTCAATCTTTTCCTTGTGCTTGTTCTGAAGACTCTTTAAATAACTCTGTTTATTATTGATGAAGAATTGAAAAATATACGAGACTGCCCTTAAAGTCAACACTGAAAACAATGGATATCCTATTAATACCAACAAGTTCTGTTTGGTTTGACCTCTTATAAACCACTGAACTCGATTTTTACCAATAGTACTTGAAGGAATGGTTGCATAACAATATCCAAAAATACAGAGATATATGATGAACAAGTATCTTGACAAAGATCTTCTCAAGTATTTCAGACGCAGTTGTAACTTGCTAATTTGTTGTTTGTTGCTATTGATATTCTCTGTAATTGAAGTCAATTCCTTTTCGAATACATTCGGATCAAAAGACTCTTTAGAGCTAAAGATACTGAAAACTCCCATGATATAATCACCAAAAACAAAAAAGAAAGACAATGTAGATACTTAATACGATGAATCAAATCAACTGCAGTTCCAAATGATATCTGTTTTTCAATGGTTGCTTTCTTGGTAAAGAAAAAAAAAAATTTAAGGTGTAAACTTATCGGAGAACTAATAATAAAAATGACACTTACGTGTAGCAATTGAAATTTTTCTAGAAGGCAAAAAATGACGCGACGACACCAGAAGTTGAACATGCGACATTTACTCTCATCACCTCTATTTGGTTCCCGTCATCATTTCGTCTCACAGTTCGCCATCACCATTATGCTCGTCTTGTTAAAGAAAAAAAAAAAACTATCTTTGATAGACCATCCAATAAAAATACATACACACACACACATAAATAGATATCCAAGAACTGAATTCAACATTCAACCAAAATCTTGTACCTTTTCACTAACATTTATATTTTAGCATTTTAACCAATCTTTTTTACTTTTTTTTTTTTTTTTGTTTCGTTTTCGTTGCATGCCATACACAATAGGAGATAGAAGAATAACTTTAGATTCCAATCTCTTGGAATCAGACAAACAGCTTTTAATCACACACCCCAAAATATTCAAGTACTGTCTAAATAATGCAGTTTTTAGATATATCATAAATTTGAAGAATCTAGTCCATTTGTATCTGGATATCATCACCATATATGCTACCTTGTTGAGAAAAATCCCCCATTATGACGATGTCACGTTAATGACAAACAAATCGAAACTAAATTTATTGAAATTAGAGCATGACTTTAACGATATCTTTGGCCAATACACTACTATGCTTGAATACAAGAAATTCAAATCCAGCTGGGAGGACATATCTTATGAGGGAGACATTGTTCCTTCTGCATTATTGATTATTGATGTTGCATCGCAAGCCTTTGGAACGGTCTATAAAAGCTTGTCATGTATTGAATTGTTTTTCAAGCATTACGATAATCTCAAAAAGTTGTTGATTCCTTCACTTGTAGTGAGAACCAAATCTGTTCTTGATTCATTTGCCAAACTTGAACAGTTTCTAAAATTAAGCTTCCCGGTCGACAAAATGGCACGAGGTGAGATTATTACATTTGACGAAAGTACTTTTGAAAATATGAGAAGAGTTGAAAAAGTCACTAGTGGAATAGAAAGAGAGTCTATTATTCTAGAAACTGTTTTCTTGACATTCGATGGGTCGTTAAAACAGTATACAAGTATATTGTTAGGCAAGGCCATTTTGAAAAGAGATGTAGCACCAAGAGATTGTGAGATTATATCGAGAAGAGGAATTTGCTACCAAGCAGCTGAGCATGTTGTAACAATACCCTTATCAGAAGATTCACCTAATAAAAGCAAAAGTGCTATGGAGTACCTTAGCAAATACATTGCGTATATTGGAGTTCTGTTACTAATATTGATTAGTGTGGTGTTTTATAGATTGTTTAAAGTGTTATTCGGGTGAAATGAGGGACATGGTATGGGTAAAATATTTATTATATAGAACTGTTTATAATTATATTATCATCTTATTAATGGATAAACTGGTGGTGATGGTGGTGGCGGAAAAAAACTACTATGGCAGTAGCAGGGCAGTACAAAATTGAGTTGTGTAGGAGGAAAGGAAGAAAAAAAAAAAAAAACTTGTTCATCAAATTTCAAAAAACAACACCATTTGAAACAGTAAACATTTGCATTGAGAGAGTTTATTCAAAACAAAGAGAAACAGAAAAAAAAAAAAAATAGAACGACACCAGAAGTTTATAATTACATTAATACAATTGATACAATTAACATCAAAATATATTAACCACAATTGAATTTTTTTTTGTTTCTGATAGATTTGAGGCATAAACATTAAAAATCCTCACGCCCCCCCTTCTCCGCTCCTTGTTTCTATTACATTTAGTAATAAGTCAACAATAATTACAACGATAACAAGCAACAGTTTAGGGAAAAAAAAAAGCATTCGTTCATTTCATTTATCAACGTACCACAATAATTACACTTTCTACATACACTGGATGTCTGACACTCAAATTTATTCAGCAACATATTCAAATGTCCCCGTGTTTGAGTTTGTTACTCTGGAAGGGCCAATAATGAGACGCAAGAAGGACTCTTGGATAAATGCCACACATATTTTGAAGATTGCCAAGTTTCCAAAGGCTAAACGGACGAGGATTTTAGAAAAGGATGTTCAAACAGGGATTCATGAAAAGGTTCAAGGTGGGTACGGAAAGTATCAGGGGACTTATGTTCCGCTTGATTTAGGAGCAGCAATTGCCAAAAACTTTGGTGTTTATGACGTTCTAAAACCCATTTTCGAGTTTCAATATATTGAAGGACAGACTGAAGTACCTCCACCTGCTCCAAAACATAATCATGCATCTGCTTTGAATGTAGCCAAGCGACAAGCACTGTTGTTGAAAAAGCAAAAGGAAAAGCAAGTGCAATCAACTTTGTCTGATACTAGTTTTGGCAGCGTATCTGTGCCACCTTCCACGGTGCCCAAAAAACGAGGTAGACCAAAACGTGCCACATTAAGTGCAACACCATCCTTGCAGCATTCAGACACAACTCCTATAAATAAAAGTCTAATTGACTTTAATTCAAATGATAACAGTGCCAAGAACTCATTTATAAACGGGATACCTTCACTTACGAGAAACGATACAGAACAAGATGCATTACAGATAATGACCAACAATATGAATCTTCGACAGGAGGATTTGGCTTCTGTAGAAACGGACGATGACGAAGAGTATCACAATGGTAGTAGAGGCGATGGTTTCCAAAACAGTTCTTTTACAACAAAAAGGAGAAAGTATCCTGGCGGAATAACTAATGGAAATGGATTAGAGTCACAGGCAGATCTCTTGACATCAAAGGAATTATTTGGAGTTTCAAGAACATCTTTTGAAAAACGGGCCAATCAGCAACACAACCAATATCTGCCGTTGCAACCGTATCATCAACCAAGTATATCTTTATCCCAGGAAAATCAGATATATTCAGATTATTTTCAGAGCCTATTGACATATTTTCTTGATGACAATAATAAAATACGATCTCTGATACCAGATTCATTACTCAGTCCTCCACTACCTTTATCTAAAATCCATATAAATCAAGCAATTGACAATGATGGGAATACGATTTTCCACTGGGCATGTTCTATGGGGAATTTGAACATGGTTGAGTTTTTGTTAAAAACATTTACCCATTCCTTAAATCCAGATGTAAGAAATAATAATGGCGAGACACCATTAATGTTTATGGTCAAATTCAACAATTCTTTCCAATTGCAGAACTTCCCACTAATTCTAGAGTTATTGAAAGAATCAATATTCTTGGTGGATTCTAATAACAAAACCGTTTTGCATCATATAGTGGACACAGATAGCAAGCACAAGCGGGAAAAATTTGCTCAGTATTATATAGAATCATTATTGGAAAAGACTGTTGATGAGCATCACGAACAGGGAGAGTCCAATGGACACCAAGTGGAAGATTACTCATCACGAGAGGAGCTTATCACAAAGTTTATCAATCACCAAGATTCAGATGGTAACACTGCATTTCATATTGCTGCCCACAACTTGAACAAAAAGTGTATTAAAATATTTATCAATTACCACCGATTTATTAATTTTGGTTTAAGAAACTTGGTATCTTGTACTGTTGAAGACTATTTGGCATCGCATAATTACGTACTCAGATTGGATCCTGTGGAACATGATCAAAATAACATTTTAGATAACAATAGTGATGTTGATGAAGACATTATGGAGGATTACACAAACGAAAATCAATCATTTGAGACACAACTTCATAATTCCAAAATGGCTATCAATTTGCAAAATACCACTGCCAACATCCTTACAGAAAAAATGACGCAATTGGCTTATGCCATTGATTCTGAGTTGAGCGAAAAAGACGAAGCCATATTAACGTATTTCAAAGTGTTAAGCCAAATTAATCAAATCAAACTTGAATCACAAAGAAAGATATTGTCGTTTTTTAAATTAGATCATTTGATTGAAGAGTTGGAACAAGATAGAGATAATAGTCAGCAATCAACAGATGATGATCCTGCTTCACGCCATAATAATGATTTATATCTTGATTTTAAACGTGATCATATTCTCCAAGAAGAAATATATCGATTAATGAATGACTTAACATATCAGGAATTGCATCAACGGGATGAATTAGATAAAGTTGAACATAGTTATCGAATGACAAAGGAAAGGTTACATGAAAAAGTGTTGGATGCTGCATCTTTTGCAATTGAGCAGAACCACCAACAAAGCAATGTGCATGAACAATTAGAGCTAGCCAAAGAACTACAAGAGGAAATAATCAAAAGGAAGAAACTTATGGATGAGATTTTCAAACTAACCAAAAACGTCCCCTTGCCGGAAAATCCAAATTCCAAAACCATCATTAATAGACATTCAACAACTGATAAATTATATAAATATTGCAAATTAATTTCACTAAGCTGTGGAATTCCCATGGATGAAATTGAAACTTCGATTGATGCTGTGGAAGAATCATTAGTCAAAAATAAATGAACAACTGTATTATTATTGTATGTTATATGTATATAAATATCTACATATACATTCTTATGTTTATTATTTGGTATTTTTTTTTTTTTTTCAGCATAAGCTTCTTTTGCTAATTTAATCAAACTGTCCAGTTCACCACAGTTTTCACACACACTGTAAAACCAATTGTCCTCATTGGTAATCAACTTGTATGTATTATCACATAGAACCATGTAAGTTGAGGTCCCCAGCACCCATATTTATAGTGTATTCTGGTAGCAATGCTACTACTCCTTAATGATAGTAATATGTTAACCAAGAATGATCATATTAATAATATTTCCATAACAAGAGATTTTAGCTTGTGTCCAACAAATTTGTGTCTACTCTTAAAATTCATATAAACTGTACTTTCGAAATGTTAGATGCTTCTTCTGGGTGTAAGAATTTCAATTGCTAAAATATGGATCAGGGATTTTTTGTTGTATGGCAGGTCTATGTGTTGGTGGGGGGGGGGGGGGGGGGTAATAAATATAGATTGGAGGTATACGGTTATGTCCAGTTACAGAGGTGTTTTGTCAATAATTATAGCTAGTTATTTTAAAAAGTATTATTTAATAGCTACAATTGACGAACCCAATTCTTGACTCTATATCTCAGTTAATATGAGTTTTTTCGAGCATATTTTACACGGTGTACTAGGAATTGTATATATTTAATAGTAAATTTTTTCTAAAAATGCTCAAAAAATAATTTAGTCACTCTCAACATATCTTTGTTAACCCGTTCTAACATGACCGTCTTGAATAAGAGAATAATTAAACTAAACAAGAAAATAATTCTTTATCTGACTCATGTAGGTAAACACAAAGAAGAGAAGAACCTGAAAGTTAATACAAAGTCCAACTCTTTTATTTCCTGTGCATCGTTTTTATTGATTATGATTTGTATCAACACCATATTAGTACCACTTAGCATTGTCATTTTCTGCTTTGTGGATAATCCATCCAAAACAATAAAAGTGTGTGCTAAAAACTGGTTTATATTTTTGTTTCTACTTTTGTTTTGACAATCTTTATATAACCATTGGCGTATAAACAAAGAAAAGTTTCAATTAAGAACTCCTTATTTATGTTATAAAGCAATGCCCAAAACAAACAAATAGAAAACATCACAAGACTATATATATATATATATACTATACAGTATAATAACCAACTGGCAAACAAAAAAAAAAAGGTAATACAACATACTAATAATAATGACAATATGAATAACACATCCCATTAGGAAAATGTAAGAATGCAAGGCAACAACATAGCATAATTATAACAAAACAAGAATAAGAAACCTAATGGTTGTAAATTTTCATTTCACTTAATTGTATTCATTGTAATTGTTTTAGTTGCCATCACTTTTTTCTTCATCATTGTCACTATCATCAACATCTTCAGCAGACCCTTCTTTTGGAATTCTGGAATCAATAGCAATATCAACAATAATTTCCCTGCCATTAACTTCTTTACCATTAAATTCAGCAACAGCTTGCTTTTGGGTTTCTTCATTAGAAAACTTGACAAACGCAATACCCTTGTTGAATGGTTTTCTAAACTTGCCACCACGACCTCTTCTGTTGTAAGGAACTCTTCTTGAAGGAACATGGATCCATTTTGGTTTCAAATCCTTGAATAAATTGTTCAAAGTTTTAACGTTAACTTTGTAATCCAAGTTGGTGATGAAAATGGTATCCTTGGAAGGAGTTCCATCTGGGATAGCTGGTGTATAATCAGTAGATTCACCATTGGCACTAGCAGTAGCAGCAGCCTCTTCTCTCTTCTTTTTAGCTTCAGCCTTCTTTTGTTCTTTTTCCTTTTTGATTTCTTCTCTTTTGGCTTTAAAGGCTTCAACTCGTTCCTTTTTTTCTTCTTCAGTTGGTGGTGGAACTGCCTTTTTGATGAAAATGTTTCTTCTTTGGAATTTTTGACCATTGTAAGTAGCAATGGCTTTATCAGCATCATCCTTATTTTCAAATTGAACAAAGGCAAATCCTAAATGTCTTTTGAAAACTTTATCGCCACGAGTATTTTCCTTGAATGGGATTTCAACCTCGGTGACCTTTAAATCTTGAAATAATTCTTTCAATTCATCTTCAGTGGCTTTGAAATCAACATTACCAACGTAGATTCTGTCTTCAATGACTGGTTTGGTGACTTTAGTTTCTTCAGTAGTAGACATGATTAAATAATACTTTGTTCTTAGGTAATTCGATTACTTTTCTTTTTCCAATTCTATAATAACAGATATTTTAAAATTTAAATCAAAATTAATTATATGTACAATGTAGTTTTTTTTTTATGGTTTGCTTTGTTATTTCAGTTTATTTTCACCTTTGATTTCAGTTAAGGGATTTCAATATTGATTGATTGATTATATTCAAAAATCAGATTCAAGTTCAAGTTTTCAAGTTCAAATTCAAACAGTTGATTAAGAAGATTCTAGTGATAATAGAATTCGAAAAAAAAAAAAAGAGTGAGAGAGCAAAAAAAAAAAAAATGAATTCGAGGAGTGAAAGTGAAAGTGAGTGAGTGAGTGGTCCGGTGGTGGTGGTGGTGCGGATACTGAAAAATAAGAAAGAAAGATAGATAATAATCTAGAAGTAGTGTAATGGTAAACAATTAATTAACCACAATAAAATTCTTCTTGTCTCTCTGTTTTTCTTTTTTTGCAGTTGGGAAATTCTCGGCTTTTCTTTCTTCAATACTTATGCATTTTGAGTCGGATGACTTCTTGCTTATTCAATATTCTTAGAAGTACTACTACCACCAACAAGGACGGCTTAATTACACTCACACATATGTACGCTTCCATTTGTTCAATTGAATTGAGTCATCAGCAATGATTGTGTAGGATGAATCTCGCCATCCCTCACATAATTTGCACTTGTTTCTAGAAGGAGATTACTATATGGCTTTGTGTGGCCCTTATCTTCTTCCCCAAGTGCTTCCTAAATTAAGGATTTCTCTCATGATGTAGTTTTTTCTACCATTATTTCGAGAATATTCTTTTACTTGGCTAGAGCGAGGCTCGCTAAAATTGTCATTCCCAAAAGATTCTTTACACTATGAGTTAATTGACAATTACTGATTGGTGCACGTGATCAAAAACAAGTCATTGACCACAAGTACTAGACAAATACTAGTTATAACAATAGTTTTTTATTTGTATATATATATATGAATACATAGGAAAATATATTCTTTTATAAAAGTTGTGTTCGTAAGTATTTCAGTCTTAAATGGAAAGACTAGTAAAATGATGACAAAGGGAAGAAGGTTATATGTATAGTTCTTTTTTCTTTTCCGAAGTTTTTCAATTTTTTCATCCAACAGGATATTAGACAACAATGTAGGAAATAAAACAAAAATGCAATGATGAATCTAAATAAAGGAAGGGGATCTTGCAACTTAATAGTAATAAAAAAAAAAACAACTTGAAATTGAATATGTTGGATCGAGGTTATGCCTTTATTATTTTCAAAACAAAAACATTTCATCCATTCCCACAATCGTTATACTATCTCTCGTTGGTTTACTTCAATCTGTTGAATAATCTTGGGGCAACACAATCGTTTACACAATGTTGCAAATGGAAAAACTCTTCAATACAATCTTCCTTGTAGTGTTTGTGTTCGTAATCTGGTTCTTCTTGTTCTTTAGTGACTCTTTCAATACATTCGTGGAAATGATGATCAAATGGCTTACAAGCAGCAGTCTTGGTACATTCCTCACGCAAAGCGTCCAATGGGTCAACGGTTTCTTCTTCATCCTCATCTTCATCATCTTCATCTTCATCCTCATCTTCGTCGTCATCTTCAACAGTTTCTTCCGAAACTTCTTCTTCTGGAGCATCTTCTGGTTGTTCAACTTCTACGTCTTCAACTGGCTAAACAAAAAAAAAAAAAGTTAGTATTACTGAAAGTGCTTGCAAAATAAACCATCTCAAACGACAGTTACATGCTTAAAAAAAAAAACGAATAAACTCATAGTACATACTTCTTCAGCATAAGCAGTTGGAACAACAGATTCTAATAAGTCTCTGAAAAATGACATTCTATTATTGATATTTGTATGTTCTGAATATGTATTTCGAGGAAATCGAAGTGGTTGTAGTATTAGTAGTAACGTTAGATTAAGTAGGATTAAAATATAGGATACTAAACTGGATCGAGTAAAGTTTTTCTTTTTTCCTTTTTTGAATATTCACAACAAATCAGTATAAGTTTCCTGTCTATCAATTGTACCAATTGGAAATTGTTTCTTACTTGGAAGCAGGTTGATTATTTTTTTTTTTTTTTCAGATTGATGGGTTCAAAAGTATTGAAACTCTACTGTGAGAGTTTATATGTACAAAGTATGGTTTCTCACCAATAAATTTTTTTTTTCCTCCTGCTGTTTTAGCTACACCCAGAAAAGTAATAAAGAAAAATCAATTATCTAATTGGTTGAAATTTTGGGTTTCTCTACACGCAAAAGTATCATTGTTTATATACAGGAAATTGTTTCCTTGTTGCTTTCCTTCACCAAGTACTTGTACAATGATATAATGTATTTTGAAGTTGCAAAAAAGAATAGAATTAGTTTGATGCTAAGTTTTACCGTGCAAAATTTTAGTATGTGTATAATAGGACAACCTACCACCTTCTCTCCATACCGTAATTGTTAATGTTCATCAAACCACAATTGAAATAATGCTCCCTTAACCAACTATGACTTGTTTATAGAGGTGTTTGGGTTTTATAGAGCTCATTCAACCTCGGCATTCATTGATATTTGGCTACTTCGCTAGCCAAGAAGATTAGAAAAACCAATGAATCTCAGAATAATGTCAAGTGACACGCCAATCTAAAGAAACGCCAAATGCATTGAGTTGTTATTGCAAGATTTACGTGTATAATTGTCCCATCATAATTTATAATGAATCACATTAATAACATCTATGACTATTGTTGTAGTTGTATTCCTTCTGGCGTACGGATAAATTTGAACAATTGGAGAGACCTCTAGCCGAAAATGTAGCTTCATTATTTTCTTAAACCCGTATCTTAAATCCGTTTTATTCGGGTACAGTTCCCAAAATGGAATTTAAGCATGCGAGGCTATTGGCTGGTCGTGGTCGTCGTCGTCGTGTGGTGGTAAGTGGGGCAGTATCCAAACTACGAACAATGGACAGAAAGAAAAAAAAAAAGGGGGGGGGGGGGGGGACAGGCATTGTGTGTTGTAAGATTGTAGTAGACGAGCAAACATCCATCCATACGTACATACTCACCTCCAACGGACTTTCTTCTTTGTTTTATTAAGCCATACGGTGATAAGAATTTTCGTATAAACTGACTGACTATTGATCCAGTTTGCTCATTGGTTAATTAACTACTATTCTACCTTCCAAGAAGACTAATACTAGACGATTCTTATCCATAACATCTAGTTGCTACATATATATGTACTGAACTTCTTCTGGAATCCATCAAGTGTTGGATATGTTTTCCATTTCTTTTTATTAAACACCCCATTTTCAACCACACACTTACGCATATACATAACTAACCTCACATCAACTTGCTTCAACATTCCAAATTGTTTTCTTTTTTTTTTTTTTATAATAATTATTATTTTATATTTGAATTTAGAGTAGTGTTTATTTTCCTTTTTATTCTTCTAGTTGTCATTTAATTTTAAAAGCAGTCAAGCAATAACTGCTGACAATAAAATACTTCAAAAACTAGAGTAAACCAGTTAACAGTCAACCAATGGTTAATCTCCCATCTCCAAAAGTAACTGAGTCTGGTGGCGATCAAGCTACAACAACTCGTGCGTCTTCGGAATATCAAGGGTTTGACCACAACGAAATTAGACAGTTAGCTAAGATCTTAACCAATGATAATGACGACTCGACAAAGTCAAGTTTGATCCGACAACTATCGCATATGAGTAATGTCCCTGGTATAAACCCATGCGACTCAAACAACCTCCCTCCTCAACTAAATCCAAATTGTGATCAATTTGATTCTAAATTGTGGATAAAGAATTTGAAAAAACTTTATGAATCAGATCCAGAGTATTGGCAGCATTCAAAGTTGGGTGTTGTTTATACAAATTTGCGTGTATATGGGATTGCAAATGATGTTGATTACCAACCCACGGTCACAAATCTTCTTTGGAAATTAGGTGGTGAAGCCTTCAGAAAGTACTTTCGAAAAAATGACAAGACTCAATACTTTGATATATTGAAACCAATGGATGCCATTATGAAACCCGGGGAACTTACTGTTGTTTTGGGTAGACCGGGTGCAGGTTGTTCCACATTACTAAAAACCATTGCTGTCAACACCTATGGATTTCATGTCGCTAAAGAATCAAAGATTTCCTACGATGGTTTAACTGCCCATGATATAGAAAAACATTTCCGAGGTGAGGTTATTTATTCAGCCGAGACAGAAGTCCATATACCTCATATGACGGTTGGTGATACTTTAGAATTTGCTTCCCGGTTGCGAACTCCACAAAATCGAGGTGTGAATATAGATAGAGAAACTTATGCTAAACACATGGCTGATGCTTATATGGCGACATATGGAATTTCCCACACGAGAAATACTAAAGTCGGTAACGATATTGTGAGGGGGGTCTCTGGTGGAGAACGGAAACGTGTCTCCATTGCCGAAGTTTCATTAAGTGGTGCTAAAATCCAGTGTTGGGATAATTCAACGAGAGGGTTAGATTCGGCAACTGCATTAGAATTTATACGAGCATTGAGAACCTCTGCCAAAATTTTAGACTGCACTCCGGTGGTGGCAATCTACCAATGCTCTCAAGACGCTTATGATTTATTCGATAACGTTAGTGTTTTGTATAAGGGTTATCAGATTTATTATGGTAAAACCACAATGGCTAAAGACTTTTTCGTTAGAATGGGGTATAAATGTCAACCACGACAAACCACTGCTGATTTTTTAACATCATTAACTAACCCAGCCGAAAGACAGACTCTACCAGAATTTGAAGATAAAGTACCTCGAACTCCACAAGAATTTGAAAGTTATTGGAAACAGTCGCCAGAATATGCTGAATTGATGAAGAAAATTGATGGATATTTTCTTGATTGTGAAAACTTGAACACCAAAGAAATTTTCCATCAGGCACATGTTGCCAAACAATCGAATCATATTCCTCCTTCCTCTCCGTATCGAGTTTCCTTCTTCATGCAAATTAAGTATTTAGTTGGAAGAGATTTTAAGCAATTAAAAGGTAATCCATCATTGGCAATTTTTAGGGTCTGTGCGCAAATAATAATGGGGCTTATTTTGTCATCTGTATTTTATAATTTGCCATCTACAACAGAATCATTTTACTATCGTGGAGCAGCATTATTTTATTCTGTTTTATTTAATGCATTTTCCTCGTTGTTGGAAGTCATGACGATGTACGAAACTCGACCAGTTGTTGAAAAGCATCGGAAATTTGCCTTGTATTGCCCCTCTGCTGATGCCTTGGCAAGTATCATATCTGAATTGCCCATCAAATTAGCGTCATCAGTTTCATTCAACCTTGTTTTCTATTTTATGGTCAATTTGAGACGTGACCCAGGCCGGTTTTTCTTTTATTGGTTGATGAATATATGGGCAACATTGGTGATGTCCCATTTTTTCCGGACCATTGGTGCTGTGACAACGTCATTGGCAGGAGCAATGACCCCTTCAACCATCTTATTGTTAGCCATGGTTATTTACACTGGATTTGTCATTCCTAAACCAAGTATGTTGGGATGGGCCAGGTGGATTACTTATATTAACCCTGTTGGATATATATTTGAGTCGATCATGGTCAATGAGTTTTATGACCGTCAATTTGAGTGTTCGCAGTATATTCCGTCTGGACTTGGATATGAGAACGTTGATTCGAAGAATAAAGTGTGCACGGCAGTAGGGTCAGTTCCAGGAGAACCATTTGTTGACGGGACCAACTACTTGAAATATGCTTACGAATATTATAATTCCCATAAATGGAGAAACTTGGGTATTGCTATTGCGTTTGCTATTGTATTCTTGGGAGTTTATATATGGTTAACTGAGTATAATAAGGGAGCAATGCAAAAGGGTGAAATTGTATTGTTTCTCAAAAGTGGGTTGAAAAAACATAAAAGACAGAGTCAAAAAGCTGGTGGTGCCACTACTGGCAGTATTGAAGATATTGAAACAGGTCAATTTAGCAATGACAAATTAGTTTATCCAAGTGACATAGAAGAAGAAGAAGATGGAGATATTGCCACCGATAAGAGACTCGATCTTTCCGGTAATAGGAACCAGCAAGAGATTTTTTTTTGGAAAGATTTGACGTATCAAATTAGAATAAAAAAAGAGGATCGAATCATTTTAGACCATGTTGATGGTTGGGTTGTTCCTGGACAAATCACGGCATTAATGGGTGCTACTGGTGCCGGTAAAACAACTCTATTGAATTGCTTGTCGGGGAGACTTACTGTTGGTGTTGTGACGGAAGGAGCCAGATTGGTTAACGGTCATTCACTAGACTCGTCTTTTCCAAGGTCGATTGGGTATGTTCAGCAACAAGATTTACATTTACCGACTTCAACTGTAAGAGAAGCATTCCGGTTCTCAGCATATTTGCGACAACCCAACTATGTGTCCAAGCAAGAAAAAGACGAATATGTTGAATACATAATTGATTTATTGGATATGAAAACCTATGCTGATGCAGTAGTTGGTGTTGCCGGTGAAGGATTAAATGTTGAGCAGAGGAAAAGATTAACCATTGGAGTAGAATTGGTTGCCAAACCCAAACTATTGTTGTTTTTGGATGAACCAACATCAGGGTTGGACTCGCAAACTGCTTGGTCAATTTGTAAATTGATGAGAAAATTGGCAGATCATGGACAAGCTATATTGTGTACAATACATCAACCGTCTGCTCTTATTATGGCTGAATTTGACAGACTTTTATTTTTGCAAAGAGGCGGTCAAACGGTGTATTTTGGAGAGTTGGGACAGAACTGTCAAACCATGATTGATTATTTTGAAAGAAATGGCGCTGACCCATGTCCTAAGGAAGCCAATCCTGCCGAATGGATGCTAGAAGTTGTTGGTGCTGCACCGGGGTCACATGCTAAGCAAGATTATTTTGAAGTATGGAGAAACTCTAGTGAGTATAAAGCTGTTAAGGACGAGATTAGTAGAATGGAAACTGAATTATCAAAGTTGTCTCCATTACTGCTGTCATCTAACGGACGTGATGAAAAAGAGTCCCGATTAACATATGCATGTCCTCTTTGGAAACAGTATTTGTTGGTAACGTGGAGAACTATAGTAGAAGATTGGCGAACTCCAGGGTACATTTATTCCAAACTCTTTTTGGTGGTTTCGTCTTCATTATTCAATGGGTTTTCGTTTTTCAAAGCCGACAAAACTATCCAAGGGCTACAGAATCAAATGTTTGCAATTTTCATGTCATTTATTCCATTCAATACTTTAATGCAACAAATGTTACCATATTATGTGAAGCAACGTGATTTATTCGAGGTTAGAGAATCGCCTGCCAGGACTTTTAGTTGGTTTGCGTTCATTGCTGCACAAATAACATCGGAAATCCCTTTCCAAATTGTTCTTGGTACAATTGCATATTTTTGCTGGTATTATCCTGTTGGGTTATACATGAATGCTGAACCGACAAACCAAGTAGTTAGTCGTGGAGTATTAACTTGGTTATTACAGGTCTCGTTTTATGTTTATGTTTCGACCATGGGACATTTATGTAATTCATTTCTTGAACTACCTGATGCTGCTGCAAATTTAGCAAATTTATTGTTTTCATTATGTTTGATGTTTTGTGGGGTCTTAGCTGGTCCTAATCAGCTCCCACGATTCTGGATATTTATGTATCGATGCAATCCATTTACTTATTTGATTCAAGCGATATTATCTACAGGGTTGGCCAATACCAGAGTTGTATGTGCTGAGCATGAATATGTGGTTATTGAACCTCCCGCAGGTCAAACTTGTCAAGAATACATGCTGGCATTCATAACGATATATGGAGGTTATCTATTACTGGCGAATGATACAAAGCCAGGTGTTTCCTGTAGCTATTGTACAATGGATGAAACCAATACGTTCTTGAAATCGGTCAATGCATTATTTAGTGAACGATGGAGAAACTACGGTATTTTCAATGCATTTATTGTTATTAATGTTGTTCTTGCGATTTTCCTTTATTGGCTAGCTCGAGTTCCCAAAGGTAATAGAGAAAGTAGAATTAAACATAAAAAGAAAGAATAACAACCTGGTTGTGGTAGTATTAAAAGCGGAAGAAAAGGAAAACTTGCTAGGAAAAAGATGTTATTGGAATTAAAAGTAGAATAGAATTTAATTAGTTTGTTATTACGATATTAGGTATAATTATGTTAGGGGCAATACATTAGAAGAAACTAAAAATACGGGAAAAAAAAAAAAGAAACTCTGCTTAGATCGTATAATAAATCGTATGACTTTATAACTATAGCTGTGAATTGTAAGACTTGGGAAGTCGATTTAGACGTAAGTTGTGGTTATGTATATTAAAGTGAATCTAGGTGTGAATTGGGCTCGGTCAGATTCACTTATTCGCTTTTTTTTTTTTTTTCTTTGAGGCTAAAAGCAATGTTGTAAATGAACGAACGGTTCATCAGTTGACATTGAGGACCAACAATCAACATTGCTGTAATCAATGGAGCAGCAGTTGCTTAAAAAAAAAAGAAAGAAAGAAATGGTTTGTACTATGACACAAAAGAAAAGGGAAGAAAGAAAGGGGAAGAATAATAAAAGAACCTGTTTCAATTAATCAACTGATCCGATCAATCATGGAGTGGTTTTTGTATTTCTACCCAACAATACTAGTAACCCGTTTATATTGAACCAATCATATTCATTGGATTTGTAATAATAATTGACAAAACAAAAAGAAAGACAACTCCGAAATCAGATAAATCTTTAAAATGGTGTGATTATCATTTCAAGTGGGTGGGGGTGGGATGGATGGAAAGGCTTTCTTTGTTGTTGATGGAAAAGATTTGTTCAAAAAGTGAGTTGATATTTTACGATTGTGATGTTTTACACGACTAACTAAAAAAGCAGCCCCGAAACTTTCGCTTTACATTCACAACTTTACTTTTGGTCGTTCATATCTAAACTAAAATGCCGATGAAACTTTGTCTCTGTTCTCACTCTTCGTCGTATTCTCAGAGTTCATCAAAGATTTGAGTTGAGTATTCTTTTTCATTTGTAATTGATACATTCATACACACCACTGCCACCATCACTGCCATCACCTCCTCTCTCGCAATAGTCTTTTTTTTTGTTTGTTGTCGTTTGTATAACTATCATCATCATCATCATCCCACAGCAATAACAACAACAGCAACAACAAAAAAAAGGACTTGCAAAATCCTCAATTTGCAGATCATTTGTTGTTTTTTTTTTTTTTTGACACGTCAAGTGATAACTTGAAGTAACAACACCCAATTCAAATAAAGAAAAAAAAAACCGAGCAATAACATCAATTGTCTTATTAATTATTTGTTGTTGTTTTTTTTAAAAAAAATTTTTAATTTTTATTATTTTGCAATTATTGTCTCATATATTGAAAACAACATTGTCTTGTCTATAAATATCTTCTTTTTGTATAAAAGTCAGTAGCTTTTTCCCACTTCCAATTCTTGTCTCTTTTTCTTTTTTCCCTCGCCTGTCTAAATAAAGGAAGTGAAAATATAAGAAAACTGACAATCCAATTTCCTAGAACCCACCTAAACAAACACACCCACAGATACACACACACACACTCAATCATGGTCACCGCTGAACAAATTCATGATAAGTCTTTCCCAATTAGAGAAAGAATGGAAGCACTTGTCCGTTTGAAACAACAACAAATCACCGATGCTATTGCCGAGTTAGATACTGTTAAATTTCACACCGATACCTGGTTAAAAGGTGACAACGGTGGTGGTGGTCAATCAATGGTATTACAGAATGGTACTACATTTGAAAAAGGTGGAGTAAATATCTCTATTGTTCACGGGAAATTACCACCGCAGGCAGTTGAAAGAATGAGAGCTGATCATTCCAATTTGAAGGGATCATCCAAAGATGGTAGTGTCAACTTTTTCGCCTGTGGATTATCCTTGGTTATTCATCCAATCAACCCTCATGCTCCTACTACTCATGCCAATTATAGATATTTTGAAACCAGTGATCCTGAAACTAATGAAACTCAAACATGGTGGTTTGGTGGTGGTGCCGATTTAACTCCATCTTATTTGTACGAAGAGGACGCCAAATGGTTCCATCAACAACATAAAGATGCGTTGGATAAGTTCGATCCAGAATTGTACCCTAAATATAAAAAATGGTGTGATGAATATTTCTTTATCAAACATCGTGGTGAATCTAGAGGTATTGGTGGGATCTTTTTTGATGATTTCGATAGTAAGCCTGCTGATGAAATTTTGAAAATTGTTGAATCGTGTTTTGATGCATTTATCCCGGCCTATGCCCCAATTGTTGCCAAAAGAAAAGACACACCTTACACCCCAGAACAGAGAAACTGGCAGCAAATTAGAAGAGGAAGATACGTTGAGTTTAATTTGGTCTTGGACCGTGGTACTCAATTTGGGTTACAAACTCCAGGGTCTCGAGTTGAAAGTATTTTAATGTCATTACCTGCAACTGCAAGCTGGGTGTACGATCATCATCCTGAACCAGGATCCGAGGAAGACAAATTGTTGCAAGTTTTAAAGAATCCTATTGAATGGGTTTGAGTTTTATGATAGAATGCTGTAAGAATAAGAGTGATTGACTTGATAAACTATAATGAATTTTCTAAGCTTCTGTTTTTGTTGTTCCTAGTTAATAGTTTGATTCATAGAGTATCATGTACATATCAATCGAATAAAATGTAGGAACTCCAGGTTTTCAGACGTCTTTTGAATCAAGTAACCATTTGTTTAGTGCTACCATATTTGGAATAGGATATTGACATTGTTTTTTTTTTTTGGTGTATTTATGTAAGCAATGATGACTTAAAAAAAATCTAACCACTATTCCAGTTCTAAAAAATAATAACTCATTCTAATTAGCAGTGAAATATTGCTGGCAAAAGTTTATTATAAGCAGATGATATGTTACTATGACCTTGCAGTGTATCATCCAACCTTCCTCAACACTAGACAAGCCAAAAAAAAAAAAGAACTGGACGAGATAAGAGTCGAACTCATGACCTTTCCCATGCTAAGGGAACGCGCTACCAACTACGCCACACGCCCGTTATTGGAATTGCAGACGCATGAAACTGAGTAATTTGTAATGAATCCTAGTACATTAACCAAAAGACTCCTTTATAGCTTGCATTTGCAAATTCCTTTTCTTCAATTGACGAAGCTACTTCATATTTGTTACTTTTACTTTGTAAAGCAAAAGAAGAAACTGTTATTTACTGCAGCAGACGATTATAAATAGGAGTTTATTTTTTAAGGCAAGCTACCTATATGATACTAGCTATATCTTGTTAGAGCATTTTCCAATTGACGGAAATCTGTTATTAGCAAAACTTGTCTTGACTAACCGATAACTGATAATTCAGAAAATAACCTCCTGTATTTTCAAATATCAGTAATTATTTTATCTAATCGATCTATCAAAGCTAAAAAATCTTTCAGTTTTAGCAGAGTTCTGATAGCTGATCGTAAAGAAGAATTAGTAATTTTTTTCAATTCATTTATATCATCAAGGAAAACGGATTGTGATTTTTCTGGTAGTGTTTGTGTAGTTGCATTTATTTTCAAATCAGTAGATACAATGTTGTTAGTCGTTTCAGGAATATTGCCTTGTTGAATAAAATGACCAGATTGAGTATATAATGGGTAAACCAGTGGTTCTATAATTTGTACATGTGGTTGCAGTGGTTGTGTTTGAAAAGATGAAAAACACGAAGCCATATTCTGTGATGTAATCTGAACTGGTACTTGGGATACACAAGGCTGTGATTGCATCAATGAGTATATTTGAGAATCAGAAGTAGTTTGGATTGGTGGTACGGTTTGTGGATTACTTACTTGAATGTTATCATAACTTTTTTTATTCTTGATTTCATTGATATTATCCTTGATCTTGATTTGAAAATTAAATAGTTTAAACATAGTACAACACATGTCAAAATTGTTTGTTACTTCATTGATCAAACTGATTTGGAATCGTTTGAAAATAATTCCATTGTCATTGACTTGCTTAACACCAATGCAAGGTTGTCTGCACAACACTGTTGTTTTACATTTATTGGTATTGAAAAGATTAAAATTATCCTGATTTGATTGTTTGGTTAGTCAAAAAATCCAAGATTATAAACCAACAAAAATGAATAATCATTGAAGATTATAGAATATGCGTACCAAATTCGAACCTTTCCAATGAACAGTAACATCAATTTGATCAGCTTGAACACCATTATAGACAAATGTTATAGATAAATCAGTCCTTTGTGGGTAATGATACCATGAGTTCGTGCCTGATTTATAAACTGAATATTTATCAATGTTATAATTATACGCCTGGCAGGGCATTGTTAGTATCAAGTAGAATGAGAGAATTGACCAAAGAAAAGTTTTTCTTTTTGGCAACACAATTATTGAAGAATTCCCAACTTTTATCTAATGGTGGCAGCAAAAATAGAGGTTATTGCCAATAGTATAATTTTTAATTCAAAAGAATACCTAGTTCCTTTTTAAGAACCACCAACTAGCAGTAAATGGAGGTAATGACTTACTTGATAGGATTATAACGATAATTTCCACTATACAGAACATAAGGTATTCTGAAAGAAATCTTTACAAAACTACTTGAACAAATACATACCTGCTAGAGTGTCGTATTGAAATCACAATTTGGTTGCAAAAAAAAAAAACAATCATATACAGAAACTACGTCTTAAATTCGTTCTTTTCATTGGTGGTTTGTTTTCGATAGATCACATTAATTAACATTCGTTGCAACTAGAAGATAATGAACAATTAAAACTAGCATTTCACTCAAACTAAGTGGTGACCATTCTGAAAAAAACCAATTAATAAAACTCCTCGGCAAAACTACTTGGGTTTGAAGAAATCTACACGACTTGTTGTTTCTTCATTTTTGTTCGCCCCACTCTTTTAGACGCAGTAGTTTTTTTTTTTTTTATTACGTGTGAAAGTGCCATTTGATGCGACTGGAAAATGTGGAGCGAAAGCAAAAAAGACACTTTTTCTTTTGCTTTCTTATGAATACAAGATTCCCACAACTTCCAATCTAGCTAGTCGACCCCATTCTATCAAAAATAAGATGTCCAACTTATATCAAAGCTTGGGTCCTCAAGGTAGAGCATTATTGTTGCAGAATGGCCCTGGAATACCTGGGGGCACTCCTGATACCAATCTATCACCACAAGAACTAGATTTTCTTGTTAATGAATTAAGAAACCCTAAACCAGATACTACAACCAATAAGGTATTGGGATATTTATATAATTACATTCCTTATATTAGACACGAACATAATTTACGACTTGTTATTGCAAGTTTTTTAAATTGCCCTGTTTGTTTTGGTGGTGATTCTGACTTTGAAGATAATTATTTAATTGTAGAAGTTTTCAAGTTAATCATCGATAAAAAATTAAAGATTTCAATGCCAGTAATATCAATCAAAGAATTTTACACCCTCATATTGAAAGAATTACAAAATTTTCAACGTTACAATCCGATAATGAATAGTTGGAAAATTTTACCCATAATCACCGGAATATTATTATCTAATGGATTGCGTGATCAATTGTATACTGAAGTCAATTTTATTGAATATAAATGGTTTTTTGCAAATTTGGATAAAGAAATCTATCAATTGTTTAATAATGCATTACCTTATAGCTTATCTCAAAGTCTTGATAATAATATCAATTATTTAAGTTTGATGAGTTTAGCCTTGGTATTTAAGAATAGTCAAAGGCATTACAAGAATTCCAGCGATACTGTTGTTCACACCAAGAACATCAGTAGCGTATTTATGATACAGAAGTTGACTGAAATGATATTTCTTGATCGTAATGTATCGATGTTGGTGTATCGAAAATTTTTCCAATTGAATCCTCATAACGAAAATAGCGAATCAATTATACTGAATGAAATTATGAGTAAACCAGTGGTTAAACATTTGAATAAAATTTCATTTTTACTTGAGCATTATTTTTCAACATTAGATTTTACTCAATTAAATGACCAAGCTATTAGCGAAAGTTTGATTATAATGACCAATTTCAACAAACAATTGAATCATGAAACTAACGATCATTCAGTTTTCAATAATTTTAATAATACACCTGAATCAGGAACAAATAATAATCCATTGGTACAGAATTTTCGGTTTATTATGAAAAATTTATTGTTTTCGCAAATAATTATATTTCAAGGTGTTTTAAGTCGATTTTTAACTGCTAATAGTAGACTATTGACCAATAAAACTTTTTTTTGGTTTTCTCAAAGGAATTATTATGGTAATCGAGTAGACAATAATAAGAATATTGAATATCAATATAGGGATATTTCATTACAAATTATGACCAATTTGTATTATATTAATTTTATTTTATTATCTATTGGACAGGGTGGATTTGATAATTATAATTTTGTTTATTATTTAACCATCGAATTGGCACTTACCACGGGGATCAGATTTGAAAAATTAACATTATATTTAATGAGTAATTATCAAGAAGTCAATATGTATCCCGATGTGTTAAATTCAAATTATATCGACACTTCTAAAATATTATTTGTGTTGGGAGTATGGGAAAACTATTTTCAACAATTGAATCGTCTTTCTCATCAACGGTCACAAGATATTTTTAATAAAGAGATTTACAATATTGTGATTAATTTGGTTGACGCTAAAAAGTATACTAATAATGATTTATTGGAAGCTAGTCATTCGGTATTGCTATTTTATTTTGCCAATAACAGTAAAGTCAATTTAAATGATGTTATGCGATATATTGAGTTGGTGCTTGAACAATTCCCGCAAAGAATATCAGCAACCCAATTGAGTATTGCTATTGAGACTATTGGTAAGAAAATTTTATCTAACCCCATTACTTATAACGATAGAGAGAAAACTGTTTTCATTAATTCGGCAGAGAAATTTTTTATATTTTTATTAAACAAATATTCTAGAATTGAACCAGGGGTTCCAATTAAAGTCAAATCAATTACTTTGGTGGCATCCACAGAGGAGAGCAATGTGTCATTTACATCAGCTCAACCAGTCAATGAGATTGAAGCACATGCTACTTTGAATACATTAGAACAAGAGGGGAAATTGGCCAATGATATTATTGATGAGAATAAAGCCAAAGCGCCATCAAAGAAAGTTATTAAAAAGTATTTACCTGATCTTGTTGGGAAGGCCAATTCTGACAATCATCCATTTGAGTTTTTTGATAATCGATTAACACCAGAAACAGCAAGAGAAGCAACTATAGTTTCATTGATTAATTTGGTTCCATACTTTCCATTGTCAGTATTTATTCTGTGGTTAAACCAGGTTTGGGATTTGATTGTTCGAAGCGATTCAAAAGAACAACAGTTTTTATTCAATATGTTATGGAAAGTTATTAGTGAAAGTTTAGATATAAATCGAGGAGATTTAGCAATTAGATGGTGGTATGAGGAGAAACAATTCACCGATAAACATCAAAAGTTTGCTGGTAAGTTTTGAAGAAATCAGTGGGGTTTTTTTTTTTTTTTTTTTTTTTTTTTGGTGGTCATACGACCTAGGCTTTCTCTCTGCATTGTTACTAGTTTCTTATACTAGATCAAGATGATGAACATCTCATTAATTGAATCAAGAAAGAGAAGTAATTAGAAGGAATAAAGTAGTAGTTGGGAATGATAGTATAGTGATATCTATTTTTCTTTTACTTTGCCAATAACAACAGTAATAGTAATAACAATACAAACTAATAAACTACTATTTATTACTTCAGAGTTAAAATATGGAAGTCCAATTAAAAGTATTATTATAAATAGACGATAATAGAGAAACCAGAAGAAGTTGCCTTGTCAATTGAATAATATTTGACAGCAGATTATTATATTCTTCCCCCGCCCCCACACATCACACCCCAGATCCACTACTTTCCATGAACAGCACGTGAGAATTTATACGATAGTAAATAATACAATGTAAGTTTATATTTAATTACCATTTTTAATGTTTTTTGGTATTATTGCTTTTGAAGAATATTTATACAGAAGTAAAACAGGGGAAAGCAAAGCAAAAAAAAAAAAAAAAAAAAGAGAATGAAGAAGGACGAAAAATGTCACAAGATAAATCTCGTGAGTTGTGAATATGTCAAGAATTAAAGGAGAACAATAATACCGTAGACTTACAGACCTACTTTCCTGTACCACATTTGAGACGCACCATTTGAGAGATTGTATGGCGTTTTAATGTCTCTTGTCTTTTAGTTTAATATCTCAACCAAATGTAAATGATATTTTCAAATAGAAATGTAAGCCAAGTTTGTAGTGACAAATGTGAATCTCTTTTTTTTTTTTGGAATAATTCTATTCTCATAAACTACCTATTCCAGTAATAATTGATAGAACTTGTTTATACTATATGTGTGTTGATTGGTTGGTTGGCTGTTGAGTTATTGTTGAACTAAAAACACAATATTGGCATCCGTTTAACCGAGGGGAAGTTACAAAAGAAAAAACAACAATTCCGAAAATCTGGGGGAAAGAGAATTAGAAAACTAAAAACACGCTTAAACAAAAAAATAGTAATCTAAGAGCTTGAACTTGGCGGTGGTTTATTATTACTATTGTTATTATTATTGTTGCTTGGTTGTAATTTTAAATCAATATTTCAATCAATCAAATCAACACATAAAATTCTAATCACTTGCTTCCCCCTCCCCCCCCCCCCAAAAAAAAAAAAAAAAAATCAAAACAAATTTCTTTCCTCTTCTCCCCTTTTTTCCATGTGCTGTCTCTATTCCTTCTTAAATTGAATTATCCACTAACATATCACTCATCTAATCATACAAGGCCATTCTACTTTTGCTAAAACATACTCCTATTTTTTTGAGTCAGATCATTCCATTCAACCGAAGTGAATAAAGAGGAACTTCAAATACTTGACATCTAATTAAAGACATTTAGTGAACAACAACAATACAGCCAATTAGTCAGAAAGAAAGAAAGAAAGAAATAAAAAAAAATCGTTCGCCTTGCTTCTAATAAAGAAAAGACGAAACCATGTCAAAGAAGAATAGAAAAGCTGATGAGAAAACTGTTTCCTCCAATTTCAAACTAATAAGCACATCTACAGGAGTTCGTGTTTCACAAGCTTGTGATAGATGTCGAATAAAAAAAATCAAATGTGACGGTCAATCACCTTGTCGTAACTGTCAAAAAGTTAGTGTTGAATGCAAAACCAGTGACCGATTATCGAGAAAGTCGTTCCCCAAGGGGTTCACCCTGTTTTTAGAAGCAAAAGTCAAAGAGTTGGAAGATGAAAACCGGGAATTGCGTGAAAAATTAGGTGACAACAGCAGTGCTTCCAACCACAATGCTCTTTCGTTTGAGGCAGTAGAAAATAAACATCTGATTAGTACTGCTGACACCAGTAATATAACAACAGTAAACACCACTCCAACACCATCTACAATTCCCACCACGACAACTACTAGTAATGATAAAGTTTTATTCCAAACAAACAACCAATCAGTCCCAATTAATAATCCCATTGATCAAATTTTCAATTTGGACGATAAAGGTATAATTATAGGCAATGACAATTTAAATTTTGAATCACAATTCAATCATTTATTAATCAATTTGAATTTACCATTCTTGAAAATAACAAACAGTCACAACTATTTGCTAGATGACCCTGATAGTTATTTGTATCATCCTTCTTACACAAAAAGTAATAAGTTTCATAATCGAGACTTGGATTTAATATATAATCCATTAACTGGAACAAACACTGAAACAGGTTTACGAAACGAATTACCAACTGATGTTTATGATTTGTTCATTAAATTGATCAACAATTTCAAGAAAATATTCAAATCCAAAAGAGAAATGGATAATCAAATTGTATTGTTCTTTTTGCACTATAACATTTTTATTCCAATTTTTGATTATAATGAATTTATGGAATCTTATAATGCCTTCCATACCATGTATCCGTTTATTTTTACCTACGACGATTCCTCGATCAACGGTTTTAATTTATCCAATTCAAATGATTATCAAATTGTCAATAATTATTTGATGACCATTATTCAAATCTATGCCATGATCCTGATCAACAATCCAACTCTAAATTTAAACTTGCTATTAAATCATACAGACCCTCATTATTCAATCAACCGAGACAAATCAATAATCAAGTCACTTTATGATTTCTTACCTTATTTTAATGGATTCCACATTTCAATTGGTCAATTACAAACATATTTGTTATTTTTGTATTACTCATTGTTAACTAATAACAAGGAAAAATCTTTGATTCTTTCTTCTTTGGTTAATGCTTTCATTGGCATTTTGGGAATCAATCTTAATTCTAAGAATTTATTTTTCAATGATCTTGCATTGAAACAGCAACAACGAAGAAATAGAGTCAAAATATTTTGGGTTTTCAAGATCTTATTGAAATGCTTCAATTTGAAATTTGGCTTCAAACCAAGTTTAAATACGACCGTTATTAATCCTGTGACCATTGATCGGTATTTCCAATTAACACCAGAAAAATTGTCTTCTTTATTAGATGACAATGATGATTTATTCAATACTCTATTAAAACCAAGTATTGAATTTCTTAATTTGATGAATATAATCATTCCGTCATCGTTTTCACCAAATTATTACCAATATCTCAAACAAGATAGGAAGAAGAAAGATAAAGACAAAGACAAGGATAAAGACAAAGACAAAGACAAAGACAAAGACAGAGACTATCATCATCCCCATCACCACCACCAACATCACACTACTCCTCATAGGTTAGATTTAATATTAAATGAAGATGACGGTGAAGGTAATGACGGTAATTTAAATTATAATTATCACCAATTTCTAATCATTGATAAAAATCTATCAGCTTGGCGACAATCATTACAGAATAAAAAGACTCAATTGACACTGTTGATGGAATTGGGTTTACCAAACCTAATAAACATTGTCGAGAATGACCTTTACTTTGATATGAATTGTGATGCATTGTCACGAGAAGGATTGATTAATTATTATCTGACTGGGCTACCTGATATCCATACAGCATCGCATCTTATTAAGTTGCAATTGAATTTCCATTATATATTGATTAGGTCAACTAATTACTTGAATTTTATTGTTGATCGAGAATTAACATTTGAATATTATAAAGAAATTTCTTTATTATCAATGGAAGTGTTGCAATTTTTCTTGCTAATTTTTGAGCATGTAAGTAAAGCGGAAGAAAAAATTAACGAGCCAAAAGTCTCATCCAATTCTATCGTCATGGAAAGTTTAGGTTTAGATGTTGATGAAGATGGATTTGTTATTAATGACTTTTCAGTGAAACGAAGGAAAGTTGATTCTCACAACAAGGCTACTAATCCTTTGAAGAAATTGGTCAAAGAGATCCCTATATCACCATTTAATACTATGTTAAATGGATTATCATTGTGCATCATAAATTTGAAGAAATCCATAATATTGCAAATGTTGTATTTGTTAATTTGTCAAATGAAGTTTATTAAGCGGCCACAGGGATGGGAAAAAATGGATGAGACGTTTGATTTATTGAATAGGACGGTTGATTTGTTCATTAGACTTTTTATAAATTATAAGCCAGGAGCATCAAAGAAAATTCATGAAGACAAGTTGTTTAAGAAGTTGGTCAATGATGAGTTGAAAGACGACATTTTACGTCATCATCAATATGGATCTGATGATGATGAAGAAGAAGAAGACGAAGATGATTATAATGGTGCTAGGAAGCGACTGCCAGCATATTACAAATCGATCGATTGGGATGACGAAGATTTGGATGAAGATCTCAAATATCTAAAAATTTTGAAATTTGTAAAGTATAAATCTAATGACAGTTTACAAAAACTACACAAAAAGCAAAAACTCGACAACTATACTAATAGTAATAGCAATGGTAATGGTAATGGTAACGGGATTCCTCAACCAACTTCTGTTACCCATCATCATCACCTTCATCTTCATTCCCAGCCTCAAACTGAAAATGCAACTGCAACTGAAACTGAAATTGCGGCACCACAACTACCAATTCAACATCCTTCATCTGTGTCTCCACCGCCTCCAACATCACTACTGATACCACCAGCTATAATGACAGATGCAGTAAATTTGTCAAATGACTCCAAAAGTAATTTACCATTACCGCAATATTATAACCCATATCAACCAATACCACCAATTTTTGGCAATGAGGATAAAGATCGTGGTGCAGCGCATGATTTGATGAATCTCAGACGTGGATCTTCACAAGGTAAATTGTATCCACCACCTTCGTCTCAAAGTCCTCAATACTGAAACATAAGGAATGGGTGGATGTATGTATATTTTCAACATCTATAGTATAATAGTATAGTTATTTTATTTGTATTATGTAAGTTTCTTCTTTGTAAAAGAATTAAATGTTAAACATCGGTTGCGAAAGAATCAGTAAACTTTGAACCAGAATCTGTTTGAGTCGTTTATTTTTTTAAAGGCACAAAACTTATATTATGGTTGGTTTACTATATTATCTATAGGTATTTTTAATGAATTATATAGATTTAGCATACTTTCTATATATATATCTAATTTTTGTAAATTTTCAAAGCACCAAGTTATCCGATGTAGTGTAGTGGCTATCACTGTTCGCTTTCATTTCAGGTCTTTCTGGAACAGAGCGCCGAGCAAACCGGGGTTCGATTCCCCGCATTGGAGCTTTTATTTTTTTATTTTCAGCTCTTTTTTTTGTTAAGTAGGAATATAACCTTATAATAGTGATGTTGGATAGCATTTCTAGTAGATCAACCATTCCTAAAAAAAAAAAAAAAGAATAAAGACATTTGCTTAGCAGTTTCTATGCTTCAAGTTTTAAAGGTCTCTCGGAGTTTTGATCAATTCTGGAATCTTTAAACGAGGAAACGAGAAGAAGAAGAAGAAGAAGAAAAAACCCCGAACTATTTTTCTTGTTTTGTATTCAATTTATTATTTTTTCTTGGTTTTAACCCCACACAATAAGAGAATGAGTCTCCACCACCACATTTAAATACACTCCTATACACTTTGTGTACATATATATGCATAATATACATATATTCAACCAATTAAATTTGAGTATACTCCAATAGAATCATTTGAAATAGGAATAAATTCCCCTATCGACACAACTATTTGGGAATTATAAAAGCAAACACAAACGACTACTTATTTTCCCACTTTCAAGTTCAAGTTCAGGTTCACTTTTACTAAGTTAGTTTTATATTCTTGATTTTCTAGTTGTTTGATTTTTGTCAACTTGCACTATGACACAGGATCAGTATTTCACTTTTGAAAACGAAGCTAGTTTACCTAAATTACCAGTACCCCTGTTAGTTTCTACTACACAACAATTATTGGCTTCATTGAAACCATTATTACCGCAAAATGAGTATGCCACGGTTGTTGATGAGGCAACAGAGTTTGTTGGAAATGATATAATTAATCTAATTCAGAAACATCTTGTTGCCATTTCTGAAAATGAAAACTACAACAACTATTTGAACTTTGTTAATGATGATAAAACTCCATCAATATACGGAGAGATTCGAGGTGATATATTACCAAGAAACCCTTACCTTGTTTTGGAAGAAGACCCCTATTCGAAAACCATCAATCCTCCTAACCAAGCCCAACGTGCGGCAAACTTGGTCAACTCCAGTTTGAAGTTTGCCATCACATTGAGAAATGAAACTTTGAAACCTGATGTGACTCCGAAAAATGGCAACCCATTAACGATGAAATGTTATATGGATTTGTTTGGTACAACAAGAGAACCTGAGCAAGACGATCATGGTTTTGATATTAGAATTAAAAAATATCAACACATCAACGATTCAAGACACATTCTAATCATTTCAAATAATCAATTCTACACTCTTGAGGTGCTCACTGAGTTTGACGAAAATGAGTACCAAGAAACTAATTCGAAGCATAAAATTTGGTTCAATGATTCAGAACTCTCGAAAATTTTGCAGCAAATAATCGATGAATCAAATAAAGTTGATGCCGTGAACTCAATCAGAAACTCCATTGGGTCAATCACTACCCAGACTTTGAAGTATTGGAAGTTTGCTCGATTGGAGTTAGAACAATCAAATAGCGAGAACTTGAAATTAATTGATGATGCCTTGTTTGTGTTGATTTTGGACTCAAATACTCCCGTCACTGATGGTGAAAAGACTCAGGTTATATCTCATGGTACTTCGGTTTTATCCCTGGATAATGTGCAAGTTGGTACTTGTACATCACGTTGGTATGATAAATTACAAATAGTTGTAACGAAAAACTCTGTTGCTGGGATCGTTTGGGAATCAATGACCATGGATAGTACAGCAATTTTACGGTTTATCAGTGATATTTATACTGACTCGGTATTGAAAATGGCAAAGAACATTAATGGTTCTGAATATACTTTGTTTGATCCAAACATTACGTTTGCCTCAATGGGTAAAGACGGTGATGGTGTGACTAAACCTGAACCAAGACTAATTGAATTTAACAAGACCAAGGCATTACAACATGTCATTCATCTTTCCGAAACCAGGTTGGCCGATTTGCTTGATCAACACGAGTATATGACTCATACCATCAAACTTGATTCATATTTGACAAACAAATTTAATCTTTCGGTCGATTCCATCATGCAAATTTGTTTTCAAATTGCTTATTACTCCTTGTATGGTCGAATCGTTAATACATTGGAACCAATCACTACCAGAAAGTTTCGTGATGCAAGGACTGAATTAGTTGCCGTTCAAAATCAATCGCTTGCCAATTTGGTCAAACTCTATATTACCAATGCTAGTACACTGGAGAAGTTTGAGGTATTTAAAAAATGTTGTACATTGCATAAAACACAATATCATGATGCCATGATGGGGAAAGGGTTCGAAAGACATTTGATGACAATTGTCCAAGTGGTTAAAAAACCAAAAGTAATAGCTCGTTTAAATCAAATTAATACTCATTTACCACCAATCCCAGAAGATTTATGTCAAGATGGAATCAATTTACCATTATTATTAAATCCATCAATTGATAAATTGCTGAGTCCAGAATTATTAGTTTCAAATTGTGGCAATCCGGCATTACGATTATTTGGAATAACCCCAGCTATTGATCAAGGGTTTGGTATTGGATATATTATCCATCGTGATAAAGTTTTGATTACCGTTTGCTCTAAACATAGACAGACAGCAAGGTATTTGGATACTTTCCATCGAGTGGTTCATGACATAAAAATTCGCTTGCGTGCCAGTAGTAACTTCTTACTATCAATAAGTGATTCTGAACAAAGAAAAAATGAGCTTCAAAGATTAAGAATTGAACATGAATTGAGTAATGTTTCTTTGGATGTCCCCACAATGAAACATCCTATCCCCTTGACTATTGGTAAAAGTGAAATTTCAATTGATAACATTGCTCTTGAAACTGCCCGCACTGGTCATAACAAGAGATCAGAAGAGAAGGCTTTGCAAAACAATGCTAATGATGATGATGATGATGATGATGATGACGACGAAGACGATTCAAAATTTGAATTGATGGGAGGTTATGGATATTTTGATTTTGGTGAATTAGAATTGAGATCCGATGAGGTATCGAGAAATGAATCGTACTTGAATAGTCAAGTTCATTCTAATCTTTCTAGTGCCATGTCTTCCAGACGTCATTCATTTACCAATTTGCACAAGATTGCCAGTAGATCACATGATAGCTCCTTACCACAACAGCTACAACAACAACAGCAACAAAAATATGATATCAAGGAGAAGCAATCACTTTCAGAAAGAATTAGAGATAAATTGTCTCATAGTCAAGACACTTTATCTTCAGTGCAATCTGTTTTAGAAGAAGATGTTCAAAAAAATGAACCTACGAAAAAAAGTTCAATTGGGAGGTCATTAGACATGTCAAAACTTTCGTGAGTTGCATGCTATTGGTTTTAAACCATTTTTCTTTGTTTACTTATTTAGTCTTTATATCTGTTTAAATTAATGAATTCGATGCGTTTATAATTATCGTCTATTGTAAAAACTTACTCCATGTAAATTATAAGTTACGTTGTTTACGGATATAGTTGCCAAATATAAGACTGTAATTATGTATTTTGTGTATGGAGTTTGCATTTTAACACTGTGTTGTAATTGATAACATTTTGCTGCCAAATTTATAACCAAAAAAAGAAGAAATTTCCAATCAAATTCTGTTTCACGTGCAACAAGTATCTAAACTGTTCCATTAATAAGTGAATGTGTTTACATTCGTTTTTGAAATGTGTAGCAAGATGTAACTTTGGCCTTTTTTTTGTGAGTTTGTTTTTGGATACACAATTTGTAGATTTCTAGATCCAGAACATTGATTATGGAAGTTTTTTGTCTGCGACGTTGGCATTCCCTACAAGAATATAAAGACAGCAAAACAGAAAAAAGAAAAGAGTTTAATGAACATCTTCTATGAGATACCTTTTATTAGGCGTAACCTAAATTAAGTACACGTGTAAAAGTTGCTTTTATTCTTGATTAAAAAGATCAAATTATCAAGAATTTTATAACATACGAAATAATAAAAGCAATAAAATACAACAAATCACGTGACACTGACAAAATCAGCGACACCAACATTAATACATTGACCAAACAAAAGAGTTGAAAAATTAGACTTTTAAAGTAATTCAAGTGTGTTTTTGAATGACTATTTTTTGCATGATTATTTCTGGTTTTATGCGTTTTTATAAAACTTTGTTATTTTGTTTTCGCAAGAAAAGTATGATCATAAAATTCAATATGACATAACATCAACATCAACAACAACAACAATATGTGAGGAGAGTATACGAATCAACGGAAGAAGTGGGTGAGAATTGAAAGAGTGATTAAACGGGCTAAAGTAGTTTTCTATTGTGTTACCTTTTTCCCACATTGGTTAGTATTATTTTTGGTCCCTAGGCACTGCGCCGCTAACTCCATTTTGTACATATACATACATAAATCCACTTTGGATCTGATCTTAAACTCTTTCAGATTTTTGTTCAACAATATCAGTCAACATCTATTAGACTTCACATATACTGTAGACATATAGGATGATAACAAAAACAATCGACTAATACGCGCACACGCAAAAAACAAACCCAACACAAATTTAAACTAAAATAGCCATCACCATTTTCTTGGTCTGTTATTGTACGCAATAATAATAATTATAATTATTTCTTGTTGTTCTCACATTTCAATGAGATGACAATCAAATAATAATATGCCATCGTTAATATTAATATCCAAGTAGTGCAACACACTCAAACGACTAGCTGTAACTTTAAACAAAGATTTTCATCTATTGAATTCATTTCTATTTTTTTTTTTTTTTTTTTTTTTTTTTAGAGCGTGAAATCTTGTTTATTGTTTTTGTTGATAATCTGTGATAATTTTACTAAAGAAAATCTCTATTGTTGTCGCCGTTTTGTCCTACTAGTTTCTTTCTTTGTTTGAGATCTCAACTTTTTCAATTTAATTCTTGGCTGGGTTTATTGATAAGAGATACTTTTTTGTTGTTCACTTAAGTTTAATTCATTTCTTGTCTTATTTTTTTATTTATTTTGTTGGTCATCTTCCTCTTCATCTTCATCAACTGCTTGGACATTTATATACTTTCTTCTTGGTCATAAACTCTTTTTGTTTTTTGTTTTCCATTTTCTGTTTGCTTCCTACTAATTCCTCCAACTCAGATTCTCACGTTGCCTTGCTAAGATATTTTATGCTTCTGTTGATATAGTCGTCTTCCTTCTTTCATCGCAGGCTTACTAACTCAAATAACATCTGAATATTTCCCACTTGTTTATTCATATCTATTTCATGATTGTATAATCTATTCATTATGTCAAATTTTGAAAAAATACAGTCTCTTCAGATGATATCTACAGATAATGCAAACCCAGGGCGTCGACCCACCCTATCATCCACCATTTCCTCGTTTGACGCAGATAGGTCACTGTACAATTCAGCCACATCAACTTCAAGTACCGAGTCTACCAGTTCTTCTCCATATCCCCGGTCGTATCATCCACGTGACCTACTAAATAATTTTATAAATTCATTTAAAGAATTCGATTACTCAACTTTACCACCGGTGTATAACAATATCACCGACCAAGAAAGTCAACTTCAACTTAATCCTGCTAATCCGAATTTCGATTATTCACGTTTTACACAATTAGAAAGAGATGCATTAATTACTGCAAGCTCACCGTTGTCGAAAAGATTGAAAACAAGACATTTGACGTGGATATCGTTGGGTGCATCAATTGGCAGTGGTCTACTTATATCTTCTGGTAGCTCATTGGCCCATGCAGGTCCCTTGGGTTTATTGATTGTATGGATTTTTGTAGGGTCAGTTATATTTGCAACCATGTCGAGTTTAGCTGAACTAGCAACTGCATTCCCAGTGAGTGGTTCATTCACAACATATGTTACTTTATTCGTCGATAAGTCAATCAGTTTTGCCATTGCATGGAATTACGCACTACAGTGGTTAGTAACATTTCCGTTACAGCTAGTTGCCGCTTCTCTTGCCATTGAGTATTGGACAATCAAAATTCACCCAGCAATATTTGTTACCATTTTTTATGTGTGTATTGTCTTTATCAATTTGTTTGGAGTTTATGGCTATGCAGAAATTGAAATGGTAGTAAGTATTATAAAAGTAATTGCTGTGATTGGATTCAACATTTTGGCAATCATAATTGTCACTGGCGGTGTTCCTGGACAACCCTATATTGGCGCCAAAAATTGGCAAGAGCCACAAGGAGGTTTATTCAATACTATCGAACCGTTCAAACAAATGTGTTATATAGTGTCAAATGTTGCCTTTGCCTATGGTGGGGTGGAATTGTTTGGATTAGCTGCTGTAGAAACGGCATCTCCTAAAAAATCAATCAATCAAGCCAGAAAACAAATTTTCTACCGACTCATGGTGTTTTATATATTATCCATTGTTATGATTGGATTCGCTGTGTCTTATAAAACCCCCGAATTGCAAGATAGTGGCGCCTTTGGTACTGACATTAATGCATCACCTTTTGTTATTGCCATCAAACAAGCAAAGATAAAGGCATTGCCGTCCATAATGAACGGGGCAGTTATTCTTACTGTACTTTCTGTTGGCAATGCCTCGGTATACGCATCAACGAGAGTTCTTTGTGCCATTGGAGCTTTACAACAAGGTCCCAAGTTTTTGAGCTTTATTGACAGAAGTGGACGCCCATTGGGGTGTTTGATCGTTCAGTTTGCCTTTGGATTATTAGCTTACTTGATTTGTATACCAGGCAAAAATGTTCCAGCACAGATATTTGACTGGCTATTGAGTTTATCTGGCCTAAGTGCTTTATTCACTTACATATCCATTAATGTTTGTCAATTGCGATTCAATTGCACTTTAAAACATCGAGCAAGAATACCCAAAGACGAATTATTGTATGTATCACCATTATGGTGCTCTTGGTATGGCATATTCGCCATAATTGCAATATTGGCGCTACAGTTCTGGGCCGCATTGTTCCCACCGGGTGCAGGAAAAGCTGACGTTGAAAGTTTTTTCAAAATATACCTAGGTGGTCCTATATTATTCTTGTGTTGGTTGGGTCATAAATTGTACTCTTATTGGTATTTGAATGTGCCCTTCATTAAATTCTGGTTGACCGTTGATGAAATAGATATTGATACTGGCAGAAGACAAATTGATTTGGAAACTGTAAAACAAGAAATTGCAGAAGAAAAGATTGTCATGGATAGCAAACCATGGTGGTATAGACTATATAAGACCTTTTGCTAGAGTTATAAATTAGAAACGAAATTTTTTTTATAAATACTCTCCCAGTAAAACGACAATTGACTTTTTTTCAATTGGGTTCTTGGTTTTCCTTCAGAAAAAGTAACCCACATTTAATTACAAGAAAAGAACAATACTCATTGCTTTACTCTGTGAGACATTTATCACAAGGACCCTCAATACAGTCGATGAGGCATAACTATATAAATGTGTCTTCCACTCTCTGCCCCATCTCGCAACCACAAGACATAGAAGTAGCTGCACCTACCTACCTACCACCCTATGAGACAAAACAGCTACCAATTGCATTTTCAGCAAATGTGAAAAATCATCAGAGCAATGGTGAAACTGATATCTGCACAGCGGCATTATGACAAGCATATTACTAAGTATTTAATAAACATTAATGCGAGTACTTGTGGCAGTAATAACTGAAATAGTGATAAACACATAAAATATCCTCCTAATACTCTTTCATTACTTCATTCCATTCGTTAAGAGCTGTCTCTTTCGAACTAACACATATTTTGTCCGATTTTTACAACAAACTATAAAGCTTTCCTTTGCTTTAATTCACTTCATTCGTATTTAATGTCAACATTCTGTGTGATCAGAGAGATATGAATACTAAGATGTTGGAACTGGAAGAAAATTCACAAGATGAGACCTATTTAGGCCCCCAACAACAACAACAACAACAATACTACCACCACAAGTATTTGTCAAGCAGTGAACTCGAACCCTCACCTCCAGCACGAAATATGGTCGGTAAAGTTAACAAGGGCCTTTCCCTATTTAGCAAAAAATTTCAAACGGAAAGAAAGAAGATTGCATTGAAGTATTTCTTAAACTATTTAATCATGGGAATTGGGGTTCTAGGAATATTCTCAATCTACTGGGGCTCTTTCTATAGGATAAATGGCAGGATAAAAAATTTGAAAATGTTGGTAGTGATAGAAGATGACTCAATAATAAATGGATTGAACCCAGTTTTCGGTGACAATTTGAAGGAAATTCTACAAACTCCCGAAGCAAAGACCAGGGGCAATTGGAAAATATACAACTCGACCGAATTTGCTCAGATAGCATTAAAATCCAATCGCACTGCGGAAGAAGAAATCATGCACCAAATTCATCATCAAGAATATTGGGCATCGCTTCATGTGTTACCAAACGCCAGCTATAACTATTTCAATGCCTTGTCACACGGTGATACCAATTACGATATTGTTAAGAACACAGTTCACTCGATTTATGAAACAGGAAGGGATTTCAATGGAATGACTCAATTCGTCATCCCTTCTATCTCTAACGTGGAAAACGTATGGCTAAGCAAACAGTCCACCATGGCATTTGATATCGTTGGCAATCTCACTATCAACTCCACTGAAAAACTAAAGCTACTCGCCCAACCAATTAAATTTGAAATTGTGGATCCAGTACCATGGAACGACCCGATTCTAATTGGACCTTTTCATGATCTTCTAATCTATATGACAATTTTGACGTTGTTACAGTTTGAGTTTTTCAGTCCAGTCCACAAGGCAGTGTCTAAATTAGGAATAAGGAAACGTCATTACATGATATATCGCTTCACAGCATCTATTTTATCCTTCTTGGTATTGAGCTTGTTTTGTTGTTTGGTGACATTAGCTTTCCAAGTTGATTTGACAGTCACATACGGGAAGGCGGGGTTTGTGGTTTATTGGATGATTGCTTTTATGACTATGTGGGCTCTCGGCTCTGTAAATGAAATCATGGCAATGTTGCTAATCATAGTCTATCCTCCACTCGTTCAATTCTGGTTGCTTTTCTGGATAATAGCCAATATCACACCCACATTCACGCCAATGGCGGTGCTTCCAAAATTCTTTAGATACGGATACGCATTACCCATCCATAACTCCTATGAAGCCACTAAAACAGTATTTTTTGGTACATACAAGGGACAATTAGGAAGAAACTTTGGTATCTTAGCCGCTTGGTTTGCCGTATTAAGTTTCATATTCCCATTCGTTGTCTACTATTTTATAACCACAACCAATAGGAATTTTGAGCAACAAGTGTGTGCCGCTGTTAATGAAAAAAAAGAGCTTGAAACTGAAGAACATCACCATTAGGAGCGAAATGGGAACAGGCCAAATAACCTCTAGATAAGAAATGGTAATTAGAATTATTCATACACGAGATGAACCTTACATCACTCCAACCGAAAGCTGAAGAGCCACAGGATCACCCCCCCCATTAACACCTAAGCCCTATTATTCACCACTTCCCAAATCTTTCCCATCTTGCATACACGATTATTCTAAATAGTTTTCCTTTATAGAACCTAAATCTAACTCACATTTCCTTAAACAATAACCCGCTAATCATGTACATATGTTAACACTCTATTCCGCTAAAAAAAACTATAAATACAAAGCAATCAACTAACGAACAATGTGCATTTCAATACATTGTCACACAGCCTAGTAATTAAGCTTAAGTGAACATCGCACTAACTTCAACTTGTTCGTCCTTTACATCATGTCTCGAATACACTCTATTGCTCAGATATGAGCTATCTCAACCTTTGGTTGATTTACCACTTTTGTTTCCTTGATTTCTCTTCTCAAATCTCTTTAAGTTAACTATCTTTTTCTTCTATTCATTAATCCTATCTAACTAGTATATAATATAAAATATAAATCACTTCTGTCCACTATTTATATTGTCAATCTCTTAAGAAACAAGGAAATAGATCAGATGTGTAAACATTATTTCCGTCTTTACTTGTATCAATTTCCTTTTATCCACTTTGTGTAATTAGTTCTTTATATCGTAAATAATATAGCTTAAGGATAAGTTACTATATTATTTAACTGTCACATTCAGTCTGTCTGAGCGACATTCCTTGTATGTTGATCTGACTGTGTGACATACATTCCAAAACTAAGACTCAAACCCCCTTTATCCGCTTACCGCTCAAATTCACAAGCAGTTGTGCAATTTCAAACAAACCAAAAACTAAACCATTCCTCTACCAGTAACGCATAGTAAACTAAACTCATGTAGGTTACCGTCACTACATAAACCTCTCCCAAATGAATTGAACTGTTTGTCATTGATTCATGACTCGGAATAAACACCATCGCCGATGCCAATTAAAATTATTATATGATTCAGCATACATAAACCGACAACAGACAGCGCAAACATCAGAAAACTCACGTATCTTAAAATTAATAAGCATCATCGTCTCTACTAACCTCTATGAACAACTGATACCGTGGCACATGCTCACGCCAACATAAGAAGCAATCGTATCAAGCCTGTCAAAATCAAATAAAGCACACAACCGTTAACCACCGACTAGCCTCAAAAAAGTAATTCGGTCATACCTAACAATTTCTACCAGCCCTGCCAGTGTGAAAACCTTATTTGAACTGCAACCAAGTGAAAAACTTCTCTCACCATCTGAGGATAGTCAGTCATTACCACAATCACGCTCAAACAGACCTAAATATTACATTAGTATATCTCCAATAGAACCAACGTCTCTTGATACTTGTAGAATGTTCAATTCATTACTACAACTTGAAATGAGCTTGATACAACGTCTCAGCAATTTCATTTTGAACCTCACAATACATTCAAAACTAGCAAATCATTTGCCTCTGGAAAACCTACGTTTCAGTATACAGTGGGATCAACAGCGTGGAGTTATTACTCTTCCATAATTATGCACAAAATGCCAACAACAAGGAAAAACGTTTTAACCGATGGAACCTTTATCACAAACCACATGAACACAACCAGCTACCTTCTACAGTTTAGCAAACTGTTCTATGATTGCATCATTGCCTTAAAGCTATCGCTTCTAGTGATTCCTCTAAGTCCTCACAACCATAAAAAAAGCCTCAACTCTTAAGGTGCTCCACAAGTTAATTTCGTCTACCGTAAACAATAACCGTAACATAACCAGACCATTGGATATAGTCAAGGGTTGAAATAATACATTACCCAAATACTCGGAGACTATCTCGCAATTAAATTACTTTGTTAACTAGCTACAATAATAGTTTGTAAAAGATAAATTCCAAGTTCACTATTGTACTGGTGCATCAATTGACCAATACAAATCACTACAATTCGCATTATCAATTTGCTTTTCAACGGTGGTCCCTCATCCAATTCAAGTACTTTTGTGCATAGGACTACTAACTATAAAAATAATCTGTGTAAATCAATAGTTTAATATTTTAGTATCTCATTTAAGCAAACCGTCTCCTCTCACCTACATTAATCTTTGTCAGTAAGCTAATCCCTATACCAAGAAGAATTGATTCAGGACAACAAAGCCATATGCTGAGCAGCTACAACTTGAAATATCCTAAACTGGACTACTCTATTAAATTTGAATTGCACTGTTGATTAATCAGTAATGGCATCAGTTTACAATTTTTACTACTACATATATCAATAGAAAACCTAAGAAGAAGATTTAACTGACAAAACTTACACAAACTTTGGTTTTCAGTGCAACCACAATGTTCAAATCAAACGAGCTACCTCTAAAGCACACATATAGAATAGCCAAACTTCTGGTAAATACTTCAAAATAATGCATTAATATAATCATATACAGAGTATGTAGAGGCTTATGCTGTGAACTCGCTTTACAAACCAAAACGTATATAAATAGATATTCTTCACTGAAACGTTCAATACCTAAAGAGAGTAATGCTATGCTTTTGTTGAAAACTTGCGAAACGAGGCTGCTGTAGTTTGAAAAGATTAATTTCTTTCCTTCCTTTTCTGATTGCAAGCTTCTTGGTTAGCATCAAAGAATTACCAATTATAAGGTTTATATATTAGACTACTTAAACATTGGTGGGCGAGTAGTTTGATGTGTTCATGTCGTAGGGAAATTAGTAGTAGTTGTCGGGTGGTTTGGAATCTTCTCAGGCAGTATCTAATCAGTAATGCCTCGCTTCTATTTAACTATCTGTTTCCAGGATTATAAACAGCTTGTAGAAGTAGTGTATACTATTGCTTATTATTGGTTTCAGAAGGGTTGTTTTTCCAGAAGAGTTGACAACAATTTCTGCGTCAATTTTTGTCTTGAAATTATGTTTAATGTAATGGCTTGCAGTAGGTGTTCTTAGACTTAAAGGAGTAGATTATGTTGTGATGGTAGGTGTACTGAGAAATTAGCACATTCATAGCGAGAACTTGTTGTAGAATAATCTGTGCTGCTACTCACGATCTAGTAGTGCTATTATTTGTTATAATAGTTATGTTTTGATTTAGTTTGTTTTAATGGTTAGTTTGTAACCAATGTGGGTGGATGTGGCCATGATGGTTTGGTGGAAGTACTTGAATTGATAATATAGGCGACAAGCAAATGGTAGTTCTCAGTGTAGCACAATTTTTGTAGATGAGAGTCTTCTAGTTTGAAAATAGTGGAATGAAGGCATGTTTTGTTCTATTAATGTGATTTAGTATCACGGTATTTTTGGCTTTGTTTTTGATGGGGAAAAAGTTATAAAAGGATTTGTGGAGTTGTTGTGATTTTGGTTAGAGGTTGTTGGTATGAGGGTTCATTATGATAAGTATTATCACTTCTTTTGAGGTTATTTAGTGTTTGGATAATGAGTTTTCAATTAGAAGAATAATGCATGTTGCGTTGAGAATTTTAAACCATCCTCGCCAAATTGTTGGGAAGATAAGTTCAATTAAACGTTGGTTTCGACTTAGAGTATATGGATGATTTACCGGATCAAGTTTTGGCAGATATGTTAGCTTTTGGTTGATGCTAATGGCTTTGGGTAAAATGAAATGTCTTAGCGCATAAGGTTTGGTTTATCAGGAGCAATGGATCTTTAAGTTGGTTTATATTTGCTCAAATTGGTAGCTCGGTGAACTTCTCCTCTTCCGATATTGGAATAGGTGTTTCGAATGGATGAAATAATGAATTATGGTTAAGGTGAAGTTTATGGGAGACGGTTGCTTAGAGAGGAATGGTTTAAGATTACTCAGAAAAGTTTGTTTGTGGATGTGTTGTGGTTCGGCAGCTTTTGAGAGTAAATTGGCCAATGTAGAGGTTTTGATATTTCTATTGTATTTATTTAGCACTTACCTGTCTTGATTTGCTATAGTTTTCAACTGGAGTGGTTCGTAGTTATTGCCGAAGGTGAGCTTAGAGCGTTTGACAGGAACTCTACAGTAGTGTCTTTCCTTTAGTAATAGGTTGATCATAAGTCCGGTAAGAGAGGAATTACGACATGTAAGATATGGAAGACGAAAGAGGAAAAGTTGTTAATTTGGAAGTATGGTTTTGAATTGTATTGGTATTAGTATTGATAGTTCAACATCAATCTAGGGGAGCAGATGTTTAGAGTGTTCTAGTGCTATTGAGGAGGACTCAGTTTTTTAAGAAGCTTGTGAGTATGGTGGGTTCTGAGAGAAGGAAGAGAATTTAAGTAAGATGTGCTATATAGGATAGTTTTATCTTGTTACTGGCACTGTATTTAGTTATTTTGAAAGTTGGGGAGAGGGGAAAGGGTTTAAAAAAGTTGCAGAAACCGTGTCGTTCAGGATCCAAGTTGTCGCTTGATATACAGATATACGCATGTTATGATGATAAGTGCCCAAGCTATCTGCTTAATTATGTGGAACCCACGGGACTATTTGATATATTGAGCTGATATTAGCAGTAGGATTTGTGATATGATGGATGAAATATTCAATTAGAAAGCTTACTTAGTTCCACTTTTGATTGTATTTGTTTGAAGATGCAACTCAATTTAGAGATTTGTTTTATTTATTTAATTATATATGATACTATGTGTTCTTAAACATTTTTAATGTTTTTTGCAAAAGTTCTCTACCAAATAATGTTGTTCGTGCAAAAAATACATAGCAACATGTGGTGCTAAAGGTAAGGGAGACCAATTATCGTAAGAGGATTTGGTTTATGGGCGGGACGCTATTAGTTTGAAATTTAGTTTAAAGAAGGATTGATAATGAAAGAGATATAGTGATGAGTTTCTTTTATTTTGCGGTATGAAAAGAAATTGAGTTTACTTGGTATTCTTGGGTTTGAACTAACTTTTCTCATGCCTATTGGTAATTAATTTAAAGAACGTAGTCTTTTTACGAGAACTACAGTCCCAGGACAGGAATTTTGAAAGTCGACCTTGATCGCTAGTTGTCTCTTATTGTAGTTGACCTTAGAAGTTCTAACTCCAAAAACAGAGAAATAATGTCATAACCTCCTGCTTGACAGTATCGTAGTTCCCACACATGCACAACTAGACATTTTCTAATAACTGAAGAACGGGATCAGAGAGAATTAGTTGATAAAGTATGGTCGTTGAATCTACGTATTTACTGAGAATTATGTTCATTATCATTAGACAGGTTTGGCGTTACCCAAATTTTGTCAAAAGTAAGATACTATTAGGATCTGCAATATTTTGCATGCAGCCTTTCAAATTTCAAGTCAGAGAGTCCGACGGATCCTTTATCATTGCTACTTTACAATTCTTATATTTTATATTACTCTTAGTCCTAACAACTAACCACGCCTTTATTTTTGTAATTGTTTTACATCATCATATAACGATAATCATGCACAAAACTATAGAGAGCTAGTGCACCGAATATTATCTCTAGTAAATACTAAATACTCAAATCTAGGATTATATAAATACCGATTAGTTTCAATCGATGGGTTAGGGCAACATCGTCACCCTTTTAGACCACATTGAGTTTATTTTGCAGGAAATACATAGTATAGGCTGCTGCTGTTATGGCTGTAACAACAAATTACATTATATGTGACATCCTCATGCAAATTGGGTGATCTTTGCTAAATAGAGGGCCCCTTGAATCTGAACAAACGACATAATCATTAGTAAAACCATAGCTAAGTATAGAAAGGGCCATCGTCTCCCATTTTTCTTTTTCGACTTCCAGAAAAAACACTATTCTCAAGCTGGTACAATCTCCATGCCTCACGGATATGTTCCGGTTGCAATGGATGTATCTCATCTCCTTCAAATTTCAAGCTTCTTTCATCAACTTCGATTTCCTCACCCCTTTGCAAACTACTGATAATCTCTCTCTTCTGTTTCTTCTTCGTTTCGATATCCATTAAAAGTCTACCCTTGGAATTTCGTTCTTGGATTTCAAATGCTTTTGAGATGATTTCCCCAAGAAACAGTTTGGAGACACCCGCCATAACAACTGCAATTATTTGTGGGATTGTGTGACCAACTATACCGTTGCAGATTTTCTTCACGCCAGGTTTATTTACAGTCATTCGTCTATAGGCTTCAAATCTCTCCATTTGATCGTCAGTGAAATTGGATATCAATAGTCTTCTTTGCTCCTCTTCCCCAAGATCCTTGTTAACTTTCTCAGACATTAGAGCCTTGTATGTGGCCACTAGAGCAGGGTCGTCAATATCTGAAAGATCACTAAATTCATCATCGTCTAAATCCTCATCCTCAGATTCTTCCTCTTCCTCACTACTGCCATCGGACTCTTCAGACTCATCCAGATCGGAGCCATCGTTGTTGTTTTTGTTGTTGTGTTTTTCTAGTTTTTGAAAAAACACTCTCCAGATAAGTTCTTCATCTTCCTCATCTAAACTCACGTATTCATCGTCTTGATATTCATCCTCAACCACATTCTCTGTGTGTGGGCCCTCAGTACCTGGAGAATTGGTTGTATCTTGTTCTGGTGCAGACAACATGATTCTAGCAAAATACCACTAACGACAGTTATTGCCAATGCTCAAGTTTTCTGTTGACATTCTTGTCCTTGGAAAAGATTTTCTTGTGACCGCGACTTCAGACACAAGACAAGACAGTGTCACACAGTCAGATCAACATACAAGAAATGTCGCTCAGACAGACTGAATGTGACAGTTCAATAATATAGTAACTTATCCTTAAGTTATATTATTTACGATATAAAGAACTAATTACACAAAGTGGATAAAAGGAAATTAATACAAGTAAAGACGGAAATAATGTTTACACATCTGATCTATTTCCTGGTTTCTTAAGAGATTGACAATATAAATAGTGGACAGAAGTAATTTATATTTTATATTATATACTAGTTAGGTAGGATTAATTAATACAAGAAAAGCATAGTTAACTTAAAGAGATTTGAGAAGAGAAATCAAGGAAACAAAAGTGGTAAATCAACCAAAGGTTGAGATAGCTCATATCTGAGCAATAGAGTGTATTCGAGACATGAGGTAAAGGACGAACAAGTTGAAGTTAGTGCGATGTTCACTTAAGCTTAATTACTAGGCTGTGTGACAATTAACTAATTCAGGCTTATTCCAATATAAAGACGCCAAAGTATTTCGAAAATTTACGATAAATTTTAACTTTCTAGAAAAGAACACCCGAATCATTTATTATTCACTCAAGCGCTATTATGTCAAACAATTCCGAATCGAACGCCTCCAACGACGCTCAAGGAGAAAATAACCCATTATCTCCAATCAACCCAATCACTACTTTGGGACAAGACAACCCAACTACTGTCCAAGATGACGACCCCACCATGGTTGGTAATACTTTGAATTTGACTCAAACTGATCAACAAGTTAACGAGTTATTATCCCAACGTCTCCCAAAAATGATGGCAGACCAATTTGGACCAATGGTTAATGAGCAATTACATCCCATGATGGATAAATTATTTGAAGCCCATTTACCGAAATATATTTCAACCATTGAAAACCATGTTAAAGCTATGTACTTTGATACTGCAACAACCCGGATCATTGATACATTGAAACCTTTCATTCAAGAAACGGTTAATCAAGCTGTTCGGCCACGTTTTCCTGGCCTGTTTAGTGAACCAGCTAATGTCTTGTCCAACAAAAACAATATTCTGGCTTCTCCTCCTCCAACTCAAACCAACAATCCAGGTTCTCAACCTAATGCTGACTTAGAAAACCCAACTAATGAAGCTTTAGACCATCCAGAATCTGTTGCTGCTGATACCATTCCTATCCAGTCACCACAAGACGTAGGTGCATCAGCAAACCACCAGCAAGATTCCAATGGAACAGAATCTGTTAATTCAACTATGCCTCATCCTCCTTCTTCGGTTCCTTCTATTGATACTACTAATCCCTTGAAAAGTCCAACTCATATCAATTCACCAAACCCATCTCACCAATCCACTTACAGTATGGTTAATTCGATGAATACACACGTCACCTCTCAACCATCGACTGATCAATTTGTCAACAATTCCCCACCATTTGGTTCAGGAAAATTTTTCGAAGTCCGGAAACGTATCTCCGCAATTGATGCTGAATGTCAAGACTTGAAAGTCAAAATTACCGACATCAACATCATCGAAAAGAAATTACCTTATATCTATAATCCCCTGTTATCCAAAGAATCTTTATTCATCGAACGACTTGACCTTATTGAAAGTATCCCTGATATTGAACGGACCAAAGAAGAAAAGGAAAGTTTGAAAAAATCAAACCACAAAGAGTATCCAACAACAACATCCATCAAAACCACACATGATACTTTATTGTATGTTAAAGAATTATTATTTTATAAAGCCAAATATTCTATTCCAGATAAGCTTTTAAAGGGTGCTTTTGTTTTAGCTTGCAATAACCCAAAAGATAATGATTTAAAAAGAGCTTGCGATTTAGCTATTATTCCACATAATACCAATCCTAATTTCAATGGTATCAACTATGGCATCATTATTGATTTGCTTTATGATACTGAACCAGCCATCGTTGCAGAATCGGTCCTTGATTCTGTCAACAACTATCTTCAAAATGAAAAGAATGCTATAATGTTAGTGGCACAAATTGACTTTGCAATAACATCAAATATTAATAACATTACACCCAGTATTTGGTATCAAATATATTGTTCACTTTGGAATAAACAGAAACCTTTAATGACAAATTTAACTAAGACCATAGACAATCCCAAAGTATCAGCCACATTAGAAAGTATTCAATTCTATAAATCATCGGCTATCACATCTAACCCAGAATTTCAAAAAATTGATTTTCACGAAGTTTGGAAAATCGTGAGCGAACAACTCAGACATATCGCAAAATATCACTCGGACACTACCTCATCAAGTACTCCACAATCTAACAATCAAAAAGCTACCAATTCGAATGATAAGAACCCAAATACGAAAGGCAAATCCCCATGTACGTGTTGTGGCAAAAGAAACCATTCTGCACAAGCATGTTTCACCTTGAAACAACTTATCAAAAACGAAAAGGTAAAATTCAGTGACAATATCTTCTATAAAATGGATGGAACAACTCCTTATGAATTATCCCCTTCAGAATACTTACTCAAAAAGTATAGAACTGACTTTCCAGCTCCACCAAAATCCAACACTGAAAATAAACCTAAAGAGTCTACCTCCAATGACTCGAATTCAAATGCGAGGCCTCACTCAACTGTCTGAAAACCCAACGCCAACAACGTTAAACATTTTAGCTACCAAAGCAACAGTACCAATAACTAAAAACTCATCCAAGAGTCTTAAGCTGTCAAATACAACAACCAATATTAACAGACGAACGCCTCCAGTAAGCAGGTCTCACGCACCAAAGCGAACTGAGCCTCAATTAAATCAACATACGAGTTCACAACCATCGGATATTAATCCAGAAGAAACAATCGATATCCAAATGGATGACCCAACTGATAACACCCCCACATCAAATACTCATGATAATGATTCTATCAATCAATCGTTACAATCTTACGAACCTCCACAAGAGGAACAACTGGTACAAAATACATCAACGTCTCCAACACGTGATCAACCTGATTACGGCATCTTTAATCCTCCTCCAGCTTCAGAATTAAATAACGAGTTAACTCCAGAGGACATGCCAGCAACTAACAAAGCAGTGAATCAATCTAACTACCAAGTAGATAAGCCCTTGCGAAGTATTCGAATTTCACAATTTGATAAAAGCAAAATCGAACAAAACAACATCATGCAATCACTTATTGATAATGATCTTACAGCAGAAATGCCATTAGCTACTTTGCTAGGTTTAGTTCCCCATTTCAGGACTTATCTATCACGATCACTCCAAGCACATTTAGTGCCCAGACAAGGGCCTCAGAATGCAAAATTAATCAATGAAGCAACTGTCACTTCCATCGATATAGAAATCCCCATCGATAATAACTTAATTGTTAACCATGAGACAATTCCAACAAGTACAAATTCTACATCTGCAGATCATCAGGAATTAACAAAACAAACAATCAAGGACAACGTGGTAATACAACTTATGGATCCAAACAATAACGGCACAAATACGTATAACATCGCCGAATTAGCCACATCATTTTCAATAACCGACAGTGATATCTCATGTGCATCTGTCTACATCCCAGCCATAATCAATAATAGTGCTATTTCCCTTAAATATGACACCGCCGCGGAGTGTCTGATCATTTCACCAATCACAGTGGATAAACTCAAACTACCTACCAAATCTATCAAGGCAAATATTCAAGGATTTGGTTCTCCACTAATGAAATGTAATAGCATGGCTATCATCACAGCTAATATTTTTGGCAAAGACATTAACTTCAAAGCACTAATTCATCTGTCCATACAACCAAATGTAATAATCCTTGGACGACCAGTAAAAGCCCAATATTTCATGACTTTAGGGTACAATCCAGCAACACTTGACTTGGAACTTAGTTTCCAATACGACAATCAATTCTTTACAGAAATAATTGAAAAATCAACCACATCAAACATCACAATCCATAATATGACTGTTGACTCAACAAAACTCACAGAAGAACAATCACGACAATTAATTACTGCAATGGCTACTTCTATCTTATCTCCACAAGATCAGAAGTATTTTATGGACAAAGTACAGCATATTCCAGATGTATTTTACATTAAAGGTACAACTCCTGGACGCATTAAATCACATATTTCTGAGCCTATCGATTCCCCGATCAAAAACCATGACATTTGGCAATGCAAATCCATCCCATTTGGCAACAAAAGGTTGGCTGCTATCAAATTACTAAAGCAAATGCTAGAAGATAACCAACTTGATCATAGTAATAGCCCATATCGGAATCCAATCTTTTTAATACCAAAAAAAGAATAAAAAAGATTATCGGTTATTAATCGATTTACGAGAGTTAAATAAACATATAGTACCAGCAGCAGCTCACCCACCAGCCACCGACGAACTCATAAATGAAATCGCTCAGACAGCATTCAATCTGTACTTGGACATAAGTAATGCCTTCTTTCAAGTTGGTATTTCAAAGGAAGCTGCTAAATACACGGCATTCCAAACGCCGTTAGGGTTACTTGAATATCGAGTTCTCCCACAGGGATTCTCAAACCTGGTCGCCATTTTTAGCAACTTGCTAACTAAAATCCTTAAACCCGTAGCGGAAAAGGTACTCATCTTTGTGGATGATGTCGCCATATTAGGTCCACCAATCGATATCTATGCATCAGCTTCAGAAACTTATCAATCAGCCTTGGTAAAAGAACATATTGACACTGTATTAGAAGTTTTGCAGTTACTCAAAGGTGCTGGTTTAAAGATTAATGCAAATAAACTTACTTTAGCTGTTACTCAAGCCACATTTCTTGGTTATGAAATTAAACCTGGTTCTAGGACATTGATCCACGATAAAATTAAAACCATCCAAGAGATGCCATTACCAACAACAGTCAAAGCTCTTCAACGAGCAATGGGATGATTTAACTATTATTCCAATCTTATTCCTGCTTTTAGTGTAATAGCCACGGAGCTTTATGAATTACTCAAAACTCAACCTAAACCTCCACTTACACAACATCAACCAAACCAGCTGCAAAAAATGTCCACAACCCCCAAATCATCAATTTCTTGAAAAAAACTACCAACATCCAATCCTTGGTATCATAATCTTGCTACTGCACTCTGGGTTGATCGTACAAACGTCCGTTCGACAACAGGTCTTACCCCTCAGTTTCTTGTATATGGATTTATGGGTCATACCAGTTTAACAATTTTATATTCTATCCCACCTCCAGATTACGAACTTTCCCAAGAAGAAATGTTCCAATTTCGATTTGATCAATTACGCTTTCGACAACAAAACATACAATCAGCTGAAATTACCACATCTCAACAGCGACAATATGTCAAATATCTATTTGATAAAAAGTATGGAACCACATAGCAATTACAGTTCAATGATTTAGTTTTATTATGGGATAAACCTACCACTGCTATACTGAGTGACAAATTAAAACCCAAATGGAGCGGTCCATACCGCATCGCCTCATCAAATGATCGAGTTTTTTTTTTCTCAAAGATTTAGCAGGAGTCTGTCACAATGTAGCGCTATTTAATTTAAATGACAATGATATTTACGGTACTGATTCACGTGCAATGTGAATACTCACGCAGTTTCTGGTGGTTGGCTAAAAGTAGTAAATCAATGTTATTGGATGTATGGGGAATAATGGACACAGTGACTAAGTGTAAGTCTTCGGGATACCTCTATTCCGTACGAGTGTAATATATGTGGATTGTATGTATTTGTATATTCCTGGATCTCAGCCTAAGCTTGGATGAGGTCCATTCTAACTAAATAATTAATTTTCTAGATTTTCTTTACTTAAATAGAATTCAACTTTTTTGTGCGTGTGTGTACCAATTATTCTATTCACTCACACACTCACACTTAAACCCTTTTAACTAATTCAACACTTTCTCTCTAGTAACAATTCTCTTCTTTATGTGCGATTTACCAACAAACGTAATTATTCTTTCAACTGATTCTCTGTCGTGTGATAATACCAAATATAGCATATTTAAAAGATAACTATCCACTACACGACAGAGTCCCACTCAAGACACCATATCCTCGTCACCGATTAAAATTATATTACCCACGAGAACTACCTTTCAATTCGGAGGGAGGAGTACTGTCACACAGTCAGATCAACATACAAGGAATGTCGCTCAGACAGACTGAATGTGACAGTTAAATAATATAGTAACTTATCCTTAAGTTATATTATTTACGATATAAAGAACTAATTACACAAAATGGATAAAAGGAAATTAATACAAGTAAAGACGGAAATAATGTTTACACATCTGATCTATTTCCTTGTTTCTTAAGAGATTGACAATATAAATAGTGGACAGAAGTGATTTATATTTTATATTATATACTAGTTAGATAGGATTAATTAATACAAGAAGAGCATAGTTAACTTAAAGAGATTTGAGAAGAGAAATCAAGGAAACAAAAGTGGTAAATCAACCAAAGGTTGAGATAGCTCATATCTGAGCAATAGAGTGTATTCGAGACATGAGGTAAAGGACGAACAAGTTGAGGTTAGTGCGATGTTCACTTAAGCTTAATTACTAGGCTGTGTGACAGACAGGCAGAACAAAACTATCTCGTGCAACAACAACAAGCTTCCAGAAAATCCTCCTAACAAGTTTCTACAGCATTATAAGGAATATATATTATTCATATTATTAATACATATTACCAACAAATAAGTACAGTATACACCACTAGTTCTTTTGAAAAGCTTCTTCCGATTCAAACAATTCAATTGGCTTATTAGGATTCTCATCCACTTCTCTGTGTACAACGACATTATCGCTGTCATCGTCATCTTCTTCCTTTGCAAAAATATGGGGGAATGTCTTAAGAATAATATATCCAGCACCAACCACCACAGCACCAGATATCAATCCAATTTTCCATCTATTTACTTTTGGAATCATTGAGAGTGTTGAAAGTAATGGTACTGAAAAAGAAGACTTAAAGAAGTAGTCAAGCCGGGAGTTTTTTTTTTCCCTATTGGTTCAGAGAATTGAATGACTTTTGTGAGTCTGACCTATTGTTCTACAATGTCGTAAGATGTACCGACATTACTACACTGTTATCTTTATTTCCTGACATATTAAGCTGCTGTAGGTAACTAATTATTAAAAATACATGTAATGAACGAAAAAACCTATAGAAAAACTAAACCACCAATAATATAAACTTACAATTCTTGAGAAGCATTAACACCACCTTTACCTGATTTCTTTGGCAACAAGTTTTGGTGAATGTTTGGCAACACACCACCTTGGGCGATGGTGACATCACCCAACAATTTATTTAATTCTTCATCATTTCTGATGGCCAATTGTAAATGTCTTGGGATTATTCTTGATTTCTTATTATCTCTGGCAGCGTTACCGGCCAATTCCAAAATTTCAGCAGCCAAATATTCCAAAACTGAAGTCAAGTACACTGGAGCACCAGAACCAATTCTTTGTGCGTAGTTACCTTTTCTTAACAATCTATGGACTCTACCGACTGGGAAAGTCAAACCAGCTTTGGCTGATCTTGAAGTTGAAGCTTTTTCGGAAGTTCCTGCTTTACCTTTACCACCTGACATTGTTGTTGTAATATACTATTATTTGATACGAATAAACTAAGTTTCAATAAAAAACTGAAGAAGAAATAAAATCAAAAGGAAAAAAAGAATAAGAATGTTTTATTCAAAGTGGCGAACTTTGTTCTATTTAAAACATTACTACTATCTATTATGCGTGTATGCGTGTTGTTTTGATTTGTTTGTTTGTTCCTCTGGTCTCAGATTTACGTAGCGCGGTGTGGTATGGAGAAACGAGAGAGAAGAGTGATTGGAGTAGAAAAAAAAAAAAAGAGAATGAACAAGAGAGAGAGAAAGAGAGAAGGAGAGAGAGAGAATAGTCGTGACCGTGCCAGTATCAATTCTTCTCTCTTTAGATTTCTTGTTCTTCAAAACACGGAACTTGGTGTTTCGTTATAAATAGGTCCAACTTCACTTTCTTTTTTATAAAAGTCATTTTCTACTTGCCACTTCTTTTTTTTTTTTCTTCTTCTATTTCTATCAGATTCACTCCACAACTATACAAGTAATACTTCACAATGGCCCCAAAAGCAGAAAAGAAACCAGCTTCTAAAGCTCCAGCTGAAAAGAAACCAGCTGCTAAGAAAACCGCTTCCACCGATGGTGCTAAGAAGAGAACTAAAACTAGAAAAGAAACCTACTCCTCATATATATACAAGGTTTTGAAACAAACACATCCAGACACAGGTATTTCCCAAAAGGCCATGTCCATCATGAATTCATTTGTTAACGATATTTTTGAAAGAATTGCCACTGAAGCTTCTAAATTGGCTGCTTACAATAAAAAATCCACAATTTCTGCCAGAGAAATCCAAACTGCTGTTAGATTGATTTTGCCAGGTGAATTGGCCAAACATGCCGTTTCAGAAGGTACCAGAGCCGTTACAAAATACTCATCTGCTTCTAGTTAGATGTGATGGATATTGTATTGTCTCCCAGTTGTATTTTTAGTTCCCCACTTTTTTTTATACTTTAGTTCGTTATTATATTATAGTATTATGTTTCTTTTATTATCTTTATTAATTAAGGATTACAAATTTGAATTGTTTGTACATTATATTATAAGTCTGTAGTTCTTCAACAGAGGAGAAACTAAGGGGGGGAAGGGTAAATATATCTTACGCTGCTATTGATTGGATCTACTCTAACATATACACTATTCCTGGCAAAATGCTACTTTAGTGAAAACGGCTTGAAACTCTTGATGGTGGTGGTGTTTGCAGTAGTAATACTATTACTGGTACCAGCTTGTTGTTCTCGAGGTTCCAAGTTCAACGATAGCTGGTACTGTTCATCGATCGTAGGACACTTCTCAAACCATGCATCGAGAAACTTTTGAATCTCAGGGACCTCCTGGAAATTATACCCCATAGTTTTAAAACGATCTATTCCCGAAACAATCTCTGAGGTTTTAGTACGTTTAGCAAAGTTTACTTGTCTTGTTCTGTTATATAAATAGTCAGGGTTGCCATGGTAAACAAATGTCAAATCAGATAAGTACACACCAAAAAATGGCACACATGGCTCTGATCCAATAAACTTCAAAACATCTCGATACTCGTTGAAGTTTCTCGATGAATTCATCAATTTATTCATGTTCTTTAAATTGGACAACGCATCAGAATTCATATACTCCCACGTTTTCTTTAAACGATGGATTGGAGACGAGTACAAAGCAGATATAATTGCTGTCATCGATGAAAAGTTATTGTATTGTCGACACTTATCGGCTACTTGAATAAAGTAGCGAATAATTTGGACCCTTTTCTTCGGATCTGCTTTTCTCAAAATCATGTATCCAACAAAGTTAGTCAACTGATTGGAAGCTTTGATGAATTGAGTGATACTATCAATGCTCTCACTGAGCCCTGACTTCTTACCCCAAACTTTTGCTAAACATGCAAACTTAGTAATCTTGCAATACAATTTGAACTCACGTAATGTCAATTGACGTGCCAACTCGACATAATCAATATCCATTATCCTTGGCTTTTTCAGTAAAGACGAGCCTTTGGTTAATGGAGCAGGAGGCTTGGTATTTGGAATGACAGGATCTCTTTCGACATAAATTATCTCACCACGAAGTAGCTTTTCCAAATAATTAACTAACAAACTTCCCATTGAATAGGTTTGAACTTGGCTCGATTGAGCAAACGCCAACCATCTGCGAAGAACAGTTTCATTGTAATAAGACTGAGACCAATGTTTTTCAAGCAAAAGTTTCATAATATTCATAACTCTCAAGCGTATAGGGTTCCTCTTTTTCGAAACCCATAGGTTGTATTCCTCATAACTCAAACCTTCCGGAGGTTCAATATTGAACCTGGCAATTAGTAAAGATATCAATTCGCCAAGCAGCATCATGGAAGAAAACATTAATAAAAATACTGAATTGAAATTGCTATCAAGCAAAAGGTGGTGCGTCAAATGAGACACCAAGGCTTCCTTTGAGCCACCCTTAATGTTTCCCTTCACATCCAACAATAGTTCATATTCATCATCACCTTCCAAATACCATGGAACATCATTTGACTTTTTATGGCCACCAACATAGTATGAGTTCTCGTCCGTCTTTTCTGACGACGACGTATTATTTCTTTCAACAAGTAATAACTGCACATCGAAGTTGTCTTGCATCACTCGTGTAGCGTAATTGATAATTGTTTCTCGCTCCTCAATCAATTGTTGAGTTATCAAGAGCACAGCTTTTGTGGTCTTAGTGATCTCTACTAAATATCCTGACAACAATGTGTCTGGGTTTAGTGAAATAGCTCCTCCATCCTTAAAGGTGAGCTGCTCTTTTAAAATAGATGATAACAACAACGCTGCCTTCTCCTTGGGTATTTTTGATATTTCACGGTTATAGAATAAAGGATCTTCTTCTTTCAAACCTTTAAAGACTTCAGGATCTTCCAAAGTCAATGACTGGGTTGCCATGATAATCTTTGCAACCAAATCATGTAATTCTTGTTTCAAGCGGAAGAACTCTAAAACGACAGGATAGTCAAATGATAAATTTGAATCGTAGTGATCTCCCCAAACACTTGGATTCTCAAAACTTTCATCCTCTGCATCAATTGCGTTAGCCATATGTCTTTTGACACTGCAAAACACAGTAAAATCAAAAGATTCTATCAAATCAACCATAGCACTGCAATGGTAAAGTGATTTATAAGTTAAACGCAAAATTTGCGTGTTCCTTTCACTTCTTAACATCTCATTATAATAAAAGGTGGTTTGAACTTTTGGATCAAGAGCTTCCAATATATTCTCACACGCATCAACTATCTTATCGACATACTGGGAAAGGGATTCGTACGCAGAATGATCAATTATAATTTTTGTATGATAGCGATTCTTCAAGTCGTCCCCACTGACATTCAAAACGGTGTTCTTTGTGGAAAAAAACGGGTTGCACCAGTTTCCGCCATTAAATTCGTCGACCAAAAACCGAGGATATACTTGTGGCAAAATATCAAATCGATCTTCACCTTCATCATCTGATGCATCTGAGGAGTCATAGTCAGAATTTCTGATTTTTTTATTCGTGCTAAGCTTAAGAAATATTTTCACAATTGAGTCGACATTCTCACGCAAATTATCAATTTCATAAACCAACTGGTTAATATAATTAATATCACTATTTCCTTCATTATTCTTGTCCTGGCTCAATTTTTGGGCAAAACGAGTGCTATCATCTGAACCCTGACGTATTGTTGAGAGCGAGGATGCTGGTGACTGAAATGCGCTGTTAGAGCTGGATCGATTCAATTTGCTCATGTCGTAACCAAATAAACGACCCTCATTAAATCCATCGAGGGAGTAGTGCAACACACTTAAATGTAAGATACCGTTAATGTAAATTTGAGCAAATGACGCACACACACGTTTCAACTTTCTTCTTGTAGAGCTCTCATACTTGGTGTCAACGTAGTCTTCTTGGTTCAATCTGACTGCAGCACACAAAGCCACCACAAGTTTATTCAATCGGGAAAAATGGGTGCTAAACAACTGCCTGTTTTGATCCTTAATAGCCTTCAACATCAAATCCAAAATATAATTACATTGTTCCTTTAGTTCATTCCACGTACCTATGTCTGACGAATGTTTATAGAATAGATTGTCCATAGAGAAAAAAGGCCGACTGAAACGATGATATGATGACCCGGAACTTTGAGTGCTCATCGATACATTCGAATCACGCTTGGTAGAATCAAACGAGCCTGCAGTTGATCCTTCTCGAGTATCCAATATGTTTTCCATCGATTGTGACCCTTGAACCGAAATTGGGGTCGGGTCCATGATTACTTCACTTCCAGAGTATTCCAAGTTTGGCAGCGGGGCCTCTGCATCAAACAAAATCAAAGGTAGCGATTCACAATATACATCAAGTTGTTCACAGTAGAAAATTATGTCTCCCTTGGTTGACGTTCGCGGAATCCAAGTCACTGTTTTGTTATACTTGAACCTGTACTCTTCCATCAATCTCTCTGCTTCTCCTACTTCCATGGGAATGATTTCATCGTCACCAGTTCCAAATCCAGTTAGAGTGTGTGAAATCGAAGGTTGTTGTGAAGATGGTTGCATGTCCACTGTGCTGTGATCTCGAGTAGATGGCAACGAGATCAGTTGATATTCAAGCGAGTTTTGATTCGTATTTGTCTGTTGTTGTGTATACTTTGAATCGCTTGGCATGCTTGTTTCAGAGCTAGCAAAACTCACCACCGAGTTTTTTCTTGTTGAGTTTGCAGGACTGTTCCGTTCAGATTCTTGTAAGCTTTTTTGAATCAAGTTAGTCAAAGATGGCATCACCACATTAGCAGCCGTGTTAGCCGCGGTTATTGAATCGAGATCTTTGTTATCTTTTAGTTTTTTCAATACTGGTTGCACATAGTTCACCGATCGTACATAATTATGAGGAAACCAGCCTCGTTGAAGCTCCCCGTTGTTACCCATTACTACCCCATCCCACCATCCAGTTGCTGACTTCGATAAGACATGAATGGTGTCGCCCAAGTTTAGTGGTAAATGAGACGACTGAGTACCAGGGAAATCGTATAGAGCAATAACTGTATCTAGATGCTTCAAAGGCTCATCTTTGGAAGGTCTATGATCATGGGGGGAAATCATATCTGGTGCCACCTCATCCGTTATGTAATTTGTTGATGACATGATTGGAAAAGAAAGATCAAATATGTGTTTATATATATATATATGTATCTCAAATTCTTTTTATACTTGTACGGTGGAAATCGGCAGGAATTCCAAAAAAAAAAAAGGATATGTAACGATATTAGGTAATGGGTGGTGTTGATATGATATTGGCCAAATGATTGACTTCTAGGTTTATTAGGGGGAGTGTATTTTTTCTTGTAAAGAAAATAAATAAAGAAAACCCAAGTAAATTGCTAATAGTCTGGATTCAACTAGTACAAATGAAAAAGGTTGTAACTTTAAGTGACTGTATCAATTGTTTGACATAAACAAATAGTTGACTGCTAACCAACCAACAGATTGTTATTTTGAGGAGTTTTTAATGTGTGTATTTTGAATACTCTTTTTTTTTTTTTTCTCTCTCTCTCTCTCTCTCAGTTTCGTTTGTTAGTGTAATTTAGACTTGCAAGAAAGAACTTACTTACTTGCAACTTATCAATTGTAGGGGGCGAAAAAAGAAAGAGAGAAAGGATATCCGAGAAAGATCTTAACAAAGCAAAAATATGGTTTGGGTAGTGTCCATTGTCTCACATACAGACGGGAGAGAACATTAACAACAACATCAAGACAAACGAAACAACCCAGACACAAATTTTAAATCACCCACAGTGTATTCATCGCTTTAAACAACTTTCATAATTTGAATCAAAACTTTGACAAGGTATTAATTATATTATTGTATTCATATATATCAATACAAGTGGAACTTTTTTGATTTCAAGTGATACTATGTCGATATTTTTTAAGGCGCCGTTAGATATTGAAATTAGGTTAGACAATGAGGATACTCGGAAACATGTTGACGTGAAAACTCCGCAAGGCAGAGTCGAGAAGCTTCCTATATACAAGGATGGTGAATCAGTCAAAGGTGTGGTTACGTTGCGTACCAAGGAAGGAAGGAAATTGGAACACCTTGGTGTTAGAGTGCAGTTGTTAGGATCAATTGAAACCAATACTGATGGGATACTGTCGTCAGAGTTTTTAACTTTGGCCACAGAATTAGCTGCGCCTGCGCAATTGTCGCATCCCGAATCATATCCTTTTGAATTCAAGAATGTCGAGAAACAGTATGAAAGCTACCGTGGAAAGAATGTGAGACTAAGATACTACATTAAAGTCACAGTGTTGAGAAAGTCGTCTTCAGAGATAATTAGGGAGAAGGAATTGTGGGTTTATCAATATGCTACAGCAATCCCTAAACAGGCAACTACAGGGAATAGTAATTCTACGGCCGATTCAAAATTGGGTAGCAAGAAAACCAATGAGGAAGCAGCACTGGGCGCGGCTACATCATCCAGTAATGATGGTACCAATAAGGGAAGCACTATAGCAAAAAGGAATGAGTCACATAGCGTGAAAATGGACGTAGGGATTGAGAACTGTTTACATATTGAGTTTGAGTATTCGCGATCTAGGTTTTCCCTTAAAGATGCCATAATAGGTAAAATATATTTCTTGTTGGTCAGATTGAAAATCAAGCATATGGAGTTGTCGTTGATCAGAAGAGAAACTGTGGGAGCACCACCTAACCAAGTCACAGACAGCGAAACAGTAGTCAGATTTGAAATTATGGATGGTGCGCCTGTCAAGGGCGAGACGATACCAATACGTTTATTTTTGAATGGGTTTGATTTGGTGCCAACTTATAGAGACGTCAATAAAAAATTCTCAACAAGAACCTATCTTTCACTTGTGTTAATTGATGAGGATGCCAGAAGATATTTCAAGCAAAGTGAAATCATTCTTTATCGAGATCAATAGATCATTGCTTGAGTATGTGAGGATGGGCGTTAAGGACGCAACTATATGAGGCATGGTAGAAATCAAGTTTTAAAAAAAAAGTATAGATATATGTTACAATTTAAGCTTTATATCTACATATTCTGGAAATGTAGATGACCAGATACAGTTACAGCCACTAGACTTGATTCATGTACAGGAATTACAAAGTTATTTTTGTAGCTCGCCATTGACCAGACGGAGATTGTATGGTAGTGTGGCGGAAACCAGTGTAAATGTCAGAGACCAATGTTGGTATATCAAATAGTGAGAGCACTATATGCTTTCCTCGTGTTTGTATCCTGGAGACGGTTGTTGTCGTGCCGAATTGGACAAAAGCATGATGAAGAGCAAATTGTATGCTAACCACATTGTTCTTTTGAGAAGGCATTTTCGGGTGTTTCAAAACAAAAAAAAATAGAAACCTTCGTATGTTGGGAGTTCAGTAGACCGTTGACAATTTGGTTTTCTCTACTTTGCAACCCAATATTGGTGGCGAAGCAAAATTGAAGGAAATAGTATATTTCTGATGTTTTTCTTTAATAAATTCAGCCACTGGACGAAGATGATAACTAGTTGTTGTTGTAGTACTGTTATTGATTTCTGAGAACGGCAATGTAATGAGTTTGTTTGTTTGTTTCTTTTTTTTCCTTCAATTACAATTCTCGATTATTAACATTGTAAAGTGCCAACTTTTAGAAAAGCCAAATTTTAAGTATTGATTTTGATTTCAGAATAATTTCTGATATACTTTTGTTTAAGCAGCTTCGAATGAGAATTGATTCCATAATTCTATATTATTTATATTTTGGGGTTATTGATATTTTTGTTCGGTTGGTGAATAGCAACAACAATTATTTTAGATCAAGATCGTGGAAATTTACGATTACAAATGTTTCATTTCTTTTTGTTTTTTTTGTCATCCCTTCGTCTTAAAAATATGCTGAGTTGTTATTCTTGGCAGCAAGCTCTACTGCGACCATGACACACCACTATTACTTGCTTCCTCCCTCCCTTCCATTATATTCCCTGTGCCTCGTTCCAAGCAAGAAAAAAAAAGAGAAAAATAATGATTAGTTGTGGTTTTGCTTTTGTGTCTCGGTTGTCTCCCATACAATTATTACTGTAAATTTCGGGATTCTTTTTATTTTTTTTTTTTCCTTTTTTTTTTCTTTCTATTACGTCTTTTTAGTTGTGCCACTAATGGGGCACAACAACAAAAAAAACAAAATAGAATCACTAAAACAATGCTTAAACTATAAGTAGTGAATGGATTTCCCAAATTTCAATTTCAAAATCCATTTTACAATCCTGATACTCTTAACCCTTCCAGCTTTTTTTTTTTTTCTTTTTTCAATTTGCTTCTTTTCTTAGAGCTTATTTCTTTCTTCACCAACAATTGCTATAAATATATTCCGCCCATTTGTTTTTCTTTAACTTAAATGAGACTCAATTCTGTTGCGTTATTATCGCTAGTAGCAACAGCACTTGCTACCACTGCACCTTTTAAAATCGACTTTGAAGTGCGTCGTGGACTGTCCAAGGACGATTTATCTCCCGACGATGATTCCAACCCTCGATTTGTTAAAAGAGATGGGTCATTGGATATGACATTAACCAACAAACAGACTTTTTATATGGCCACTTTGAAAATTGGATCTAATGAAGATGAAAACAGAGTGTTGGTAGATACCGGGTCTTCAGATTTGTGGGTCATGTCCCACGATTTAAAATGTGTTAGTGCTCCAAGTTCTAAGCGTCACGAACGATCTTTTGGCCATGGAACTGGTGTTAAACTAAATGAAAGAGAACTATTGCAAAAGAGAAAGAATTTATATCAACCATCAAAAACCATAGAAACTGACGAGGAAAAGGATTCACTGGATAAGATTCACAACAAAATATTTGGCTTTGGTAGTGTTTACTCCACCATTTATATCACCGAAGGTCCAGGTGCATACTCAACATTCTCCCCGTTCGTAGGAACTGAGGGTGGTTCTAATGGCAGCGGTGGTTCCAACACCTGTACCTCCTATGGTTCATTTAATACTGAAAACTCAGATACATTTAAAGAAAACAATACCTATCCTTTCCAAATTCAATACGCGGATGATACCAGTGCCATTGGTATTTGGGGTTACGATGATGTGGTCATAAGTAACGTGACTGTTAAAGACCTTTCCTTTGCAATTGCGAACGAAACATCTTCTGATGTTGGTGTTTTGGGTATTGGTTTGCCTGGATTAGAAGTCACTTCACAATACGGTCACACGTACCAGAACTTGCCTCTCAAATTGAAAGCAGATGGAATTATTGCAAAGTCCCTTTATTCCTTATATCTTAATTCGGCCGATGCTAAAGCCGGATCTATCTTATTTGGTGCTATTGACCATGCTAAATATCAAGGTGATTTGGTGACTGTTAAAATGATGAGAACTTATTCACAAATAAGCTACCCAGTTAGAATACAAGTCCCAGTGTCTAAAATTGATGTCGAAGGTAGCAGCGGAAGTACCACGAACATTTTGGCAAGCACCACCGGTGCTGTTTTGGATACTGGTTCAACTTTATCGTATGTTTTTAGCGACACTTTGGAGCTGTTGGGAAAAGCTTTAAATGGTCAGTACTCCAGATCAGTTGGTGCTTACATAGTCAACTGTAACTTGGCCGACTCCAGCAAAACCGTCGACATAGAATTTGGTGGCAACAAAACCATTAAGGTCCCAGTTTCTGATTTGGTGTTACAAGCAGGTAGATCAACATGTATTTTGGGTGTTATGCTACAATCGTCAAGTTCGTCGTACATGTTATTTGGAGACAACATTTTGAGAAGTGCCTATATTGTGTATAACCTCGACGACTATGAGGTAAGCTTAGCTCAAGTGTCTTATACCGATAAGGAATCGATTGAAGTCATTGGGGCTAGTGGTATCACTAACAGTTCGGGTACAGGAACAACGTCTTCATCTGGTTCTAGAACTTCTGGCAGCTCTACAAGCACCAGCACACGTCATTCAGCCGGCAGTATAATTGCAAAACCTATGTATGAGTTGTTGCTCTCGCTTTTGGTAGCCTATTGTGTTTTGGTTTAAACCAAAAAACTTTAGATGGTTGTTAGTTGACTTGGCTCTTTGTTTTATGGTCATAATATTTGATTACGAAAGTGGCCGTAGCCAGGATACTGTTTTCATATCATTATTACGATATTCATCATCAAATTGTTCCATTTTTCATATATTTATATACATATACACATCTATATAGTTCCGAAATAATAGAGGTTTTACTAAGGGAAAATAAAAAAAAAGAAAGCTAACAATTTGTTTCAGAAACAGTTTATTCTATTTTCATATTGTCTATATAAACATTCACAAATAAAACCAAAAGAAACAATATGTAATTTATCTATAAATTCCGTTTGTTCCATTGTGTCAATCCTTGTACAAAAATATGTCGTGTTAAGCCAACTGATTCATCAGGAACATGAGCAAAATGGCAATTAATCGACTCGACGTCTCGGTTTCTCAACTCGTCGTCAAACAAAATGAATTCACCGTCTGTTAGCTCTGTTGTCATTTTTAGATTTTTCGCTGCCTTTTTGATATGCTTTGTTTTTGATCCAGTGCCCCATTGTAAACTATGAAAGTATCTAATTGCTGGTCTTCCGTGAATATGCAACATTGATAATAGCTGTTTGGCAACATGGGGTGTTCCAGTTCTACTAGCAGCTATAATTTTCACATTGTTTTCCACTAGTTCCCGAATAATTGATTCGACATCCTTATAAAATGATAGCTGAAAATCGTAACGATCAGCAACAGTGGTCGGCGATACCGATTTCAATGGGGTCACAATGTGGGTATCACACCAACATGGCCATAAAGTATAGTCTAGATCAAAAACTACTGCTTTGGGGTACCTCGCAAGTGTCATTATGTCTCTCGATGTAAAGACACTATAGAATCGTTACTGATACAAAAAAAAAAAAAAAAGAGAGAAAAGGTAGTGTTACCAGGTATATCCACCCGCGAATGGGTTCTGCCTCTTTAATATGGGAGCTGTGTTTCGTAGAAGGGGGCGGGGATGGTCTGCCGCTACCAACTCTAAATATTTTTAGAAGCATTTGAGACGGTTCTACAGGCCATTAGTTGTTTAGAGAAGGATGTCTTTTGCATTTGTGATTGATTCGTTTCTAATATGGTTTTGCGTTGGATGATGATTCGCTTTTTCTTTTTCATGACATTAGAATCTACCAAGGGATTGAAACTTTGTACGAACTAAGAAAGATGAAGAAAACGAGTAACTGCACAGACTAGTATAATATATAACTAAAACAATTCCATTCTTTGATCATTGAATCAACTTAAAGTTTACTGTTGTATAATTTAGCCATAACTTTGCTTTAAATTCATAGTAAAATTTTGAAAAACAATTGATCCATATTCTTTGCTGCCAGCCATCTTCTTTTTTCCAGTCAAACCTTACACGACTAATTGCACAGAAATTTTTTTTTTTGCTACACGTCTTGGATTTATTTTATTTTTTGCTTGCTTTCTCTCTTTCTTTAAAATTTTTATATATAGAAGCCAATTTGATTTCAAGCTCTTTTTTTTTTTTTTTTGGTTTTTCTTTAAAAAAGTAATTAGCCATATCAATTACTCATACTTGTCATCTTTGAATAAAACTGGATAAACCTTCAATCCACACTAACTCCTTCATTATCCATTCTATTTAAGTTTGCTTTGTTATCATCTACAGTCATCTTTATCGGAATGTCCTCATCTACTGATACACCATCTTTATTTGTTACACCACAAACACCACCGAGACAACAACAAAGGAGAAGAAGTAATCCAGGGGCTATATCGACACCAGTTGCTTCGTCGGTATTATTGACTCCCTCTACGACAACCAAAAAGCCCACCAGAACTCCAGTATCACAGAAAAGAAAACAAGGTATACAGTTGTCTCCACAAGCAAACAAGTTTCCGTTTACTCCAATCACACCTCAAAAATCACCATGCAAGACCAGAAAGAATTTGGATTTGTTCACTAGTAACGAGAAATTTGGTGTATTATTGCCATCACCATCTACAATTGGTTCTGGCAGATGCCATAACTCTTTCACACAAGCCCCACCTCCATTATTTGACTTGAAAAAGGTTAATGAATTTAAAGTACCAAGAACACCAGCAAAACAAATTATAGACGACTCTAGAGCAAAAGAGTCAGAGAATGAAGATGACTGGGAAGTGATGGATATAGATGAAGTTGCCAAAATTCCTCGTGAAAAATTGAAAAACCCGTTCATAGACACTTATGAGCCACCGAGTCCTCTTACACATGAAAAGAATAACGAGGGCAGTATTAACTATGACACACATATGGAGTTGATAAACAATAAAACTGGTAAGAAAAGAGTTGTAAAGTTGACGAAGAATCAAATGAAAATTAAACCAAAGAGATTATCATTTGATAATATATAACTACTTGACTGGTCAAGTATAGGGATTTGTATAGTTTAGGTGACAATAGATAAAACTTTTAGGGAAATTCTCTTAAATGTGGCATTTACCATTTTCACACGACCGTCCAATTCATCTTTCTTTCTTTCTTTTTTTTTTTTTTTTGTTTTTCCACACAGAACAGGAGGACGAAACCTGTTGTTTAGTTTATTCATTGTGGAAGATTCTAAATCACAATGTCCATACCAGGGTTCGGGAGTACCGAAAAAGTGAATTATGCTGTATCGAGTATTACATTGACGATTCCTCAGAACTATGAGTGGAGAATAGAGGTTCCATTTAATAGACTTCTCAAGTTTAAGGTTTTAACTGGAATAGTGGAAATTAATGGGACCGAATTAGCAAACAATATAGAAATTCAGTTATCAGGGACTAAGGCTTACTTGTATTCTCCAATTGCCGACTCAGTAATTGAGTACGTTTTGGTGGAAAATAAAGACGATCTATCGTTGGCTTCTACTTCTGATGATGGCTTTGTCGAATACTTGAGTGACGAGTCCAATATGGATTCCATATTGAACCTACATATGTATTTTGAAAGCAAGAGACAGTACACAAAGGATTACAATTTTTCAAGTTCTATTGACCAGCAACAAAGCGGTCCAAAAGTGCTAATTATAGGCTCAAAATATTCAGGTAAGACAACTATGCTGAAAATATTAGCAGCATATGCCAACAAGATGAACAATACACCTGTATTGGTGAACTTGCAACCTCGTGATGGTGTATTTGCTTTGCCTGGGTCGTTGACAGCAACACCCATAAGTGACTCTTTTGATGTAGAAAGTTGCAATGGGTATGGCTTAACCACAACCAGCGGGACATTAACACACAATCCCAAACAACCGATTGTTAAAAATTTTGGAATGGCAGATTTCAATGACAATGTGGATTTTTATAAATTGCTAATTGAGAAGTTAGGCATAACGGTTTTGTCTCGCTTCGATCAAGACTTGAACATTAAAAACAGTGGAGCGATTATTGATACACCAGCTTTGACTCTGAAAAATTTTGATATCATTGAGTGCATCGTATCTAATTTTTTGATTGATAATATTGTTGTTATTGGAAATGAGCGATTAGCCATTGATTTGACCAAGAAGTTTGCTCATAAATCGACCCAATTAAATATTATTAAATTGAGTAAACTGTCAGGATGTGTTGAAGTTGAAGATAGATTTATTCGTCTACAACAAGAACAAACTATAAAAGAATATTTCAATGGAAATTTCAAAACAAGATTGTCGCCCTTCAAAACTGATATTGAATTGCTGGGGTTGAGAATTTATAAAAATGTATTGACAAAGGATTTGCTTTCTCAAATGGCATTTTTGCCTGGGGGAGATGACTTTGAGAAAGATGAACCGGATCTTGAAGAAGACGCAGAAGAGAAGCAGTTGGAAAAATATTATCAAGCAATTGAAGAACCCAACAGCTCAAATTTAGAGAATTCGATTGTTGCCATAACACATCTCCCAAATAATGATAAAAAACTAGGGAAAGATTTATTGAACACAAGCGTTTTAGGGTATATACATGTGAGTAAATTTGATGATCAGAAGAAGCATTTGAAAGTATTGTTACCATTTCCCGGGGTGTTTCCTAAGAATATATTGATCTCTACTAATATAGGATACAATGAATAAATAACCTAATCGAACGGAATATTGCCTTTCCTCTCATGCTTTAGACTTTCACTAGCAGCAATGCCACTGGGAATCTTAATACCACAACAATCTCCCCAAGTGTTAACGTGAGCGTGGCCACAATGATCCTCAACCTTGTCTCCGTGTCCGTTTTCATCGGTATGCTCAGGGATTCCTTCTGGACATTTTAAAAGAGTACCAAACATAAAATGCTGCATGATTGGTAGTTTCCCTAAAACTTCGACCTTGTACATTTTCACCATTCCTTCTCTAATCTTATCCCAGTTTTTAGCGGCAGATATGTCATCCAACATTGGCAGATGCCAGCGCAAGCTCAATTTGCCTTGGTGGTTAGGAATGGTTTTAATTTTGTTTATGAAATCGATGCACTCAAAATACATATACTTTGTGGAATACATCTCCACTAACTCATCATTATGAATCAGTTTTGGTTTCATATGTGGATGAGTAGACAATTGTGCAGCTCCAAATAAAAAGGGCAAAAAGTGATAGTCATCCAACCCCCAAACCCCATGCGATCCCGCAGGCTCCAACCAGTATTCCTTCTGTAGTTTACGCATGATAGATATATATTGAGTGAAAACTCTGAGAATCAAACCTTCGTAATCAGAAGCGGTAATTTGACCTAACTCCTTCAAGCACAACAAAAAACATATAAAATTCAATTCATGACCAGACCCATAATCGATTCTTGTGCTATTCCCCCACGATTCAACAAAGTAAGTGGATGTTTCTTGAATTGCCATGGGAGTGATCTCAGAAATATATTCTTCCGCTTTGGCAGACAAATCCTTATAAAAGTCTCTGAATTCAACTTTTCCAAATCTAGATACTGAATCATGAGCAGGATGTAATGTAATTAGACTATCAACTTTGGAAAGGAGTTTTGAAAGTTTGTCAATTATCAGACTAGCCTCGTTCGATGAATCATTGGATTTGCCAGTGACAGATGTCTGCAACTCCACAATGAAGTCCAATACAGTATTATAGGTAGGTGAGCCCACCCATTTTGATAAATCTTCAGAAGTGTAAATCCTTTTGGTAGGTGTGATGTATGACATATTGCAAATAATTGTCACAGAGAGAAAACATTATTATTAAATCTTGGAAGGAGTTCTTTTTCCTCCATATATTATTTATTGCAAGGATTTTTTTTTTTTTTCATCTGTCAAAAGGAAAGCTAACATAAACTTGTGACTACTAAACTACCTATGAACAGATCATCTCAATTCTACAGGTTGCCTAGCAAAAAACTGGTATTCTTGAGCGAATTGAGTAAATCACCAAGACTATCGTCAATTTGGCAGTCTGTTGATTCAAAATGCATGAATGCAACCAAGACCTTACCTATTGTCATACAAACCAAACAAGAAGTTTTCAACCAGGTAGTCCAGAGCAACCCAGAAAAACAAGGTGTTTCCTTGAAGATCAAACAACTTATAGCATATGGAAAGACAATTATTAATTTTTATAAATTAGGAATCAAAAATGTATGGCAGAATCAGACTATATTGAAGAAGCTAAAGCAAGACTTTTATTTGACTAGTGTCACTCCATCAGGACAAGAAACAAAGATCAAAATTCCCTCCTTTAGAAAATTAACTGAAGAAATGAGTCAAAGAATATACATGGACAAAGTAGAATCAGAAACTTTGGAGAAAATGACTAAAGGTGATATTAAAAGATCCAATAATGTGAAAACTCATTCTATTTTCAATTTAACAAGAGAACAATTTCAGCTTTACAAACGTACACCAAATGACTATTACAAAATACCATTATTTGCACTAATGTGCTTGATATTTGAAGAGTTCACTCCAATTTTATGCTACATGATCCCGGAAATAACGCCATCTACTTGTATATTACCCAATATTCTTCCTCGAGTCTGGAATCCACAGGCAATTGGTAAAATGAAATCACTCAATCGAAAGCTAGATGAGAATAGTATGATTGAAATATCTTTGAAAACAAGTTATAATTTGGATATAGAACATGTTCGGTTACTATCTCAATCATTGCGTTTAGTATCTCGGTACATACCTCCACGATTTTATCCTGACGAATATTTACGTGATAAACTACAAGATTATTACAATTACATAGTTATTGACAACTTTTATTTGTCGGGCTTGAACGGAGATGGTAATATGTGGAATCTTAATGACCAAGAGCTAGTATTGGCTTGTTTAGAAAGAAACCTTATTCAAAATATTGTCTATGACACAAAATTGTTTAATCAAATATCGGATCCTATCCAAAAACGAATGTTTCAGGACAAGTATATGGGTAAATTAAGGGTTAAACTATTCCAGTATTTGGTGGATTTTGAGAATTTTAACATTGGATACGTCGCTGTGAATCACGTCATTCCCAGAGAAGAAGAAGTTAATGTGATTACATGGAGGTAAAAAGAAAAAAGAATATCTTTGTTCCTATAGGAAATGCTTGTATATATATATATATATATGTATGTATGTATGCTATATCTATGAGTTTATACTACTTGAACCTGAAATGAGTGGTGGAATAATATTCATTTCTTCCAACGTTTGTTTCAAGACTTCTACTTGACTCACATGTTCAGCAGACGGTTGATTGACAACGACTACTTTGAAACCAATATGTTGCAGTGACAATGGGTCAAAGAAAAGATGCAATGTCTCCCCTCCTCTAAGCAAAACTTTGTTGCCCTTTCCAACATTAGTATTGTTAACCAAACACGAGTTAGTGCTTTTATCCAATAGCCATATAGAGTCATTTTCTTTTGCAACAACACAATGAAGTTTAGATAATCTGTCATCATTTATCTCACAATCACAAGTGTCATTTCTTCCAAATGAAAACGGGGATTTCGAAATGTTTATCGTTTCTTGGAATAACGACTTTGCGACCGGTTCCAACTTCAAGTATTCTTCTCCAACAACAGAATCACTCATCTTTACTTTTTTACTCGCCAGAAGTTCTTCCAAATCCACTTTTTTGTTTGTTCTGGGATCTATTTGATACGGCCTCTTTTTCGGTTGTGACATTGGTAACGGCGTTGCAGGATGTTGAGACAACGGAATCACACGCTTGGGCACCTTGAAATCTTGCTGTTTGCTTGATTTCCTATTTCTCTCGCTGTCCAATGGACGAAGCATTACATCTTCATCAATTTTGCTCAATGATTCAATATGGATACCATTATCTATCTTTCGAGATTGTTGCGACTGCGACTGCGATAAACTCAAAGATTTCACAGAATCTTCTTCATATAAATCTTGCAACCATTTGTGTTTCAAAGCCTCTGCAGCCGTCATCCTTAGTTTAGGGTTAACCTGTAGGCAGCATTGCAAGAAGTCTCTGCCATCTTCAGAAATGTCGTACGAGTTTAACGGAGCCTCGTGAAACTCGCCTCTTTTGATCTTGGCAAACATCTGTTGCTGATTCTTGCCATTAAACGGTAAATGAGAAGTCAAAAGTACATAAACCAAACATCCCAAAGACCAAATGTCGACCAAGGAGGAGTAATTGTCTTTTTGTTGCAGCTCCATTTGTGATGATCCATACTTACCTGTGATAACCTCAGGAGCAACATAAGCCAATGTTCCACAAAATGTTTTCATAAACGTCAGGTTGTCACTGAATTTTGCCAATCCAAAGTCGGTGATCTTAACGAGTATTGGGTCATCTTGCATAATCAAAATATTGTCCGGCTTCAAATCACGATGGGAAATCCCTAAATTATGAACATAGGCAATTCCCTCTAGAATCTGTTTCGTGATCACTTGTGTTGCGTCTTCTCCTATTGCACCGTTCGCCGCCACAAAGTCCATCAAGTCACCGCCTGGCACTAATTCCATCACAATATAGTAGTTGTCCATATCTTCATAGAATGCTTTCAATGCAACTATATTTGGATGGTTCAACCGTTCTAATATTGACAATTCACGGTCCACTCCGGCCATGGCACTTCCACCACCAGTATTTAGTGCTTTTCTTCGATTTATGATCTTTACCGCGTATGACTCGCCCGTGGATCGTTCAATCGCCTTTTTTACAGTGGCAAATGCCCCTTGGCCTATTGTTTCATTTTTCACAATAAAGTCTTTGTATATTCCTTCATCTTTAACTGTGTTAGTCGAGTCAGGTAGTTTGGCGGGGTTGTATTTGTCACCAAAAACAACAACAAACCGCACAACGTCTTCATCTCTACCGATCCCTACGGCTATTTCGTCACCTTGGTTAAGTAGATAATTTGATCCTTTCACTAACCGACTGTTGTTGAGGTGTGTTCCGTTAGTTGAAGTATCCTTAATCCATAGTGATTTGTCATTAAAGTTAAACCAGATTTGGAAATGCTTGTTTGAAATTCTCGACGACGACGCCACTTGCAAATCTGAGTTGGGATCTCTTCCAAAATACCACGTCATTTTACCTTGTACGACAGTTTTATCATTGATATTCAAATCATAATTGCCAAATTGACCCGTGGAGCAAATCAACTGACAAATCCTATTCTGGTCCTCCTTGCTTTGAGTTTGAGTCTGAGTTGTCGGTGACTGTTGTGTTGGTTGGGTCTGGGTCTGGGTCCGTTGTGTTAGTTCCATTAATGAGATTGGTGAATTAAGGGTATTGTAAATGAGTGTATATTTGAAGCGACTGTAGTCAAAATGAATAATTCTATTATCGCCCTTTGCTTTATTCCTTTGTTTTTTTTTTTTTTTTTCTTCTAGTTGTTTGAATCCAGTGCTAGATGAAAAACAGGCGCGTCTCCCTCAATCCTGAACGAACTATTATTTCGTTTTTTTTTTTTTTTTTTTTTTTTCAAGAACAAACCTTCACCACACAACATTTAACCTGAGTTCAGAGGTCTAGAGAGTATAGTGATATGTTAGCAGACTCATTGTATATGAATAAACCTGTTAAATAAACAATACCAAATTCTGACTTCCATTTTTAACCAACATTTACGCGTTGGTTGCGGGAGAGTTCTTAAAGAAAAAATTGCTATTGCCATTCGTACGCACCAAGCATGTTCGCGTCGGGCAATTTACAAAAGTTCTAACTAATATTCGTCTAACGTATCGTATTTCGTAAATAACTAATATATACACACAATTTCTATGCAATGGACTTGCGTGACGGAGTCAATGAAGAAACTGGCATAAGTCCAGTCTCATCGATATTGGTTTCGTATTCCAAATTGTTCCATTCGTCTTCCTTTTTATTGTAGTGTCTGAACAAAGTCAAGAACAAGCAACCGGCAATGAAACACAGCACAGCTAATCCCAGATATGTCCACACCATTTTTGGATCAACACTAACACTCAGCAAGGCAATACCAATGGCAGCACCAACGGCGTTTGTAAGTAAGAACATTGCCATGACCAAAGATTTCATTTGGACAGGTGCCTTAGTGTAGGCATACTCAAGACCAGTAATCGAGGCCAAAATTTCAGAGATGGCAATAAGGACATATGCAGGTGTTTGCAAACCAATGTTGATGTTGTTACCGTTTGGACAATCCAATGGATGGTCATAACATGGACCAGCTTTGTAGATATAGTGTTGCAAAACAGCGGCGTAAACCATGGCACCGGATCCAAACATGAATCCCCAAAAAATCTTTGTGATGGGTTTGAATGGAGTAAAATGTCTGACTAAAGGATATAAAAATCTTTCGAATATTGGGATAAATACTATAATGGCCACACTGTCAAACACAGTCAAGAAATCATTTGGAATATCACGACTCATCCCTGCTGCAGAACTAACAAACATATTCATCATACCATTGTATTGCACCCAGTAGATAGGGTACCACACAAACACTTTACAAGCAGATATAGTTCTTTTGACCTCATCAACGAAATGATCATCCCATGGATAAGATTTTTCTGGTTTGACAGAGGGCTTGGCAGCATCAAAGTTAAACCCGTTCATGATACCCACCCAAACACATTTGAAAGTCTTGTTGACAATCTTGTCACCAACAGGAACCTTGATATATTTGTTTCTACCAATAATCAAGGCAGCAATGGCGATAAAGAAGAAACAGAACGTAAGCAAGTAAGAAGACCAGAAACCAATGTGAGACTCCATTTCGGTAGTGGCAATAACTGACAAAGATCCAATGTTGATCATAAGGTAAAAGAACATGAACACATTTTGAACAGTAATGTTTGGATCAACAATCACTCTTTCTCCCTTTTTGGTGACCTTAATGTAGGGTTTCTTTTTAGGAATTTGATCAGCAATCAAGGGGGAAACGTTGGACTTGACACCACCAGTACCAAGACCAATGATAATGATAGCAGCGATGTACCCCCCAGTAGCAGTGCTTTTACTGGTTATGGAGGGAATGGAAGTAATAAATAATAAGAAAATACCAACAATGTAAATAACACAAAAGACAAAAATTGTTTTGTATTTACCCCAATAGGTGTCAGAAATCCAACCACCAAGAATAGGAGTGACATAACACCAGAATTGGAAAAAATACGACAACGCCGTGGCACCTTGTTGCTTTAAGCCAAGCATACCTTTTGGTGAATGGTCTGGGGTAAATTGCATATAGTTCTGGAATGGTGCTGACAACCCATAATAGGAGAATCTTTCAGCTAATTCAACAACGGCAACTAACCAACACGACATTGGAATGGATTCAGAAACGTGTCTTAGAGTTTCCATTTCATGATCTGTAGGTTCTCTACCGTCGTCTTCGATCTGTATGTCGGAGCCTAAGTTATCACCAGCATATTCATCATCTCTCAGCAGTTTTTCGACGGAATTTGAGACTTGGGTCGAGTTATTTATAACATCTGTTTGCAGATGTTTTTCTTCTGTGGACATTGAAAATTAACAAGATGGGAAATAAAACAAATAAACCAAATATGAAGAAAAGAGAATACTTAAATTGCAAAAAAAAAATGAAACAGACTGTATTATTCAAGAAAGAAAAAAAAAAAAGAGAGAAGAAGTTATTCCCAGAGAAAAAAAAAAACCACGGATTCAGCATTTCTTTAATAATAAATACAAAGAGATGGGGTTTTTATTGAATATTGCATGCTATAGGGAAAAGATAAGAAATGGTATCAGCTAACCAATCAAGTGGAGATAGGCATTTTACATCACCACCACCATCACTACACAAATTAAAATAATAGAAAGAAAGAAAGAAAAAAAAGAAAAAAAAAGAAACGAAACAGAACAAAACGAAACGAAACGAAATACAATTATTTGTGAATAAGATGAATGGACTAAAAGGCAGGAGGGGTGAAAAAAACAAAAAACAGAAAAAAGATAATTAACGTTATGGGAATGTATTGGGGCATTTATCAACTTTTGAAAATACACAAAAACTTACAGTTGACATGATGCTATGCATGATGACTAAATTAATAAATAGATTTATAGTTGAAATGGAGAAAAAAATTTTCTCTTATTTGCGGCATTTTGCCAAGAATTGTTTTATTTTTTCCGCGCCCATCTCATCTCGAAACCTGACATAATCGGTCATGGGGCATATATTCAAAGTGAATTATTCCATAAATAAAAACCTGTAACAACAATCTATTTTAAATAGACAGACACCACGCGATTACAAAAATCATTAGTTTTGGTCTAATTGTTATTTTTTTTTTACCATACTATTTTTATCAACCCTTTTTTACTCTTATAATTTATGATGTGACTGTTTCTCATTTATTTTTTTATTTTTTTTTAGTATAAAGAATCAGTTGCCATATTCGTCCTTTTAGGTGCCATACCCCTCGAGACTTTAAATGTGTGTGTTCTTACGTATTACTAGTACAACACTAAACAAGCTGACCGACATCGCCGTTTATGAATTGAAAAAATGCCTAAAAGCATAGTAATTCTCGTGCCACTCCTGCAAGCGGATTATTTATTTTTCGCCGTTCCGATGTGCACAAAAAACTGGACCCAATTATTGACTTTTATTTGCCCTTTCAATAATGAATGCCGTTGGGTTACTAACCTTTCGTTTTCTTTGAATTGCAGAACCAGGGTATCAAGGGCACTAATGAAATGTGAAGAATGTTAGCAACCCATCCCCAGATTTCAAAAGTGCATTGTTGTTTTTCACGAGATGAAAGATCGTAAAACTCCAGTTTATGGTAATTGTTGATAATTACTAGTTCCTTTTTTTTTTTGTTTGGTAAGTACTTGCAACTTGGGGTGGGTTGTCGAAAACCACGCAATAAGACCAAAATTATTCTTGTTTGAAATATTATTAGTGCTACGCCTATCTTGAAGTGTTGGGGTAAACTTGAACAAAATGTATGAGATAATAATATTTGCTAGATTCATAATAATCTGACTCATACCACTTTATACCTCTAATTGTTATTTTCGTGGGGTAGTAATTCTATTATTTTTAATTTTGGTATTTTTTTTGCATCATTTTTGAACAAAAATATCTTTGGCAATTTTTTTTTTTTATGTGGGGAAATATACTCAACAAAAGATCAAAAGAATTACTTGAATAATTTTTAGAGACATATTAACCCTCAAAAGATTATCATAGAAAAATTCTTAGTTTTATTTTTACCAAAAGTAGAGTCTCTGACATTAACTACTCTACAGTATGTTGACATTGTGCACTTCGGTCCACTTCCAATTCAAATATGTCAACGATTTCAAAATGATCCTTTTCGTGAAGTTATACATCTATTAATTTAGAAGAAATAGCTCTATTAATATTTAAGAAGTCGCAATAACGATAGCAGTTAGCCTAAAATATGTCTATACTTCCCAATAGCCAGGGAATAAATAATGCATTTTTTCTAACAATTCTTTTTTGACACCATGAGGACTAGTGCTGACAGCATATTTCATGCTTCCTTGTAAATCTTTACCAATTTCACCACCCTTAGCAGCAAATTCATCAATCAATTTAGCTGCTAATTTACAAGCATTAGCAGAATTGGCCTTCAAATTACCAACCACTGTTTCCACTGTGACAGGCTCTTCGCTTTCATTCCATGAATCATAATCTGTCGACATACAAATCATTTGGTATGCGATTTCTGCTTCACGAGCCAATTTTGCTTCTGGCAATACTGACATATTGATGACAGAACCTCCCCAGCTTCTGTACAATTTGGATTCAGCTCTAGTTGAAAACTGTGGGCCCTCCATACAAATGATTGTTAAATCTTCCCCATTATTGGTGTTTTCCTTAGTGTGCAAAACAGGAGCAGCATCAGTGTCGAATCCTTCCAAAAATCCTTTACTGGGAATGGCATCACTAATCAATTTATTCAACTCTAAATCAAAAGGTTCCCCAAACATAGCATGTGCAACAAATCCTTTTTCGAAAAAAGTAGATGGCCTAATACCTTTTGTTCTATCAATGATTTGTGTAGGTAAAACAAAATCCCTTGGTTTGATTTCTTGTTGCAACGAGCCAACAGCAGAAAAGGCGACGATGGCTTTAACTCCCAATTTTTTCAATGCAGCAATGTTGGCTCTCGATGGCACATCACTAGGCAACAAATCATGATGGGCACCATGACGAGCTAAAAATGCTACTGGGAAACCCAGATCAGTCTTGGAAATGGTAATTGAACCGGAAGGAAACCCCCAAGGAGTACTAATAGTCAATCTAGCAACAGGGTGTAAATTAGGCAAATCATACAATCCAGTACCTCCAATTACTGCCAATGTAACAGGACCATCATAGTGATGTGGTAATTTGGCAAGGTCAATTTTTTCTCTATGAACGGACATTTTAATTAGTTTTGATAAATTATTACCTTTGAAAACAAGTTTTACCATAAACTAGATTCAAAGTCGTGAAAATTTGATTCTTAAATATGCACGTTTTTTTTTTTTTGTTTGTTTGTGGTTCAGACCAAACCCAGTGGCCGTGGTAGTAGTAATGGTGGTGATGACGACAAATCTTGCTGCACCCACGAGTCCTCCTCATTTTTCTTGTTGGGGACCTTTACTGTGGCATAGAATAGAACTATTTTTTATTTTTCGATTCTCCCCAAATACAGAAAAGTCGTGCACATCAGCCAATAGTTAAAATTTTTTTTTGTTAATGCTCTCTTCTTTTTTTTTTTTTGCCTTTATATGAGTGTGCATTGTTGAAGTGTGTGATTATAGAACCAAGTCCAATTAATAAATCCTTACCCCAATCTTGTTCCTTCTTGTTATTTTATTGACTTTAAAAAAAAAAAAAATTATACTATACATAATGCTTTGTAACCAAGCTTTAATAAGAAATACACCACGTTTGGTAAGATGCTTATCTCGAAGCGCCACTGGAGCTCCAATATTAACATCAAAGAAAGATATTTTAGATCAACAAAAAACCAAGCCTAGCACATCAGAAGTGAAACCAGTTTCCCATCGATTAAAGAGTGCTTCTAAAAAGAAACAGGAAAAAATGAAAAATACAAGCAAGTATCTTCCCTTATCAGCATTACCCCATTTCCCCAACCCCGAGGACGTTAGAATGAAAAGGCCTCGCGGAATCGATCTCCAAATACCAAAAGAATATCTTAAACTGTCGGTAGTGAAACCATCAAAAGAATCCGACAAAGAAACACGCGAGCTTGATGATAAAATTGAGAGTTTTTCCCAAAGGGAAGCAGATCACCAAACATTGATAGCCATTTCCAAAGAAATAGGGAAATATTTAGAGCCCGAACTAAATAGAATGTATTCTACTGAGGAACACCCAATGAGAAAATCACTATCTGGCATGAGTAAGATAAATCCAACATTAGATATAATTGAAGATAGCTACTTGTGGGAGATTTTACCACCGAAAAAACTGTTTGGTATACCGCCATATCAACGAAGTGATCCCTTAGGATTTAAGGAATGGGAAAGAAAACTTGTTGAGAAAGAAGTAAAGAAACAATTAGAAGATGAAGCTTATAAGGAAGAGTATGGAAAGATGATGGCTGAAGTAAGTGATGCTGATTCATTTATCATGTCAAAACGCGGTGCACGTAAAAGAATAAATAGAAAACTACTCAAAAATTATAAGAAGTTGGAAAAAGATGCTAAACTCCCTGAAAAGTACAAATTGGTTATAGAGGTCATAAAATTGTGAAATAATTTTCCAAAAAACTATGTTGATGACTTCAAACTATACATATATGTACATATATATACTATTTTTTTTTTTTTTTATTCTTATTTTCATTTTCATTTTTATTTTGATTTCTATTTGTTCTTGTTTTCGTTCAGGGGATCATTCGACAATACTAAATTCAACGTCTCCATAACCAAACTTGTGTTTGTTTTCTTCATAAACATTTCTCAACTCATCTACATATAACTTATGATACTTATCTAATAATGCAGGTGGTATTTTCGTTTTGATCGTGGAGATTTTTGGTGTTTCATCGTTTATTTTGAAAATATCGGTAAAGGACCCAGATTTTTTCATCGGTGGTTTAGTCTCTTCCTCAGTAAACTCTTCTGGATGTTGTTGTTTGTATTCTTGCAAGGCTCCAGCAGGGATATATATCGGTTTACCAACACAAATGTTTATAGGATTTCTAAAAGGTAACAACCCGTAATCGTAAATGAAAACACCGCGTGCGCTAAATAATGGAATGGTAAACAGGAAAATACCTTTCATCCATTTCTGGAATTTATACATCATAGATGTGGGACTTGGTTGGACCAATCTATACACATCTGCCTCACCAAATGCAAAAGTTGGTACCAAAGCAACGTTGCCCAATTCTATGGCCAATTTAACAAATCCTTTACGTTTGTTTAAAATCAATTTAACTTCACGTTTAGGAGGTTGGCTTGATGTTTTGTTGTCAACTTCTTTTGTACTCTTCTTCTTGACCTCGACGTTTCCATTTTGTTGTTGTTGTTGCTGCTCTGGTTCATCATCTTCGGTGTCGCTTCCGTTAATGTCCTGGTTTTCTTTATATCCGTAACCAACTCTGGCGTGTTTTGCGACCATATTGTTTAACAAAGATTCCTCAGCTCCACCGACCACAATACAGACAGAATTATCACCATTGTTAATTAAACTTCTGATATTCTTTGCTGAAGCACTGGTGACTCCCAACCCCATCAAATAATCACGATAAAATGGTATAGCAAACTGTGTGGTGATTGTTAACAAGAAAATATTTCCAAGACCTGGGAATAACCGTTCACCTTTGGTACTGTCATGGAAGAATGGCTTCAAGAATTTGAGGAAAGGTGTGTAGGGTTCGTTTCGTAACGAATTGGTTGCAAATAAACCAACACCACCCATTGAAATAACCCCATGAGGATGGTATCCAAATATATACCTGGGACCAGTAGACACCGTTTTGTAGGTTTCCGATTTCCCCAGAGATGTATCATTCAAACGTTTTTTCAATCCAAAAAACTTGAAAACCTTGTCAACCAATGTCCTGCTTCGTTCAGACACTAAATCTTGTTCATCATCATCTTCCGAACTTTCAGTCTCTTCTACCAAAACCTCCTTGAATGTGGGTTCCAATTCGACAGACTTATAAACCTTTATAGGGAAGTATCTGACAAACCAATCCCAAATGATGAAATTCTTCATTGAATTACGGTACCGATAAGCAACTTTACCATTGGTTGGGGTATGCAAATCAAACCCATACCACCAAATGAAGTATGGCAAGACTATTACAATCCACCCAAATAAACCCAACGATATCATGAAAAAAAATAAGCAAATAAAAAAAGGAATACTAATACAATGCCAAACAACCCCCAAAGTTTCGAGTCGATGAGACAATGGGGTATTCAACGGAGCCACATTGATAAATGCACGTTTTTTCTTTGATGTAGTTGAACGTTTTGAAGATGGTGTAGCTGGAGCAGACAGTTGTTTTCTTTGTGTAAGCGTGGATTCGGGTACTTCCTTAGAGGTAGAAAGTCCTGTAACCTTCTCTGTATGTTCTGATTTAAGGTCTGCTGTTTCTGTCATTGCAAATATGAAAAAAAAAAAAATATAAATAATTGTACTAAGTGTGTTTATGTTGTGTGTATGTTGTGTGACTGGGGATATTCTCTTCCTTATCTAGAATCAACAAGAATATATGACATGGACAGATGAAAAATAGAGAGGAAAATAGTTGTATTTAAATATCAATGTTCAATCGAGATTATAAGACGTTTCTTATTCTCAATTGCTACTAAGTGAATTGATCAAACTTGAACGAACAATGTGGTAATGATTAGAATTCAACCGCAACCAAGGAAAAAAAACAAAAAAATAAATAGCTTGATTATTTCAATTAAAATGGAATGATTAATCAAAGAAGGAAATGAGCCAACAAAACCAACGTTAATTCAACAAACAACAAAAAGGAAATGAATTGATATTGAAAAGAAATGAAAGCAAAAAGGAAAAGTAATGAAAGAAGATAAAAAAAAAAAAAAAGAAAAAGCAAAAAAAAAAAAGAAAAAGAAAATTGAAAAATTAAAGAAAATGAATATTATTAAATTTCTGTGAAATCAAAACTTAAAGGGATAACAAAATGGAAGCGTGGGGTGGAAGGGGGTTAATCATCATCGGGACCAATGATATAAATACACCCACACACAGAAACACAGCAAGCGAGGGAAAGAAAAACTAGACAGGCGGACTTAATTAGGGGGGAAGCTAAAAAAAAGGAAAACCAAACAAGGTGAAAGTGACACTAAGAAGAATTGCGCCTCTACTAACAACTGCTACTAATAGAAGAAGCGTCCAATTGTGGTTTAGAAGTATCATATCAATTTTGACAAATCTGAAGAACAACATGTTAGCAAGAAGCAAAAGAAGAGAAATGAGTAATTTTAAATTGAAATTTTAAATTTAATTAAAAGTAAATTAAATTTAGACTATCAAATTATTATTATACCAAATAGGAAAACCAAATACACTAGGCCACCTGTGTTCTCTACCTTGCTTTTATTTTGGTAAAATCAATAAAGTAATACCAATATCATTGACTTTCTATCTAGTTTATTTCAAGGGTTTGCTAAAATTGGTAAATGAAATCGATTCATTATGCTTGCACATAATTTGGTGATTCTTTAATTAAAGAATCCCTGGAAATCAACAATTTTCTTTGCGATTTTCTATCCTCTATTTCGTTACCATAATTGCTCCCTCTATCAACACCACCCCCCCTTAACAATAAATTAAAACAAAAGGAACAAACACCAAGAAAAAGAGAGCATAAAACAATGAGATTTTCTTTCTAAAAACAAAAAACTATTGTTTGTTCTTTTTGGTAGATTTAACTGTTGAAGTTCTTTTGTTGCAAATTATTGGTGGTTGTGGTAGCTCTTTTCAAACAACAAAATACCGCTTGATGCCACTTGCCTAATTGTCTTTCTTTTCTTTCATTTCTCTTTTGTTCGTACATAAACTAGCAAAATGAGAAAAAGTAAATAAAACCATGCAATTTAAAGGATCACTTACAAACCATTTTTATTATTTATTTGTTATTATTCGAGAATAGCCTGATTGTTGGTTGTTGTTGGTTGTTGTTGTGATCGCAAATCACATACATTTGTATCCTTTGGATTTCTTCTTCTTCTTCTTCTTTTACATCTACGCTTAAGGGGCTATTAGGCAAAGAAGAAAGAACAATCTTACTTCCCAAATAGAAAAGACCAAAGTAAGTTCCTATTAGTTTATTATCTGATGCTCCAGACGAGCACATTTGGCTGTGGTATAAATTAGCAAGTCAACTTATAATTACAAAAAGCCAAAGACTGTATATGCCAATATTTGATTCACAATCCTAGGTGAAGAAAGATGTCTATTGACAGAAGGATTGACATTGTGTAAGTAGTCGTATCAATCTTGAGCCGGTACACACGACTCTGTTCACAACAGGAAAAAAAAAAAAATCCTAACCAAAGTCGTGTAGAACAAGATGAATGGATGAGAAAACAAAACATCAATAAACAAGATATACAGATAACTAATAGTATTCAACACCTTCCTATGATGCAGAGAAAAAGATCATCTCCTGAAGATGAGCTTTCTAATTCTTCAGATTCAGAGTCTGAAACACCTCAATTGGAAAATGACGATGATTTAAAAACACATTATTACATAACCCCCAAGACAACTAGCACCGAATCATCATTTGAAAATGTCTATTGCAAAGTAACTAGTCAAACAAAACGACCACATAGCGATACCACGCCATTTTTAAGTCTATTTGATGGAAATGAGTCTAGAGAAAATGTGCTGCGTAGATTTGAGTTGTACAACCAAGTATGGGCAAATCAATTGGACAAAATTCAGTTAATTTTAAACAATGCCAACGATGAATTATTCAAAGATTTGATTCAATTTATAAATTTAGAAAACTTACAACAACTAGCTGTTGGCTATGTGCAGTTGACAACAAACACAGCCAATAACTTGAGAATCTTGCAGGAGTTTTATCAATACATTCAGAGAAAATCAGACTATGACTATAAATTAATTACTCTTAATTCCAAGCATTTTACATACAATATAAAGGCAACCTTGCGAGAAGTTGTTAAGCAGTTTCATGAAACTTGTGAGCCAGTTGAGGAAATGTACAGGTTAAACTATGACCTTGATGCCATTGATGATTGGTTCAATGAAGAAAGATTGAACAACTCGAGGTTAGTTTTGATTTTGGAAGACACCAATTTGATTAACAATCAACTTTTGAATCAACTACTTAAAATATTGCAGTCATATGTTGGCAAGTGGCCTCTCAAAATCATTATGGGATTATCTTGTGAAACAGTCAGCTCATGGATAAATGGCAACTTGACTAATGAACTAAGGATCGGGATTCAAGGTTACAAGTTTAAAAGCAATGATAATAAAAGCTTGGGATATATCATTTTGAACAACTTATTCTTAACACCAGAATTGACACCAGAGAACCCGTTGTTGATTAATAGTACATTAAGTACAATTATTTTGAACCGGTTTGAAAACTCAAATAATTCCATCGACGCATTGATTGCCGAGATAAAATTATGTTATATGATTTATTTTTATCGACTGCCCTTGTCTATTCTCATTGCAGAAGAGAACCCGCAACCTCAAAAATTGTATGCAGATGGATTACGAAAGCTATCTTCGTTTAAAAAATATATTGAATTAAAACTACACCAAGGCGATCACAGTGTCAAAAACTTGTTAAATAATGACGAATCAGTAATAAAACTATTCAATGAAGCAGGAGTCAATTTCCGAAAATTTAAATTAGCTGTTATGAATGCCATAAACGTTATTTACCAGTTACACCCCAATAAACCGAAACAGAAATTTGAGCTATATAAATTATTAATCAACCACAAATTGCTAAACTCAAAATACTTGTACGAACTGGTGAAGAACTTGTCCAAACTACCAGATTCAGTTCTTGGGAAGGTAGTCATTGGATTGACAGACAATTGTACAGAGATACTAGATGGAATCACCGACAACCATTTAATTAAGCTTATAAAAGATTTAGGTGAATTATCAGACTTGAAAGGGATTAGTGAGAAACTTCAAAATTATTTTGATAACAGTATTTTAACTACACCCTTGGAGTATATGGTATTTCATGAAGTGTTTTCAATGGATGGAGGAACAATCCAAGAGAAATTCACAAAACCACCTTTGTTTGAAGAGAATTATGAAAATTTAATGATCAACTTGTTGCGACCAAATCTAAGAGCTACACTAGAACGTGGCTTAGATAACTGTGATACATATTTGGCCAATCCTTTGATTACAAATGAAGTAGAACAACCATTGATACCACCAACATTGACCCATTTGTTTAAGTTGTACAAGGAAGCACCGACAACTATCAATTTATACGACTTTTATCAAGCTTTTAAGTCTACTTTAGGTCAAAAAGAGCTATCATTACAGTTGCCAGCAAATGAGGATTGGGATAAATTAACTTATGCGTGGTTTGTACAGAATTGTCACGAGTTGATGCTTATGGGGATTCTACAACAAAAACCAAAGGGTGATTTTTTGGAAAAGGCGATATGGAAAGGTATATAAGTTTAATACATATACGTACAGAGCCTCCTACTCTTTATTTCATTAACGAAAGACAATCACCATTCTGCTCATCTACCCTCTTATTTCTGTTGTGCTCTAGTATTATCTTCCTCTTTAATTTCCTTCAGTTTCTCATCTGCAAGCTCAGCCAATCTTTCTGCATCAGCTATTCCCTCTTCTTTTAATTCTTTCTCATCACTTGGTAATGATGGATCAACTTTATTGTAAAAATCCGAAATTGAATCGCTAGCTTTATTAGACATAGATTTAACTGAATTAACAACAACTTGATGATGACCCGATAATGATGTGATTCCAAGCAACATAAGGAATGCAGCTAAGATACTCAATATAATTATCCTTTGTGATCTGAACATACGATTAGATATATTGGTTGAGTTAGCTATCATTTTTGAGACAAATAGACTGAAAGATAATAATATAACAAAAAGACAACGGATTATATTATTTGTATCTTTATCTTTATCTTTATCCTTTTTATTTTTTTGTTTTTCCCTGGTTGTCTCACTACACAAATTTAGTACCCCAACGACTGTACATCTATACATTGCATTTTGTACAAACTATCCATTTCACTAAATCCCCCCCTTTACCATTTAAAAAAACCTCTTTGTTGTGTATGATTAGAGTTTGTAGAGCACTAAAAGTAGAAGAGTTTAACAGAATGTTGTTGTAGCCACTATGCGGTTGGACAAAACAATTTATGATAATTGCAGCTTTCTAGACTTAATCATATGATTTCCTCAAGTTAATGTATACAATCAAATTTGGCCAACAATTATATTCAGAAAGCAGCTATTCATGCATGCTAAAGAGTCCGCTTTGTTTTATTGAGTTATCACAAGTTAAGGGTTGTTCTATTGATTTGTGTCTCAATTGTCGTGCAATTATGATCATTTTTTGCTCCCACTACTTGCTTCATTCAAGCAAATGATTTCTTCCTTTCTTTTTTTTTTTTTTTTTACTTCTTCTTCTGTTTCACCTTTTCCTCCACACAGTTAATACACCATGTCACAACGAATTGCAGATTTTGTTTCCAAGATAGCATTGCCGGCCGGTATCACCATTGCATTGGCGCAATCGGCCTTGTATGATGTTCCTGGGGGTAAGCGTGCGGTTATATTTGATCGTTTAAAGGGGGTCAAACAGGGGGTGGTTGGTGAAGGTACCCACTTTTTGGTGCCGTGGTTACAAAAGGCGGTGATATTTGATGTTAGAGTTGAACCACGAGTGATTACCACCACCACGGGGTCAAAGGATTTACAGAATGTTTCATTGACATTGAGGGTGTTGAGTAGACCTGAAGTAAGAAAGTTGCCCACCATTTACCAAACTTTGGGGTTGGATTACGGAGAAAGAGTGTTGCCTGCTATTGGTAATGAAATATTAAAGTCGATTGTGGCCCAATTTGATGCTGCCGAGTTGATCACCCAGAGAGAGGTTGTGTCTGCGAGAATAAGACAAGAGTTGTCGAGAAGAGCTGCGGAGTTCAATATAGAGTTGGAAGATGTGTCGATCACGCATATGACATTTGGCAGAGAGTTCACCAAGGCTGTGGAAAAGAAACAGATTGCACAACAAGATGCAGAAAGATCGAAGTTCCTTGTGGAGAGAGCAGAACAGGAGAAGAAGGCTGCGATTATCAGAGCTGAAGGGGAAGCAGAGTCGGCAGACGTTGTTTCCAAGGCATTGGCCAAAGCCGGGGACGGGTTATTGATGATCAGAAGATTGGAAGCATCGAAGGATATTGCATCGACGTTGGCAAACTCGCCAAACATCACCTATTTGCCTAACGGCGGTGCTGGTGGCGGCGACAGTGATGGATCTAAAAACTCATTGTTGTTAAATATTGGTCGTTAAGTTGTTTATTTGTACATAGAAGTCCAATATATATATAGGAGAAACAGCCAGTTTATTAGATGTTGGGCTTGACAGTTTCGTGTTTGGCAACCAATTCTTGAGCCTTGATGTATTTGGGTTCTCTTTGCATGTCTTCTGCCCATTGGTTCAAATGTGGATACGTTTTCTCGACATCTCCAGCACCAAATTGTTGAGCCCCACGTTTGTTTTGGAAGATGTTGGTAATCACAGGGAATTCCAAAATAATATCAGCTCCAGAAAGTTTATCGCCAACAAAGTACTTGCTGCCTTTTTCGTGTTGCTTGTGTATGATGTCTTCTAAATAATTCAAATTCTTTTTCAATTCAGGAATATAAAACATACTATCAATTCCGTTAACTAACAATCCCATCAAAAATTTGGTTCCAAATGGTGCTTGTTGTTTAGCAAATCCATGAACTAATAAAGCAACCAAATTGGGTTGTAATGTTCCTTCGGCATAGTGTAAAAAGTAATTAACTTGATTTTGAAGTTTACGATCGGTGGGAGTTAAGATATTGGTAGTGTCATAGTTTGATAAGATGTAATTGAAAATATGGCCAGTTTCAGCAATGACTTCTGATTCACCGGTCTTGGTGTCAACAACTTCAATTACAGGTGATTTCCCCAACGGGTGAACATTCTCCAATTCCTTGGGTGCTCTGAATTGTTTGTTTCTCAAATAAACTTTTAGTTCGAATGGGATATTCAACTCTTCTAATAACCAAAGTACTCTTTGTGAACGGGAATAGTTAAGCCTTATGTGATTAAGCGTTAGTTGGGGGAAACACTAATATTTAGTTTGCTGTTGCCAAACGACTCATATACATACCAATGAACAATGATTTTGGTGTCAGACATCTTTTGGAAATTATCTTCTGTAAGGGGTTATTATAAATAACTAGATGTTAGAAAAAAAAAAAAAGTAATAATGAGAATATCAAGCAAACTTCAGATATGGTGTATTTATATATATTTTTCACTCCCTAGAATTTGTTTTTATTTTATAATATTTTCAGAAAAGGGCCGCAAGGCACCACACAGGGTGTGTGTGTGTGTGTGGAGAGGAAGTGAGAGGAGGAAAAGACGGAGAAAAGAATGCGACTTCCTTCCAAGCAATTATAAGAATAATATCACCGTATAGTCATTTCTATAATTCCTCACAACTGAAAAGCAAATTTACAACTGATAGATTACCAAAAAAGTATATTTTTATCAGAGTGAAATGCTCTTTCATGGATTCGTTCCAACCCCCCCTTTTTTTTTTTTGTAGTTTTACAGCATCTTATTGTTTTCAGATTGTGGCGAATAGTTCATAATATAATCTCTCTTTTTTTTGTCTGATTCAAGATCTGTAAGAATCTTACTGCGAAGTTAATACGTAAATCGTTGACAGCTTTTTAACACGAATTGCCATCACACAAATGGACAAATCAGCACAATCCCATGTAGAAAAGGAGGGAGTGCAAACGGACAAGATCTACAGCGTAAGCTGGATATTTCAGAAACTGCTATCCATCCAAACTATCAAGTTCAGTTCTAGTTAAAAAAAAAAGAAAAAATCACATGTATTGTTTGGTAACATTATCTTGTTATTACATCAAGTCGTATTGTGTATGTAAGCAAAACAAAAAAAAAAAAAAATTGCTGAAACAACAATCATCATCTCCACGACTATCAGATACAGTGTTGATTTGGAAAAGTTGTGGCTTGAAATTAGAACATTCAAACCATAGCACATTTTCAATTTAACGCCAAAAATATTTGCAGTAGACATTCCTTTACAGTTGTTGCTAACGTAGGATAGTTGGTCTACCGCAATTAAAAGTTACACTGGCAAATCTAGTGAAAGTTAGACTTGAAAAAAAAAAAAAAGATCTTGAAGTCAAAGTTTTGTGAAATAAACTAATAGCCATTTCAAATGATGTTGTTTTGGATTTTCTTGTTATTGCTTGCCATCACAATGATTCATATAGACACACTTTTTCCTTCTTACTCTATCAAGAACACTAATCCCCAAGCGGCACCTGCTGCTATTGATCCAACAACAACCATTTCAAAACCAGCAGCAAATTTTTTATGATTTGGACAACCTTCACCCATGGAAATACTACATTTGAAATAACCAAATAACATAAGCACCACCAACATTGCCACCACGCTTATTATTAAACCAGTACCTACTTCTTTAGTGAAAAAATATGGCAATAATGGCACAAACCCACCAAGGAAATATGAGGCACCAATTGTAAGAGCTGATGTTAATTCTCTACCTGCTGCTGGTTCTTCCAAACCCTTACCGTATCTGATGACAAAATCTATTAAATTTTTTGGTTTTGCATCCAAATCTTTTAAAAATGATATTATAGTTTGTTCACTGGCCCCCAATTCAAACATAATCTCTGCGGCATCTTGGTTAATTGCCTCTGGTTTCTTGAAGAATTCCAATTTTTCCTTTTTAACTTGACTAAAGTAATATTCGGATTCTGACTTTGCTGCTAAATAACCACCTAATCCCATGGAAATGGCCCCTGATACCAATTCAGCCATACCACCAGTAATAACCAATTTGGAATCACCTAATGATGATAAACCAGCCGTTAATGCAAATGGGACAGTCAATCCATCAGACAACCCAATAATGATATCTGACATAACCCTTGGGTCAAAAGTATTGAAAAATGCAGTAATGCTGTCGACTCCTTCACCTTCCTTGTTTTCGCTAGATGATGCTGCTGATATCGATGCAGCAGCTTGAATGATAGCTTCTTCTCTGGCAATTTGTTGAGCTCTTTCATCGTTACTGTCGGTTGATCCATACGGAATTTGATTGCTATCTATTAATCTTTCCACTCTTTCAAGTTCAGCATCGGAGGCATCTTTTTTCAGTACAAGTTTCGATATACCGTTTTTTATTGCAACAAGGGACATGATGTGTATAGGTGTGAATATTTGGATTGGCTATTATATGTAGCAAATTGATTCAATTATGTACTGGAAATCAAAGAATGATGTGAGTTGCGTATATGATTAAATACAAATACAAGGGTAATAAGTTAAAGATAAACAAGACAAAAATAAGAATGCAAGTCAAAAATGATAATGAAAGCAAAAAATAAATAGAATAAATGAAATATAAAAAAAAAAAGAAAGAAAGAAAAAAAGGAAGAAAAGAAAATTTAATAACAAGAAGTGAAAGCAAAAGGGGAAGTGATTAAATATTTATACTTACTACTACTACTACTACTACTACTACTACTAATAATATATTATACATTATATTTTTATTATATGGAAAATTGACTGTGATGGACAATTTTATTTTTTTTTTTTATTTTGTCACAATTTTAGATTCTCTGTTTTGTTTTTAAATCTTCAATTTTTAGTTTCTTCTTTTGCTTAATTTCCTTACTCAATTCACATCAACTTGGTTTGGGTTTGGTTTGGGTTTTCACCAATAGACGAATTTCCCGATGTATTATTACGTTATATATTCTACAGTATACTAATATGTTTCTACCTGCCTTATAACCAAGAATTGTTTTACTTTCTAACTTTGCTTTCTTGCTTTCTTGCTTGTGCATTTCGTGTTGTTGTGGTGGATTTCATTTTCTTACAATAATTCTGTTTACATTATGTCACAAAACACCTGCATCTTCTTTTTCTTCTTCTACTAATTTATTTTTATTCTTGTTTAAACACCGAAACAGACTCACACAAATCAATTCGTTAACTCTGATTGTATTCATTGATTACACACACAATAGTATATAATTGTTCCTTTGATTGACAAATTCATTAGTTAATCAAGTGTATGACTATGATTAAAAAAAAAAGAAAGAAAGAAAGATGGGGGGAGCTTGAAAGAGTGAAAAGAGAAGACAAAAGTATTTGTTATTTTTCTTTCGTGCGAGTGGCTAGTTTGCAGCACAAAAAAAAAAACAAATTTTATTATAGCATTTGCTGACAAATTAAAAGCTTCTGATTGGTCCAATTTATGCTTACTAAACATGCACACAAACTAATAAAGTTATACATGAACTTACGGATATATAGATATAGTTGAACACACGACTTGAGATGATATCTGTCATCGTCGCTGCAGCTATCTATGTTCGTTTGTTTGTTAGGGGATATGACATAAGAAACGTTTCAAGTATGTTCATGCAGATCTAACATTATATGTAATAAAGCGTTCACTTTCCCCGTAAAAGAAAACCAATCTGTAACAATCGATTTCCACAACCAACGTATTATGAATAGAATATATCTAGAGGTTTCTACATAATAATAACGCTAAAATACTTCATTGCATCCTCTTCCTGCAAATCATACTATCATCTGTGTATATTTTCAGTGTAGTGGCAAAACACTTTTGAATGGCTTCAATCAATAATCACGTTTTCTCTCATCATGACCGGCATTTTTTTTTTTTTGTTGGCGGATAATTACGACATCATCTTCGATGTTGCATTTGATTTACATATTCTTTTGGCACGGATTTTTGTGCACAAAATCATAAAGTAGTCCAATTATACTAGGCATACAACCTGAACTAGGTTTAGGTAGTTTATATGCATGTACATCTGTCACACACTAACAACCATGACTTTGTCTGAACACAATGTACTTGAGTAGGATGCATAGGAAGATGGTGTTTCTAGCACACAATAGCATCCATTTTTTCTAACTTATTTGATAAAGCACCATTCAGTTATTGCTCGTGTTGTTAGCATGAAATTGGTAAAATCACTCTATCGCTTTATATATATATATATATATCTATTTACTTTATCACCTATATCTAATTATCGTTAGTCCTACGCGTTTCAATATCACTCCAACTTTCTAATGTCATAGCGGTTGTATTTCCACCATTGTTACGATACAAATATTTCTGATAAAAATACGCAATATCGAAAACAATTGTACCGGCACTCCCCAAAATATAGGGCAATTCTTTCAATATAAAGCCTTGTCTATTTGAGCCAAATGCAAATTCACAACTGGTCAAAATTGACAATGTATACGTCAAATTGCCCATTAATGCTGATGCAAATAATAATGGCGATATCCCATTGACTGATTTTCTTTTATAATTTTTGTACAATTGGGGACACCTTGACAAACAATAAACTAATGTACAACCCCATGCAAGATACAACCCAACTGAACTGGTACTATTACCGTCTGTGTCTCTTTTACAGAATGTTTCTGTCGTGATAGGTAATGCAGCGGCGTGACTGGTATTTAAAATGGCTCCAACTATGGATTTTTTAATTATATTCCCATTGCCATTGTCATTTATTGAATTGTAACTACTGGGGGTCGAGTTGATACAATCTTCACTGGTGGATTGATTTGAGTTAGCATGTTTGATTTGTTGAATATCTTGTGCTTGATATATTGATATATCTCTATCTTCATTGTTCGTCATGGTAAGTTTGGAATAATCACTTCTTTCGGTGTTCAACAGCACATACAGCAGCAGCAGTTGTTGTTGTTGTTGTTGTTGTAACCTAGGATAAACACTATTGTAGTAATAATATTGGAAACATAAAGTCACATCATTACATAAGAAAAAAACACTTAAATATAATTGGAAATCTAATACAATATCGATGTTTATTAAACAACTCGTGAAACTTAGAAAGTCTCCCATAAACCAAAGTATAAGAAACGACGGTGATATTCCTTCAGCTGATTTGTTTCGATAATTCTCTAATATTTGGGGTAACTGAGCAAACATCCAACTAATACATGATGTAGTACTAAATGTTGTAGATATAAATGAAATGGAACAAGGCATGATTCAGTGTTAGTGTTAGTGTTTGTTTGTTGATTGGTTAATCAGTTCCTCAAATTCATAAATAACTGACAAGATGACAGATGGTGTTTATATTATGTATCCAATAACAGTAATCTTAAGTATCAACAGTATAAATTAAGTTAGAGTATGACATATTAAAAAAAAGAAAAAGTAGACTATTCTTGATCGCTTATCTCCATCTCTCTCTTTTTCTGTTGTTTTTCTCTTTGGTTGTCAAGTTGCTCAGAATTTTTTTTTTTTAGGTTCTTTTAATTTAAGCGCGCTCAAGATTTCCTAATTGAGTCATTGTTGGCATGGCGCTCTTTTTTTCTTTTTTTTGGTAGGATTAGCAACATCAATAGTTTCATATTTTGGATGATGTGTGAATAACGTCAATGAGTCACTGAAATATTTTCATTATTGATTGACATAGCTACAATTAATTACAATTTAGTTCACTTTCTAATGATTACTGAATACTTACTCGTGTTCAGAGATACACCCACCGACTCTATAGTATCAAATCTTGTATAAGGTATCTAAAAATGCAACAATTAATCTATCAGCCAACCCAGCTGTATGTACACTGCCAGCTATACCATATAATGCTGCAGTATCACCTGGAGGTTTGGTCACCCCATTCTTCTTGTGTTCCTCGGCAATTGCTGCAGCTTCTTTTGTAGCGTCGACCAAATCTGCGATTAATTCATCCACCACGGGTACAGTTAATCTTGTAAATGCAAAATGTAATGCTGATGGGTTTTGTAAAGTCGCAAAATGCCATCCTTTTTTAGTTAACAAATCACTAATTTCGTAAATACTTAAATTTCCCAATTGTTGAGGTGCAAGTTGAAATGAAATCACTGACCCAATTGGATCCCCAATGATTTGTAAATGCTTGGATAGTATTGGGTCATTTTCAATTGCCCGTTTAACTTTCATTGCTGCCAGAACAATATCGTAACAAAACTTTGTATATCCTTGTTTCCCAATATTGATTAAAGTAGCCCAACATCCAACTACTAAAGCCCCTGGTCTAGAGCCAGCCAAAGTTGGGGATCCATACATTCCACCCGTCCAATCACTCGCAATATAATATTGACATTCACGTAATTTAGGCGAACGGTACATGATTATCGAAGACCCCTTGGGAGCAAACCCATATTTGTGAGTATCACATGAAATCGATGTGACACCTGGTAATCGAAAATCAAATACAGGCAATTTCCTATCCCCATGTACTTTTGATTTTTCTAAAAACGAGACAATGAATGATCCTAAACATGCATCAACATGCAACGGAATGTGATATTTAACTGCCACCTTGGACAATGACTCTATGTCATCAATTATCCCATGAGGGTAATTTGGCGCTGATCCACATATTAATACTGTGTTACTATTGATTAATCTTTCTACTTTTTTGACGTCAACTTGAAATGTAACCGGGTCCAATTCTACTTTGTGTAATTTCATTCCAAAATAAAAACAGGCTTTTTCAATTCCCGCATGTATAGTCACGGGGGCAATGACTTCCGGTTCAGTTATTCCACGATATTTCTTCCCATATTCTCTTGCCGACAACCCAGCTAACAACAATGACTCTGTGCCACCGGAAGTTGTCGATCCACACCCATCACTCGGAGCATTGAAGATATCCAAAACCATATGAACTACTTCAGCCTCCATTTTACGCACACCTGGGAAAACATCAGGGTGTAATTGATTGGCCACTGAATATTTCTTGTAAGCTTCAACTTGTAATGACAATAGATTCTCGCCTCCGTGATACACTGCCCCACTAACTCTTCCATTGATCCAATCAGAATGTTTTAAGTTTTGCAATTTATCCAATTCCAAAGAAACATTAGCAGCTTCAATACCTTCTTCGGGCAATGCAGGAAACTGCAATAGCTGTGGATCATTTTTCATAATCTCTTCTTCTACCTTGACAATAGTCAGTTGCAATTCCTTATCAATTTTGGATTTGATAAATGGTAATAAAAAGATTTGAGATGATACAGTAGAACTAACATATCGATATAACTTTCGAATAGACTCTATAATACCATACCCTCTTAGAACTCGATAGAGCTTTAACAATTGAATGTATACAAAATAGCCAAAGAAAACATCTCTTGCTAAACAAATAGCACCGTTGAAGTCAAATGATCCTTGGGTACAGTATGCGGTGAGAAATAAAATCTTTAGTTGAAAATAGATTTGTAATGCCGTGAGTTGGAATTCAGTGAAATTCCGAGGAATTGTGATTGAATTGAATTCAATCATAATAATAATACTCAATTAAATGAAAATTCCAGTATAAACAATTAATACTCCAAATGATGCAAGTATCTAAAGAAAGTTTTAGACGAAAGTACCTAGGATTGATATTGAAAGAATGTGTATTAAGATTTACCTTTCCTTTTTTTGAGGGAGGAGGGGGAAGGCAGAGTGGGATTTTTCTTTTCCTTTTTCTTCAATTATGAAGAACAGTGATAGTTATATAACTTAAACACAACAAAACAAAACAAAATAAAACGAAAGAAAATGTCTTGCAATGATGAAAGAATTTTTTTTTTTTTTTGCTTTAAACAATAATGAAACGATTCCGATTGATTTTAGCTAATCAACCAATTAAGTTAAAATGGACAATTGTGTTTATTAATTGATATGGAAGTTTCGGATCAATTGAAAAACAAAGTCTAGTGTTTTTTTTTTTTTGTTTTCTTTTTCTCTCGCAATTTTGGACTTCCCAGTCATCACATGTGATATAATGAACCGAGTCTTTGTTATGGATGTGTTAAAGAGTAGATATGTATACATAAACGACGTCTAACAAATACTGAACTCTGTAGATTCAACAATAATACAAGTTGTCCAAACGTGAAGCTTCTACCCCTTTGGTATAGCCAACTTTTCATAATTTGAAATCTCATTTATCATGATATCTCTGATCAGAATCTTGCAATTGCATGTCAGAAAATACGCTATAAATTATATTAAACATGCATTTATGTACATATGTTGGAAAAAAGCAAAACATAGGGGGGGAAAAAAATAAAAAAAATAAAAAAAAGAAGGAAATCATTGAGGGACATGTTAAAGTGGAGTTGCAGCTCGACTGGCACGATTATTTTGTCTATTATTGGCACCTGAACCAGAATTCTCTAATAACTGCTGTCGTTCTTGATATAACGATTCAATCTTAGACAGGAAAAATTGTTGCATAAATTCATTTTTCTTCTCAAGATGTTTTAATTTCAACTCATAGCTCAATAATGCATCTTTTTCAATCAACTCTGGTAACTGCGCCATTCCTGGTCCCGATATTTTCCTGTCTATTTTCTCATTTTGTTGCTTTAAACGGATCAACTTTTGTGATAGCTGGAGAGCAACACTAGAAGAAGATTGATACTTTTCTCTAGTTGCATCGCATTCTTCATTTATTCTATTAAACTCTTGCTTTAGTTTTTCCACTTTTTGTTGTAAACTCTCCAACGTTCGTGTTTGACTTGTTTCTTCATCATCATTTAGTTCGTCATCAGTTAGTTCGTCATCTGAAATATCCATTAAATATTCCAACTTATTGTTTAAAGCAATCAATTTATGTTTTTGCTTTGTTAGATCAGTATCTACACGAGCTAGTTTGCGGTCAGACACACTGGCGTCGTCATTCAACCTCTTAAATCTTTTGTAAGTGCTTGCAACAAAATCTTCATCATCGTCATAATGCAATTGTCTTGCTGTCTCAAATTCCCGTTTCCCATTTAGATTAAGCTCGATTTCTTCAATTTCCTTATCTATATCCATAAATTTCTGATATACCGCCTCAGCCAACTTAGATTTGAATAGGTGACAGTTTGCATCGCTTATTTGATCAAACCCTCCACTTCCATATCGATTATAAAAGGAATTTAATTTTTTGATTAGTTTATCATCAGAAAACAGCAATACCAATTGGTCATTATAAGTTTGTATCAATTTGCTCAAACTTTGGCGATCATTATGCATCAAATTCCAAAATTCTTTCATATTAAGACCGTAATTCTCAGTGAAAAACTCTTTGCTCATTTCATCCAAATTGAAAAAATTCACCACCAAAGTATTTATGCATTTGACTCTCCATTTGTTTAATGCTGTATCGATGGAATCCGTGAAATCTATCTGCCGCGGTTGGGGTAATTGTAAACCAATGTGTTCAAGTGTAAACACCGGTATTGGCACTAGTATTGGACACTGATTATTATTTTCAAGTTGGAAAATCTCAATACTAGGGGTTTGAGCATCCAAATTAGGATCAAACGAAAATATCAAATCATAGGACTCGCCATCTTTATCAGATACATAATTGTTATACAATTGCTGTGTAGTAAGCAAGTTTATAAATATTTTGTTACTAGACTTATCCTTCAAATCTGGTATAAAGCGTCTATCCTCAAATAACTTTGCATTAGCGGAGTTTATATAGTACAATGTTTTGCCAAGAACAATACCCTCTACTAGTTCTAGTTCTTTGACATTATTGGCAACAACAATTATTCTATATCCTTTGGAAGGCTTTTCTTCTATCAAAGTATCAATAATACGATTGAGGATTTCCAATTTACCACTCAAATTAAGTTGTCGTTCAATTGTTTCCAGTAATAGCATTTTCTTGGGGATGAAATGATCAATCAATAATGAAGGGTGATTACATATCATTGAAAGTTGTTCAAAACATAATGATATCTTGTTTTCATTAGTATTTTTATCACTTTCCTCTATAGTATTCGATGAGTCCAATAAGTTATCAATGCTCGTTCTCAATCTTTTCGAGCGCACGGTATTTAACAATTCAGAACTGAACAAATGCAACGTCATTTCGACTAAAGATTTCTGTAATTCAGTTAACAATGTCGGAAGATATATTATATTAGGAGTACTACTACTACTGTTGTTATTGTTATTGTTATTGCTGTTGCTATCATTATTGATTGTGCTTGTGTCTTGGCTCTCGCTAATAGAAATGCCATTAGAAATTCCGTTGCTGTTAAAGCTGATTGCATTATTTTGAATATTTACCTCTGGTTCTGGGTTGTACAATGAGGACGGAGGATCCTTTGATAACATATCAAGGAGATTCATAATGTAAATTCAATAAATTATCTTCCAAAGGTGGATATAACGTGTTGGAGTGGAAATAAATATCCTTACTTGATAAAAGATTAGTCTGAATAAAAAGTGATTCTTTGAATTATTCTTTTTTCTATTTTTTTTTTTCTTTCGGGTTTTTAATCCGGTGGCTGCTGAAACTTTGTTTTGTTTTGTTTTTTTTTTTTGGTTTTGGCTTGATGGTTCCAAAAGTATACACACACACAAAAAAAAAAAATCTTTTGACAACTTTTTGGGCGTGCATGTAAAAATAGATCAAAGTCGTGTATAATTAGCGTTGATGCAAAATTACTACTTAATCTCATCTCACATCAACTCAGGCCCACCCACCCATCATCTAACTTTTTCTACCATTAGCCATACTATTTGTTCCTTTTGTATAATTCTATAACCTACAAATCTATTATCACTAATTTACTTTTTCTTTTTGACAGTGACATTGACACCAATTCCGCCTAAACTATCCCAAACGACATTATCGACTTTCTTCGGCAATTTTCTTCCATATAAGCACTGGTCCACCAACCACATGCCTACCAAAAATTCATTTTTATTTAACGTACCATCTCGTCGAAAATCAATTAAATTCCATATTTTTTCTAATATATCGTTAGGCAATCTACTACGTTTCCAAATCCTTTTTACTACAGGTCCACAGATTAACTGGTTGATTTCGACCGAATCCAAATTGTGTAAGCTATTGTTGCCATTGTAATTACTTTCTTCAACAGCTGCAGCAGAGAGTAATGCGGCAGTTCTTGAGTGCTCCATTTCAACATCATTCTTGGGATCCTTCCGTGTCTCATAATTGACTCCATGGAGTTTGATAACCACTTGATTCATATAATTTCCTTTATTACTGGCCCAGATCCCCTCGTATCTCTTTTTCTCCTGATCAGTTAAATAATTGAGCTCATTATGATTCTTCCACGGTTTCAACTCATTAAACTTTGATTTTTTATCCTTTTTAGTATTCGATTTTCTCATCGTGCTTCTGAAATGCACTTGCTGTTGTGGTTGACCAAGTAAAGGCGTTGTTGATCTCAGTGGAAGATTGCTGGACGACTCTTCGGTGTCACTGTTGTTACTCAGATCCATATCATGATAGTAAATTCCATTAATTGGTTTTACCCTTTGATGCTTTTTTCTAAACTTTGAACTGTGTTGATGATAATGGTTTGCATCGGGAAACTGGGGAAATAATTTGGTTGTATCTCCAGCACCCACCTCTGAAATCAAATTCTCGTACAGGTCAGGATCTGCAAATGAGTAGATTTCATCAGGATTTAGAGAATATGATCCACTCGATATTGTTTCTCGAGATTTGTCATTTAGCAGCATTTGAAAGTCTTCTCCAGGTGGCGGTTTCCTCCGAAGACGATTAGAAACCGTCACCTTATCATCTATACTTCTAGATTCACCAGCATCTACAAGTTCCTGGTCCTCTTCCTCCTCCCTTTCTCTATCATCAAGCTCGTCCTCGTTACTATCATGATTCGTAACATCAATGCTTATTCCGTGTGGTAGATGTCTCTCGTTGATGCTTGAATTAAAAGAAGCAAAAGAATCCGTGGACACTGTATCAAAGTCATAGTGATGACTCGAGTTACTCACATCACTAGTGCTTTTGTGAAAATCCACGTTAGGAGATAAGGATAAACTGGCGACACTACTTGAAGCAATTCTTCTGGTATTTTCAAGTCTATCTCTCATTTCGGCCAACATGGTTTGGCCTGCTCTATCACCGGTAGTTAACATTGGCGACGTTTTTGTTCTTGAATGTATTGAATGTCGCAAATTTTTCAACATTTCCTGCGGCGAGTAATCAGCTGAAAGTCGTTTAGCTGGAGCATTGTTGGGTATTGCCTTCAACTCTATCGATTGTCTCACATTCCTAAGCATATCTTGTGGAGTTTGAGGAGATTTTGCAAGCTCATTTTTAGTTGGGAATGTATGTGGCAGAAGTGAAAAGTAATCAGATTCTGTATCCAAAGCCGACGCTGGAGCTGAAGGTCGAGTTGGGCTTATTGACGGCAGCACAATTTGCAAAGCTGGCTGAAGAGAGCCCGTGACTGGCGCTGTATTTAGTCTTTTGAGTTGTGAAAATTTAGTACTCTGTTTTTTTGTAGGATGAGGAGGTAATGGAATTCGTAGCGGTTGTTGTAGTTGTTGTTTGCTTTGATTGGAGTTACTTCCAATTGCGCCAAGATGATTCGTGCTGTTGTCCAATCCATTTGACTTTGTAACAGGTTCTTTCTTCTTCTTTCCAATATTATTAAATGCGGCCAATGCTGCTGCATTTGCAGCACCGTTTCCAGACATCAAACTTGGTATAGATATAAATATATATATATATAAGGAGAGAAGAAAGAAAGAAAGAAAGAAAGAAAGAAATCCCCAATCTAATTCTATTTTTGGGTTGTTTTTTTTTTTTTTTTTTTTTTTTTTTTGGGCGATTCTCGTTTAGTGTCAATTTTTACATCATATATGGGGCCTAATAATGGCTAGTGTAGTAGTTTCTATAGGTCACATGATCTTTAGGATGTAATTTGGTTACACTTGATAAATTTCGCTGATTTGTTACATTAACTATCCGTATAAACATGTATCTACTTTCTCTTCTTCTTGGAAGAGTTAGCATATCTTCCACGTCCTACTTTAACACCAGAGTTTCTAACTGTGTCTCCAAAGGGAGACACAAAATTGTCTGCACTGCCTCCCCCAATCCAATCTTGTAACATCTTCTCTTGTTGTTTTCTTTCCCATTCGTCATTTTTCAACGCCTGCTGATATTCCTTTTGATCTTCGTTTAGTATCAATGGTGTTTGCAACGATTTGTGACGGTTTTCTTTATTATGCTGGTAACCACCGTTACCTTGTAATTTCTTTTGATTCTTACTCAATGGTGAAGGTAACGAGTATCTCTCACCACGTCTGATCCATTGGAAGTTCTGTTTTAGATGAGGAGTTATTTTACCTGTCTCGTTATCAATGGATACAGCACATCTCAACAATGTATTACCACCACATTTGGGACAAAAATGCTTCGGTCTACCATCTTTACTCATTGGCGTCAACCTGAAGCAGGCATGGCATCTATACATGTAATTACGCACTCGAGTAATCTGTTTCCCTGACATCGCATTCAATAGCTTTATACCAATTTGCATAGCAACATTTTGACATGCAAAATCACCAGTTGCTAGAGCCACTTTAATAAGCGGACCGGTTGTATTAGACTCTTGCACTTGTTCATTTTTGTCTTTCAATATCTCCTCTTGTAAATTTTCCGGAGTAATCCATTCTCCATCATCATCGTCTTCATTGTATTCTTCGGTTATTTCATCTACTTCAGCAGTTTTGGATCCAGGTGCTGGTTCTTCTTGTTTTTTCTGTTCTTGCACATCGGATTCTTTCCCAGAATCTGTTTCGGATGTCTCATTGGAAGCTCTAACATTTGATAACTCATCAGGCTCTTCTGTTTCTGGGTCACCCTTTGGTTTTGGAGAAAATGTTGGCAACAACCCTTTCTTCCTTAACTCTGCCTTCTCTCTTTGTCTTCTGCCACCTCTTCTTTTTGTAGCAACTACAAACCCGTCATCATCCCCTATAATGCTTGACAATTTGCTTGTGCCATTCTCATTTTCAACTTGTTGGCTTTTCAAGACTTCACCGGGGAAGCTTCTCAAATTTTCTTCACCATTATTCAAACACTCCAACTCATATGCTAATGCAATAATGTGCAAGTCATTTACCGACAACACAGAATAATCACCTGTTAATTTCGCAAACTTGACAACTCTATCAATGTATTCCTGTTTTGGCTGTTTAATTTTTAAACTATCACCCCAAATTGCTAATTGTTGTCTGGAATATTCGTCTTTCAACTCGCTATGTACCCCTGGTGTCGTATAATATGCAACGGCATATTGCTGTAAAGTAGTAGCTGGCTGTGTGATTAATGGACCAGCATCCAAAATCAAAGACTCGATATTTTTGGTATCTGACATTGTTCAAGTAATTTGTGATTTGTAGGGTGTGGTGGTTAACTGTACAATTATATTTTTTTTTTTTCAGAATTTTTTTTTTCCCACATGTTAGTTTCTGTGATGAGCTTTGATTCTGTAACACAATCAGGTCAACACATATCAGGAATGTCAGAGAAAACTGAATGTACCAGTTAAATAATACAACCACTTGAGTTTAACTTATATCATTTACAAGTAGAGAGTTAGACACACAGAACAGAGAAAATGAATTTTGCTTAAGTAACGCCAGGAACAGTATTTGCATATCTAATCTATTTCTACTTTTTTTTTTTTGAGAAGATTTGCAATATAAATAGGACAGAGACACAATTTTCATTCATTTACGATGTAGGATAAACTAAGAGTGACAAGCCAACCACAGGTTATTATGGTTTTATGGACTCAAAAAAAGTATATTTGGGAGGAGTGGAATTTTGCCGTTGAAAAGACGTTATTTCAATTACCTATGTTTGTTCAGTGTTCACTCAAGCCCAATATTATGGGTGAGGCATAAGCAATAATTCACGTTAGTATTAGCATAAATTATATATAAACTAAAACTAATCCAGTTCAACTTTAAAAATATTTACTCAATTAAGAACTCTATAAGGAATACAAAAAGACTTTAAATACTGTATCTGAAATTTGGATTTTCTTTATCTGTCAAGTCGGCGAACTCATAGTTTTCAATATGGCTCATATCAACTTGCGGCCTGGAATTTCTTTTCTTATTTTCAATATGATAAGAAATATAAATTGCAATTAATGTAAACAATGAAACAAATCCACAAACAACAATAGCAACTTTAGCTCCTGTATAATTTGGTGCTTGTGTGCTGATAAATGTTTGGGGACCAATCAAATTCCCAACACAATAAGCTATCAAATACATGGCATTGGTGGTCACTTTCTTGGTATGTCCTGCAACATTAGAAGATACACATGATAAACAACAAATGAACCCAAGTGGCCCTAGCAAATAAAGATAGAAACCAGCCAATCTTGCACTGTTGCCTTTGCAAAAAGCCAAGAGACACTCCGCTAAAACAGTGATAGATGTTGCAATAACACCCATCAACATACGGGATGGGAGAAACTTACAAAGCCAAGCAAATAACACACAACCAACAATTTCGACAGTTCCTTGCGGCATTTGCATCAAAAGTGATTTAGATGGGGTGTAGCCGAAATCTTCGTTCAACAAGATGGTACCAAAACTTGTCAAACCTCCATTTGGAATATTATTGGACAATGCAAATAAAAAAAACAACCAAGTTCGGTGATCTGTCAATGCTTCGATAAATTGATGTTTTTTGAAATGTGTATTACCAAACCCTTGTTGATTGGTTCTAATACGTTCAACGACCATTAATTTTTCTTCATCCGTTAAAAACCAAGCACCTGCTGGGGTATCAGGAATGTGAGCCATAATCACAAAGCCCAAAAATATTGTCAAACAACCTGTGACGACAAACACGAGCTTCCAAGCGGGTAAAGAATAGTTCCCATCGTTCTGGTACAAGCCATAAGCAATAGCCAGTCCTACAATGGTTCCAATACCATTAGAAGCAAACCACCATGAAGTTCTAAGAAATTGTTCCTCCTTTCTGTACCATTGAGATGTAATGATGGTGAACGCAGGTGTCACACTCAGTTCTAACATTCCCAAAATGGTCCTCAAGGCAATGAAGCCAGGGTATTGGGGAACAGAATGCAAGGCCAATATCATCCCCCAAAGAATAATGAAAACTGACACTGTTTTGGCAACGGGGAACCGCTGTAAAAGCATTGATGCTGGGAACTCGAATACGAGGTATCCCAAGTAAAATGCAGTAGCAGTCCAACTATACATGTCACCTTGCATATTTAATTCTTTTCTCAACCCAAGCACTGAGGCGTAACTTGTCGTTAATTTATCCATGAATTGAAAGCAATACAACAAACACATGATGGGTAATAGGTATAAATCAATTTTTCGAAGTAATTTATCTGCCTGAGCTTTGTCCAACTCGATAGTTTCACCCTTATGCTCAAGAGCGAGCTTCATAGCTTGATCAACGTCATTGGTAATAGCAATCTCCTTGCCCGAGGGGGAAATAATTGTTGTTAAAACATGTGGTTCTTTATCTTGGATATCTTCTTTGGTGAACGAAATTATCGGTTCGATGTTTGTATTCTGATTTTCCAACTCTTTTTTTTCGGACATTCTTATACTAGCTCTTGGTCAACAACTATCGTTCCACGGAGTTTATAGAATGCATTTTTGGTAGAAGGGGAATATGCTTATTTTTTATACTGAAGTAAAACTCTTTGACTAAAGTTGAATCGAAAATTCTGTGATTGCTTATCCCCTTACAGTTTATGCAACTTCTAATTTTTGATTAATTAATTCGGAGAATATCGTTATCGAACTGAACGGCATTTTCCTAATACAAATAAAAGGAATAGTATATTTCCACTGATAAGATAGTCGCACATCCACTCTACTTTCTCTGCTCCTACGATTGCTCGTACATTTTATTCAGCTTCCTGATTGATTTTGAAACGTCAAGTCAACCAAGCAATATAGGGAGTGCCACTTTTGCATTTTTAGCTCATGGCATTGCTGATTATCTGTTTTGACTTATTACCCCACACTTCCGTTTAAATATACTCTGTAAACTACATTTACTTGAATCATATTCCTCGAAAGATAACTTGTTGATATAGCAACCTCAATCAACCACATGAATGGTTATTAGTGCTATCAATAAACTGTCTTTTTTTTTCTATCTAAAAAACTATCTATTTATTTGTAAATCAGATATCAGTTGGATAAAAATGCCGAGAAAAACGTCTGAAACAATCAAACTCACGGAAGTAGTTGCCAATTCTGTCGATACGCGCGCATTCTATGCCAATGGCAATCAATTATTTATAATCTTTCAATAATCTCACCCCATCGCAAAAGTTTTAAGAATACGCTTTGATAAGATAGAACTATAGTGACAAAAGAAAGGAGTTCAGGTTATAAATTAAAACAATAAATATATCGTCACAAGTTAATTGTCAATTACATGAAAGTAGACACTTATCAATAGCCAATGAATGCTCAATAATTGAGAAGAGAAACACAAAATTGCACAACAATGGAACTTTTGCAAATAATCAACCGTTTTTATTTTGTTCTTACTGAATACTTTGTTTAACCTCTAATTTCAACCCATCTTATTCGACATCTAAAGCCGTTGAACAGAATAGTATCTACAATTTCTTGAATTTCAAGGAATCTCTCTATTTTAGTATAAAAGTTTTATACAAGTCTATAGTTTGGGTAAATAAATAGTTTCAGTTACAATTGTTAGCTTTGGTAGCATCTTCCACAACAATTTCAAATATTTTTTGATTATTGTCAATGTAAAGATTGTGACCACCTTCGCTGATTTCGTAATATCTAGCCTCAACTTTATTCTCATTCAGCAAATTCGCCAATTTTTCACCAGCTTCTGAATTCATAAAATCAAATTGCCCATACATTATATGAACTTTGAACTTTAATCGTCCAGGGTCTTGTTTCACAATTTCGTAGAATTTATCATACAACGGCCATTTGCTTGTTGTTGCAGGAGTTAATAAATATCTGCTGTAAATGTCGCTGTTTGATCCGTTGGTAATAGAATTGTAGAGATACTCAATAATAAGTCGGAGTTCTTTTTTGCTACCATAAACTAAATCATTGCTGTTAGTAAAAATTTCTTGAGGGCCTCCATGTTTATCAATAAGTTTGTTTATTTTATATAACTTCCCCATCCACATTTTGAAATATAATTGAACCCCCCAAGGCCCCAAAAATGGTAACAATCTAGGCAAATGTGGAAGCTTATAATACCAACTGAGAAGTTGTTTCATCGATAGGATAGGAAGGCGGCTTAAGAAATTGTACAGAGTGGGATTGAGCGTCGGCGCCATAATTCTATTTGAAATTGGGTCGGTATTTGTGACAGCCTGAACGTGTCTCTCTACACCGACTGGTGATACCAAGACTAGATTTTTTACATTATCAGGGAATTTCACTGAATAGCTCCCACACCAGTACCCTCCAAATGAATGACCAACCAAATAGTCAATACTTTCTATTCCATTATTTTTTCGCCAATTATCTATCGCTCGGCAATAAAATTTCTCTATATCTTTTAAAATTGGAGTAAAATAACTTGTGTATTGTTCAAAATTTTCTGGATCCAATTGGTATCCCTCAATTAATTTGTAGTACTTCCGGTACAACTTTTTTGAGTCGGTTGGGATTTTATCAATTAACTTCACAGTGGCAGGAGCAGGAATACGCCGCTAATTTATGGTACCATTATTCACTTTGGGATTTGATGACAATACAAATGTCAAAGTATCTAAGAAATGAACATGATAGTTGTATTCGTTATCTTTGAACTTGTTGATTATTTGAAAATTCCGTGCAAAACAACCCAAAGAAGCACCATAACCATGGATAAAAACAAGATGCTTTGTTGGTTTTTCTTCATTGTTGATAATCTTGAATCCAACTTCATTGATATAATTGCCCTTGTCATCGATAGTTGTTTTTTGAGCTCTTTGATTATTCTCTGGTTTTCTTGCAAATGAGAGGGAAGCATAAATTTCACTAACTCTTTCTGCAAATCAGAAAGTCTATTTGGAGACAAGGACTTCCACCAGATATCAAGTCCTGTTTTCCATGGCAACTGCTTGAGCAACGACCTATTTGATTTATAATTTTCAGGAACAACAAAATTGGTCGTGTTTCTCAAATAAATTGATCGAATATATAGTCGACTGGTAATTCCTCTTGCAAATCTATTCATGGCTAAGTTGTGCGCAATTGCAAAATTCGAATGTTCCATATCTTTGTGCTTACACCAGCTCACTTTGTAAATACTTTCGAATTTGGTGAAAATGAGTCGTTGAGAAACTGTGGCTGCATATGAGATGTGTCCCAAGCGCCAATTAATGGGAGGTTCTTTCACGACCCAGATATTTTGCTAAACGTTGTGGCCAAAACTTTAACGGAAGAATCTATTTATCCGTGAACAGTATCAAATTCTACAGTTGCCAAAAAAAAAAAAACCTTCAATGGTATCTAATAATTTGCAATACAATAACAGCTACATCTGAAGGCCACTAAAACTTTCGTTTTAAACTAATTAAGTCCTCCAAATATTCAACTTATTCGATACCATCGTGCACTTCATGGCCAACTAATTGTTCATCAAATGTTCTGTTTTATTGTTTCACTTGTCCCCACATATGAGGTGATACCCATATCAATCAATCAACCCCCTACAATAATAGTCACTTAGGAACTGGATAATGCTGTATGTTTTAGGCTATCTAAACCATGTTCGTCTAGATATTCATTATAGGATTTTCTGTTGGTTTATACAGTCTGTGTCTCAAAGATAAAACGCCTTGATCCTAGTCGAGTGTAATAGATCAATATTAATTAAAAAGTTTCACTCGAGAAGAGCTAGAAAAGAAGTTTAAAAGGAAGACAAAAGAAAGATATTTAGGATACTTTTTACATAGAAGCCGAACTAGGACTAATTCTTACGAAAATTCAGCGTATACTAACAGTTTCTGAATAGCTTGTGCGGATAAATATTGAACACCGTGAATTGCGGGTGCGAATTAATATGAGATTACCCGTCCGATTTTTATGATAAATGAAATTAAAAGCTATGCCAACAACAGTGTATATAGAATATATGTATTAGTAATTGTTTTAAATATAAGTTTAAGGTTTGGGAACTGGCTTAAGAAATATAAATAGCTATCATAAACTCTCGAATGAGAATTGATCAAGTTTTGCATCTCTTTTACTGTCAACAGCAAGTACACATTAACCAATATAATTTCCAAAAGATGTCTGACACCAAAATCATTGTTCATTGGTATGTATATGAGTCGTTTGGCAACAGCAAACTAAATATTAGTGTTTCCCCCAACTAACGCTTAATCACATAAGGCTTAACTATTCCCGTTCACAAAGAGTACTTTGGTTATTAGAAGAGTTGAATATCCCATTCGAACTAAAAGTTTATTTGAGAAACAAACAATTCAGAGCACCCAAGGAATTGGAGAATGTTCACCTGTTGGGGAAATCACCTGTAATTGAAGTTGTTGACACCAAGACCGGTGAATCAGAAGTCATTGCTGAAACTGGCCATATTTTCAATTACATCTTATCAAACTATGACACTACCAATATCTTAACTCCTACCGATTCTAAGTTTCAGAGCCAAGTTGATTATTTTTTACATTACACAGAAGGAACCTTGCAGCCAAAATTGGTTGCCCTTATGGTTCATGGAGTTGCCAAAAAGAGGGCACCGTTTGGAACCAAGTTCTTAATGGGCTTGTTGGTTGGTGGGATTGATGATGCATTCTACATTCCAGACTTGAAAAAAAACCTAAACTATTTGGAAGACATCATACACAAGCAACACGAAAAAGGCAGCAAGTACTTTGTTGGCGATAAACTTTCTGGAGCTGATATTATTTTGGAATTCCCTGTGATTACCAACATCTTCCAAAACAAACGTGGGGCTCAACAATTTGGTGCTGGAGATGTCGAGAAAACGTATCCACATTTGAACCAATGGGCAGAAGACATGCAAAGAGAACCCAAATACATCAAGGCTCAAGAATTGGTTGCCAAACACGAAACTGTCAAGCCCAACATCTAATAAACTGGCTGTTTCTCCTATATATATATTGGACTTCTATGTACAAATAAACAACTTAACGACCAATATTTAACAACAATGAGTTTTTAGATCCATCACTGTCGCCGCCACCAGCACCGCCGTTAGGCAAATAGGTGATGTTTGGCGAGTTTGCCAACGTCGATGCAATATCCTTCGATGCTTCCAATCTTCTGATCATCAATAACCCGTCCCCGGCTTTGGCCAATGCCTTGGAAACAACGTCTGCCGACTCTGCTTCCCCTTCAGCTCTGATAATCGCAGCCTTCTTCTCCTGTTCTGCTCTCTCCACAAGGAACTTCGATCTTTCTGCATCTTGTTGTGCAATCTGTTTCTTTTCCACAGCCTTGGTGAACTCTCTGCCAAATGTCATATGCGTGATCGACACATCTTCCAACTCTATATTGAACTCCGCAGCTCTTCTCGACAACTCTTGTCTTATTCTCGCAGACACAACCTCTCTCTGGGTGATCAACTCGGCAGCATCAAATTGGGCCACAATCGATTTTAATATTTCATTACCAATAGCAGGCAACACTCTTTCTCCGTAATCCAACCCCAAAGTTTGGTAAATGGTGGGCAACTTTCTTACTTCAGGTCTACTCAACACCCTCAATGTCAATGAAACATTCTGTAAATCCTTTGACCCCGTGGTGGTGGTAATCACTCGTGGTTCAACTCTAACATCAAATATCACCGCCTTTTGTAACCACGGCACCAAAAAGTGGGTACCTTCACCAACCACCCCCTGTTTGACCCCCTTTAAACGATCAAATATAACCGCACGCTTACCCCCAGGAACATCATACAAGGCCGATTGCGCCAATGCAATGGTGATACCGGCCGGCAATGCTATCTTGGAAACAAAATCTGCAATTCGTTGTGACATGGTGTATTAACTGTGTGGAGGAAAAGGTGAAACAGAAGAAGAAGTAAAAAAAAAAAAAAAAGAAAGGAAGAAATCATTTGCTTGAATGAAGCAAGTAGTGGGAGCAAAAAATGATCATAATTGCACGACAATTGAGACATAAATCAATAATGTCAGATTATGGTTGTAGACTTTCAAGAAGACTTAGTGATCACATTGTTTGCTGATTTATACGTATACCTACTACAAACAGAATCTATAAGCAATATTGATATTTAAGATAGCTTTGGGCGATTTGAATGTTCGATTTGTGTCTTTATGGAAACAATCTTCTCTGCAAACGACACCATAAGATATGAGTTCAAATATGTAAAAATCAAAGAGACTCTTTAGAAATGAAATCTATGATAGTAAGGAGCTTATTGTTGGTTTTTGTACATACTGACTTAATAAATTCATTGGATTAGTGATATAAATACGTTTCCAATTTGAGTATATGTTGATTACGCCAAAGATTACTGTACAAATGTAATCAAAAACTACAATAAGTAATACGGTTTTTAAAGCTGGTTATATACAAACTGTCCAAGCTTTTCATACAATAACATTATAATAGAATTACACAAGATTGATATCACCTTCTTCTTTAGATGTATCTTTCATAGAGTTTTGTTGACCCATATTCCACGTAAAAGAAAATGTAATTATGAAAAGTTTGCAACAAAGAGGGGGACTGGATATCAAAAGAGAACCTCCTTTGTGTTTACTATATCATAGTGCTCCACCAGACAATGTACCTAAAAATCCCTTACCAGTTGATTATTTGACATTGGCAAGGTTTGTGTTGTGGAGGTGATGGCGGGAGATGCAGTTTCTCCGCATTTTTTTTTTTTTTTGGTGCAGAACTACAAAACTAAAAACTTTCCTGTTTGGGATAAGATTTCTCTTTTGGGAATTGTAATATTGTAAGTCATCCCATTATATTCAATAAAGTAATAAGTAAAAATGAATTAAATGGTAACCATTTGCAATATTCTCTAAAGTTTAATAACGTAAATTGAATTTAAGATACTATAAATTGACAGGAGTTACTTCCCTCTTATCAAGAAGAAAAAAATATTTTTGGGGGAGTTCAGTTTTACTCTTCTGCAAGGATTAATTTTCTTTCGTTTCATATTAGTTAGGAAACCAACATCTCTATTAATTTGTCTTATAATTACAATGGAAAGCAAGGGTTGTGAAGATAGATTCATTCTACACTGGTATGTATTGAAAATAATTTGCAAGGGCTTTACGGCTTTTCTTAACAGGACTAAAAGAGAACACTTTAGCATAGGTACTTTCAATGAACGATTAACTAACAACTTACCAGGCTTGATGATTCAAGAACACACCGAATTCTTTGGTTACTAGAAATACTTCAACTTGATTATGAAGTGAAAATATACCTAAGGCATCCAGAAACTTGGCGTGGACCTTTACAATTATTTGATGTTCATCAACTAGGCAAAGCCCCGATCTTGGAAATCTTTTTTGGTGACGGGAGACCCCCAATCAAAATAACCGAGCTGGGATTCATAATTCAATATTTGTTGCGGGTTTACGATAAAGAGAATATTTTAAATCCGATAAGCCAGGAGCAACAACTAGAAGTTGACTACTATTTACACTATGCAGAAGGTTCATTGCAACATATCCAAATGGCGTTATTGATTAATTCTGTGGCTAAACATGTTGCGCCATTTGCAACAAAAGCAGTGGTGAAATTAATCACCAAAGCAATTAATAATGGATACTATAAGCATGAATGGTATTTGAATTTCCAATACTTGGAAGATAGACTAGCACAAAATGGAACTGGATTTTTTGTTGGAAACAAATTGACTGGGGCAGATGTGATTCTAAGTTTCCCAGTTTATGAAAATGTTTTTGATAATCCTGGTGGTGTTCGAGAAATATGTGGAGAAAAGAGAGATTTGCGCAAAGTTTATCCCCATTTAGCAAAATGGAGTCGAATGATTAAAAATAACCCAACTTATAAACGGGTAACAGAGATGATGAACGAAGAAGTTGAAGATTTGATTGCCAAGAATCCACGATTTGATTACGGGAAGGAGAAATAATCTGGGGTGTGGTCATCATGGTCAGTTACTTGTACTTTTGTAGAGAATTTGTTCAATGTTAGATACCCTCTTAGGTTGATTAGTAATATAATACCAACTTAATTAATGAAGTTGCAGCTAATACAGAAATTATCAGGCGATTCTTATGTAGCCACAATATAGATCTAATCAAGAAGCTTAATGTTTATGTGGCATTAGATATGGAAGTAATACGTTGGACAAGAATCTCTGTCCGCGAAATAAATTGATAAATTGATCTGTCCCAACCACAGTATGTGAGAATCCCTTCTTTTTTTTTTTAAATGTATATTGTTATCAATTGCAGCCACAACAAAAGATATTTGCAATCTCTGCAGAAAAATAGAAAAAAATAATTGTGGCATTTATTATTACTCAGCAACGGAAGTGTGAGTATACATCCCCTATATTCCCATTCTGTACATTTCTACTGGTATTTTTCAATATAAAAGGCAACCATCCTTCTCTTCTTTCTCAAGAACCCTTATTTTGATCTGATCTAATTCCAATTCTATTATTGGTTAACTTTAAACAAAACCTAAACTACATCAACCATGGCTCCTACTGCTGTTACCCAAGAACCAAAAGACGTCCAAGAAACAATTAAAAGATTAGCTGGCTTAAAAGTTATTGGCCATTCCAAAAACTCAAAGGGGATCATCACTGGGTATGATCCTGAATGGGCCGATAAGTTACCAGAAACCACTAAACAGAGATACGCCAAATATGGTGTTGACATTTCCAAAGGTTATCCTTATATCCCAGTAAATGAAAAAGTGCCAAAATTTGTTGATGAAGTTTTTGCTATTAGAAATGAAGAATATCCTTACATTGAAAGAGGTAAAAATGCTGACCCGGAGAAGAAGCTGTTATTTGATGCTGCTGAAGACGTCATCCATTTAACTCCTTATATTGGTACTGAAATTGTTGGATTACAATTGAGCGAATTAACTGATAAACAAAAGGATGAATTGGCTTTGTTGATTGCGGAAAGAGTTGTTGTTTTCTTCAAAGATCAAGATTTGTCTCCTCAGAAGCAACTTGAATTAGGTCACTATTGGGGTCAAGTTGAAGTACACCCACAAGCCTCAAGAATAGGTGAGGAATTTGATGGAATATCTGTTATTTGGCAAGAGCAACAAAGAGACAGATGGGACTTAAATTTGACTTTCAAACAATCAAAAAAAGGTAACTCTCAATGGCACAGTGATTTGGTCCATGAGAAACAAACTGCTGGAATCACCCATTTACATCTTGATGCTATTCCAGGTATTGGTGGTGAAACTTTGTGGAGTTCTACTTATGGCGCATACGATAAATTGTCTCCAGCTTTACAAAAGTTTTTGGATGGCAAGACGGCAATTTACAGATCTGCCCATCAATATTTAGACAGAAAGGATCCATTGAAGGGCCCTAAATATGTTGAAAGAGAACACCCAATTGTTAGAACTCATCCAGTAACTGGTTGGAAGTACTTGTTTGTTAACCGTTCCATGACTGTTAGAATTGTTGGATTGTTGCCTGAAGAATCCGATTTGATTTTGAACTATTTGTATTCAGTTATTGAAACCAACAGAGATATACAAGTTAGATGGTCATGGCAAAAGGAATTGGGAAGTGTCAAAAACAACAAGAAAGAAGAACCAAAACAATACCGTGGTGTTAGTGCCTTATGGGACAACAGAATTAGTAACCATAGTGTTGTCCATAGTGAAGAATCAATTGTTGGCAGACATGGTACAAGGGTTACATCTTTAGCTGATACTGGTTATTACGATCCAAATTCAAAATCTCAAAGGGAATCTTTGGGCTTGTCTTTAGATTAGGCTTATGATGTAAAACATATATATATATATATATTGAAATATGGCTTTATGATTTCTTTATTCACTGTATTGTAGAGTTTTATAGTAGTTTCTTTCCTGGAATACTATTTACATTTTTAATTAATCCTACCGTAAATGATACTCTATCCAAAAAAAAAAAAAAAAAAACCTTCTATTAACTAGTTTATGTTAAGCAACCCCTAACCAATGCCTCAACATCAGAAACTTCTTTCTTGCAACTACTCGTCAAATTAAGTATATCCCTATGGGTTTTCCCCACAACAACGTTATCTTCAATTCGTAAGCCTATCCCTCTATAATGTTTCGGTCCATCATGTGGTATATACAATCCTGGCTCTATAGTAATGACTTGGTTTTGTTTTAAAGGCGAACGGTTGGACACGGATGGTATGTCGTGCAAATCCAATCCCACATTATGACCCACGTAATGGGGGTAGTAAATTCTAGAAATGTCGCTGACGGTGACATCACCAAACCCAGGAAGATTTTTCAACTCATGTTTTAATGTGTTCACTGAAACTTCATGGATATCATGGAACGAGTAGCCCAACGATTCACTACATAAAGTTATGCACTTTTTATTAGTAGCTAGGACAACTTCATATATATCTCTTTGAGCATCACTAAAGCCTTTTGTTGAATTGGGCCATGCCCGAGAAATATCAGCACAATAACCGCCTAATTTCCCACCAGCATCAATAAAAACAAGCTCATTTCTTTTGATCAAATCATCATTTCTGGTATAGTGCAAACATAATGCGTTAGACCCGCTGGCAACCACTGGAATATAGGCTTGCTTTTCACATCCACCTTTGACAAATTGATATTCCAAGTATCGTGCTAGGGTGTTTTCAGAGTCAATAGGTTCATCTGACCCCACTGTAGCCATTGCTCGATTAATTGCTGTACTTGAGATTTCACAAGATCGCTTCATGACACCTATTTCAGCTTCCGATTTAATAGCACGTAATTTTGCTATTATTGGTGATAATTTCTGTATACTTTTTTTTGAATTTTCAATAATCCCATTTATATCTTGACTATGATGATTATTGCTTGAAAAATTGAAAAACTGCCTCAATCCATCATTTTGTTTCAGACTAAATTTCTTATCCCAATATATATAGTCATTCTGTTTAATTAATTGCTTCAAATACGATGGGGCCTGACTTATATCTTCAACCATATCGGCGTTGAAGATGTTATATGCACCTTCCAATCCACTTTTCGGACCTTCCCATAATTCCTTTCTTGGGTTCTTTGGAGGAACTAACATGTGCAACACCACGTCATCGGCGCCATTATCGCCCCTTTTTTCAATGACCACTATAGAATCTGGCTCTAACCACCCAGTTAAATAATAAAGATCGTTATCCTGTTGAAAGTCATAAAATACACTTCCTGAACTAAATTGAGTAGTATTCCCAATAATTATGGCCAATGATTTGGATGGAAGATGTGTTGATAATTTCAATCGACGTTGATAGTATTCCATTGCTGAAATCCCTGGAGTCAAGTCTCCTGGTTGGGTGATAATATGAGGCCTTGTTTCATAAGTTGGCTGTCCTGTGGTATAGGTGGTGAAAAGACGTGACCGGGTGGATATAAATCGTCTTAAGGTTAATGCAAATTGGGACTTCATAAAGATAATAAAAAAAGACTAAATAGTATACATTAAATGAATATGTGTATCTGGTTGTATGAACTTGTGCTGGACTTGAATTGAATACCCAAATTGCCCAAAAAAGTAATGAACCGATAGAAAAAGAAAAAAAAAAAAAATCAAATCGAACAAACAAACAAACAAATTCTGAAAAATTGCGAAAAAAACAGATGTTGATCTTGTTGTGGTTGATTGTTCCAGACCTCATCAACCAATTTTTTTTTTTGTTGGTTGGTTTCGTTTCGTTTCGTCTATCAAGTATTGTAACAGCTCCAGAGCACACGGACGTTGAATTTTTAAAGATTCTAATAGAAAATATGGCTTCGGTGATATACGATGAACACAAGGGGTACTGTATAACCAATGAACCAACAAACAAAGTGAATGACAATGAAGGTATGATAAATAATGGTTTGCAGGCATTGCCATGGAATTTATATTTACCTGAAGAAACCGATGATCTGCTGCTGGCACCTGATAATACACCAACTCCACCACCAAAACCACTCACCAAGCAAGAAAAACGAGAGGCTAAACAATTGAAAAAGATCAATGCCTCTCGAAGAAGAAAGCTAAAGAGAGAACAAGAGTTGGACAATAAAGAAGAAACCAAATTTCCTGATTTCAAACCATACTTAGCGAAACAAGAATTGAAATCATTGTTTGGTTCCATTGTAAAAAGAACTTGTCAAGACCCGAAAACTGACACTAAGATACTACAATATCGTTCTATAGCATTGTATAAATCTGATTTAGAGCATATTTTACCTGGAGAATGGCTCAATGACAACAACATCTCATTGATTTATGAACTCGTGGTCCAACTTTTCATAAAGCATGGCAGAAAGTTTTCCAACCAAATCCAATTATTGTACCCATCTTTGATACAGTTGTTAATGCATTTCCCTGACGATGTTGAGAGTTTATTACCCGTTGATGAATTGAAATCGCTGAAGTTGATTTTTTTACCAATAAATTTTATCGATGAAATGGATGCTAATTTGGAAGATGCAAATAATGGTGACCATTGGTCACTTGGGGTGTTATCATTGTTGGATAATACATTGTACATCTACGATTCGATGCAAATAGATGACGATGAAATTTCAGAAATTCAATTGAAAAAATTGGTGCAGAAATTACAAAGCTGTAAAACTATTGTTCATGGCAAATTGAAAGTACGGTATTTAAAGTGTGACCAACAACAAAACTTTGACGATTGTGGAGTATATGTGATTATGATTACATGCTACTTGATAAACCAACTTCTACACCAGGACGAAATGAGCTTAGACATTAGTAGAGTTAAATTCAATCCTTTAGATGCTAGATTGTATATCATGAAACTAATATCTAGACTAATAAAAGAATAGACTATCTTTTTTTTTTTTTTTTTTTTACTATCTACTTTCTAGCAACCAGAATTATCTGTAATATTTATCCAATAGTAAACCTGTCATTTTCGTCGCTAGCGATTCTGCACGTAGTTCATTTTTCAATTCGTTGATATTTTCTTGTAGTTTGGCCACATCGTCGGCGTTGCTGTCTTTTATCATCTCGTCATTAACAAACATTTGGTTTTCGGCATCATAATAGATACCGTATTTATGCAAGCCCAATGCAACTATTATACCTATCAAAGCATTGGTCAATTCAGTAGCCGATCTATCATCGGTTGTATCATGGCCCATTAACTCAATCATCTGCAACCTTGATACTTTTCTTGAGCTAGTAAGTATGACGAAAAAATTCTTGTAATCAATTATTGATGCCATATAATTGATTAATGATGAGCCATTGGTACCACTGGCATTTTTGAAATGGACGGGTAGATTGTATTCTAGTTGGGCCACTAACTCAGCATCAAACTTCTTATTTTGTAATTGCACAATCACTTGTTTAAACTCACATTTTGCCAAGGGGATCATGATGGAATTATATAATTGAAATTCTAAGCTTTCTGGTACTTCGGTAAACAAATCAATTAATGCATCATCTTTATCAAGCTTCATTAAAGTCAATTCGTTAAAAGGCTTCAAGAAAATAGTCGTAATCCCAAACATGACAAGTAAGCTTGACGAAAGAATTTTCATATTGCCAATAAGAAAACTAAGTGGGTCTTTTTCAATAAGAAAAAACTCAATAAACTGATCATGAAATTCAGATAGCTTGAACTGCTTGAACAATAAACATAGGTTGAAAAATTTAATTGCCCAAAGATAGTGTGTCTCCTTATCGTATTGGCCAAATAATAGTTCATTTTTGTGATAATAATTAATTGCCTTGAAATAAATTTGCTCTAAAGTCTTGAAGAAATTGCTAATTATATTTGCTTTAATTTCATATGTTCCAGAAAATTGTCTTTGAGACAAGTTGTATCCATGAAGCTCATTGTAGTATAAGGGGAACCAAATCAGGGAAAATATATGCAACACGTATTGGTAGAACAAAAACTCGATATAGCCGTTTGACGCAAGTTGTTCCTTGGTTTTTGGTTGTGTCGAAATATCCACAACCGCAACATAATTATTCAATAAGCTTAATCCGGTATCATAATTAGTTTGTACTATTGTTATGGCAATAGCTCTTTTGATCTTGCCAAATAATGCTTCTGCTTCATTAGAAGATAGCGATTGCATTGAAGTCTCGAGTGTTTGTTTGATTTCCGCTTTAACTTGCTCGAGGTATAAACCATTTAAAGAACGGGTTGATTCAATCCATTGCGTGCTGAAATTACTTTCCAAACTAGCTTCTTTTGATAAATAATCAACTAAAATCTCCGCAATGGGGTGAATAATTTCATAGCGTTTCATATAATTCAAACACTGTTTTGCTGTGTTGATTATACTTGATCTGGGAATGCCCAGTGATGGCAAGGATATGTATTTGTTAAATGTAAATGCCAATTGATTAATAAATAAGTAGTCTATATCAAACGCATCTGTCATGTTGTTGGTGATTACTCCAATGCCACTTGATATGTAATAGAGGTGGTGGTAGTAGTGGTGGTGGTGGTAGTAATCATTTTTTTTTTCTGCTTCTATTTTGTTTTTCTTTTTTTCGAATAATAAACTTGGCGTTTAATTCTATTCTAGCAAAAGCGTACTAGGGTTGTTACTACCCCCTCTCTTTCAATAACCAAGGGCTTGACTATACTTTGTTTAAAAGAGAATCTCTTTAGTAATTAAAAATTATATTAGAATCTGATTTATCATCTATATAGACATTTCACCATTTTTCTCCTACTTGTTTTGTATTAACAAGTTTTGTTAGCATAGATCACTTTTTTTTTTTGCTTTTTTTTATTACCCCATTTAATATCTCTGTAATTAAAGAATGATTTGACTTGTCAGATATGACGAAACAATATCATAAAGTACTTGTATCATAGCCCAGGTTAACGGTATCCATGTACTCATTGTCAATGATCCTGCTTGATAAATAGCAGCTATGATTACTCCAATAATAGCACCACCAATAAACCCTTTTAGTAGTCCTGCAAATACGTAAAACACAACAATAAATACACACGCTAACATATCTCGTTTCCCAAACTTTAGGTTATGTCTAAATTTATTTGTAAAACTACTCATAGAGGCAATTATACCGACAATCAAGTAAAATGATCCAGATAGAAGAAGCGACCAAAACACGGTGAATCTCCATATATCCCAGGAATAATACAAATATGAATTCAAATATGATGGTCTTGTTGAACCCACTGGCCAGAATAACGATGGGAATTGCGGTACTATATATCCCAATGGCACATTCGTTGAACTTATAAATATAGTCATAGGTAATGAAAATAAGTATGATTTAATACTGATGAATGGGTATTGGAATATATTCTTACTTGTTGGTTAATGTTGTTGTCAAGGACCTTTTAAAACTTTGTGATCTGCGACATTTATATCATAACGACACGACATAGTGGAGACAAAAATGGAAGCTAAAAAAAAATTGTAGGAGAAAAAAAAAAGGACCTGTTGTTGCCACCACCACTTAGTACAACTTCTCCAGTATTGTTGTAATTCTTTAAGATCGTTTCTATTCAATTGCAATAAAAGGATCATTCTGATTTCACATAAACATTGTATAATTGCAAAAGACTAGCATCCCATCTTTCTTAAAGTACTACTACACTTTTATCACGTCGAACAAAACCACATATCATGTCAAGAAGATACGATTCTAGAACTACTATTTTTTCGCCAGAAGGTAGATTATATCAAGTTGAATATGCTCAAGAAGCTATATCTAATGCTGGTACAGCCATAGGGATATTATCTTCTGAAGGTGTCGTTTTAGCGTGTGAAAAAAAGGTCACCTCCAAGTTATTGGATGATGATGGCTCAGCTGAAAAATTATATATTATCAACGATCAAATGATTTGTGCCGTGGCTGGTATGACCGCTGATGCATCGATTCTCGTGAACAATGCAAGAATTCAAGCTCAACAATATTTGAAGATGTACGATGAAGAGATTCCTTGTGAAATGTTGATCAACCGTGTTTGTGATGTCAAACAAGGTTACACCCAACATGGTGGGTTGAGACCTTTTGGTGTTAGTTTTCTTTACGCTGGGTATGATGATAGATATCAATTCCAATTGTTTACATCGAATCCTTCTGGTAATTACAGTGGTTGGAAAGCAACTAGTATTGGTGCTAACAATTCGGCCGCTCAAACTTTATTGAAGAAAGATTACAAGGACGATTTGACTTTGAAAGATGCATGCGAATTGGCTATCAAGGTTTTATCGAAAACCATGGATGCTTCAAACATAAATAGTGAAAAATTAGAATTTGCTACGTTGAGTTTGGGTAAAGATAACAAAGTATTGCACAAAATTTGGAACGATAAAGATATTGACATTCTAATTAAGGCTTCAGGGGTGTTGAATGAAAAGAATAGCGATGATGAATAGATATGGCTGATGTTTATAGGACTATCAGTTTTTAGATATAGTGTCGTATAATAAAAACACATAATCAAGTAGTAGGATATTGTCACGTGAGTTTTTGGCTGTCTTTTTTTAAGGTGCGCGGAGTAGTTCCGCCATGGAATATATTTTACCATCGAATTCTAAGATTGCTATTCAAATATCGTTTGGTGTGTTTTTCTTAGATTGGTTATATACTCCCCAGTTTCCTCTTTTGTTTTTTAAGTATTGTCTTACACTTAACATTTAGATCTACCATCTTGTCTTTTTCCTATAAGCAACGAAGAAGAAGGGACAATGGATTTAATATCATTGGGGTTGACCCCCCGTAAATCGAAAAAGATATTGCAAATAATCAACAATAATAGGGTTTCACGAGATATTAAACATGAATTCGATCAACTTAACTCATATACAAAGGCATTTTTAGTTAATCAGTTGTCAATTGAAGGCTCGCAACAAGAGAAACAGGAGAACCAAGGACATCAATTCAATGGTGAAGTCAACGATAATGTTTTACAAGTTTTCCAAGAGTTGTATTTCTTATTGGATGTCGAAAACTTTAAATTCAATCATGTTTACACTGACATTGACTTGAACAAATTGAAATTGATTTATATGAAACTCGCTAGTATTGGTGGTAATGAATCGTTGAACAACAACACGAAGACAATCTTAGAAATTATAGAGAGGTATATAATATTGACAACGACGTTAAGTTTAACCAATTCCCTAATCTATAAAACATTGATTTTGAAAAACCAACAAGTTTATTGGCAAGCATTGAATAATTCCTCTACAATTAATAAATTGATATACTTTATGCAAACATCACCGATAAAGTTGTACAATTTTGGCTGTGACATTTTTGTTAAAACTAAGAGAATCCTATTTCATAGTGATAACAATAATAATAATAATAATGGGAATGGGTTGTACCAATTATCCAGTCAATCAGGAGGGAAGGAGGAAGATAATATTATTTCCCGTTATTTGTTGGTTATTAAAAATGTTTGCAAACTTGCATTTAATGGGTTGATAACCTCTATTCGTCAGCAATCGCCACCATCAATTAGTTTTATATTGTTATCAAATGATAGAACTAGAACCAAACACAAACATAAGCAGAGAACATTATCGATTAAATGGTATTTGCATTCAATTAAATCTGTCATCAAATTCCCTATCAATTTGGTTGTGAAAGAAGCAAAGTCGAAATTACGTAAAATTGATGACGAAATTGCTATTAACATTGGAAATATCGATAAATTGATTAAGACTAATCCAAAAGATTATTTAGAAGCATTGAGTGTAATTTTACAATTAGATTCAACTCAAGACCAGCTAATTTCACAGAACCTTAATGCAGCTGCTTATCAGAAAAAGAAGAATATGATATTACAAGCAATGGAACATGTTGTTAAATTTGATAAAAAATCCTATGATATAACATCTTCTCCTGGGTTTTTGACAAGATATTGGATAATAATTGCATTGATTATTTTTTATGGACCTTCACAAACCAAAAAAGTTTACGCTAATCGTCAAGAAATCATTTATTGGATCAATTATAATGGCATTGAACCAGTTGTAGGGTTTTTCAAAAACTGGGTAATAAAACCTGTTTATGACATGTTGGATATTTTGAGAAATACTAGTAGTGATAGTCAATTATCGATCACTAGTAAGGATTCATTGAATTCTGAATTTGATTCGTTAAACTCAATGATTTATCAATTTGCTCAAGATAATCATATAGACGTTACTGAATCACAGATTACTAATGATGTCAAAAATGGCGATTTAAAAATTATCATGTCGACGTATGAAAACGAAATCAAATCACCTATTAAATATTTGATCACTGGGTCACTATTAAGATTGATCTTGATTCAAATACAAAAGGGTAAAGTTGATGGAGCCATGGCAATAAATGGGATTGATAAGTTGTTGAAATCACAACAACTATTATTTGCTATGGTGTCAATAAGTCCGTCAATTTTGATATTGTATCAAATGTATAGAATTTTGGCCAATAGTGGTAAGAGCAATGGCAGTGGTGCTGGCTCGATAATCATTAATGGCAAGCAATTGAATATTGTTTGTTTGAAATGTTTGAATAATATTGAGAATCTATTGATATTGTTGCAATTACAAGAGAAGAAACCTCAACAAGAAGACGAACAAAACAAAAGGTCTATGAACGGTGTTGGCAATAATCGTCATCAGGAATTCTATGAAGGGGAATTGTTAATTGAAATAATCAACTTGTTCGTTTTTTCAAGTTATTTAATACCAATTGATTTAAAAGATGATTGGATCAATGATTTAAATGAATTGAATAATAAGCAGTTTGATATCAGTACCAAGCTTGACTTAATTCGTAAAATATGGAACATGTACGGTGCATATTTCAGATGAAAACGATTTGTTTAAACGAAACTGCATTCGTGGCATTTACAATATTTACCTGTTAGTACATTTATTGGGAGGATATTGTGCATTATTTCTAGCCTAGACCACAGATATAAGAGATAGATAAATAGATAACTAAAGTTTACAAATACATATATATGTACATTATATCTAATAATGGTATAATCCTAATCCAAAATCGTAAATATCATACACACTGGAAATAAGAAACATAATCATAATAATGATAGTACTAATACAAAATCAATCAGAAGCAATACCAAGAAACAATAAATATAACAATAATAGTAATAATACAAAATCAATCATGAAAAAAAAAAAAAAAAAAAAAAAATTTTTACCATGGGAAATACCATATGTAGTTGTTCTTGGAGTTTATTTTTTATTTTAGCAACCAATTAATGAATGCTTTGGAAAACTGTACCCACCATCTTCAAACGAAGTTAAATTAACATTTTGATACACATTGATATGCTCTTCAATATAATCAGATGTAGGGAAATCTGCTGGGTCGCATCCAACATTAATTTGATTTGGTGGTTGATAAAGTCGAACATAATCAATACGGAATGTTGAAGGGAAACTCAAACTAGGCCAGTCGATATAAGCCCAATTATTGGAAACCCCTAAATTCATAACGATTGACATGGGTTCTTTACTCAATGGTCTCCACCCAATATTCCCATTAGGATGCAAAGCTTGGGGATAAACTGTCAATGTGGGATCATCACCAACAAACCATCTTAAATACCCCTTTTCTTTGTCATTTAGATATTCATACCCATACGTTTGAAAATTGTGTACACCATCGCCCCCTAGTTCGTACCAAGTTTTATTTAATGTGGTAGTTCCTGACAATGCTTGTTGAAACGGACCACCAGTATAAGTATTCATCGTGGTTACTGATGTGTTGTAAATTTCTAAATAGTCAATGTCAGGGTAATACCAAATATCCATTGGTGCTAATTGTAAGGATTGGGATGCTACACCAAGATTTTCTTTCTTGCCAGTGACATCAGTACTTATTTCTGCTTCAATGACATCAATTTCCGGAGCACCACGACCAACACCACGATTTGGATGCGACTCACCAGGACAAGTACATTTATTTAATCTTTGTCCCGGTAAATATGAAATACCGTCGGGAGATGATTGGTTGGGTGTAATACCAGAATCACAAGAATCATAAGAATAGGGCCATATTCCTTCTGTAGAAGCTAAGTATCCGGGGCGACCCAAGTTACCCATAGTCCATATCCCTGGCCACAATCCAGAAACGGTACCTTTATTGGCTAATCGTGCTGAAATAACGATTTTGCCCTGTGTGAAACAAAGCTTGTTCCAGCTTTGCACCATCCCGGACCGATAAAATAAATTATGGTTTTTAAATGCATCCATTTGTAAATTGAGAGTACCATTACTAGTAGTTGCTGCATCAGGGTCGTACCATTCCAAGTCCTTAGTGGCATCATAGTGCAAGTCAGGAGCTGTCCAAAATTGATCGTCACCTTCGTAAAAAGTCCTGCCCATGATATTAAATTCATCACTGAATACTAAGGACCAATTAGTACCGTCTTTGGCCTTCATTGTCATCGCATCCTGCGGCGTGTCTGGATCGATCAATGAAGTGCGAATTGCTGAAAGTGATGGATATGAATAGTGGGTCAAAATTTCGTATTCCTCTGGAGGACTATGAGTGGTTACTCCCGAGTAAGTTAATGCTGGTACTACAACAAACACCGCCACTGCTGCTGCGATTAAAAATAAAAATCCCAAAATCCCACCAAATGATTTACGATCAGCAGTTTTCAAATCATTCCAAAATCTATTTTTTTCATAAATCACGTCGTGAACTGGGTCTGGGTTATGAAGATAATCATCGGGTTCCTTTTCATCAATATTGAGTGGGAATGAACTTGCTGGATAGCCACCAAATGGACTAAAGTCAAACATATTGTTGTGGCTACTGTTTAATGTATTATTGGGATTTTTACTGAATGAATTTGATGATATTGATGGTGTATCAGATTGATAGGGGGCATTATTGCTAGTATTGTTTAACGAGTTACTCGATGATGCTCGGCCAATAATTTTGGGATACCTGTCGTAGTCGTAAGGTACGTCGACTTTAATATTGTTTATATTGGAATTTACAAGGGACGACGACTTATCATTTTCAGCACCTTGGAGGTATTGTTGGTGGTGTTGTAGATTTGGCAGCAGCAGTAGATTGTAATCATTTTGACCTTGTAACAAATGGGAACCGCTGCTTCCATTACTTGATGATAATCCATTATTTACTGTGAAAGGACGACCATATTGATTGACGATAGAAGATGTGGATGTGGAGGAAGATGGATAAGAAGAATGGTTTTCGAAATCAAATGACCCATCATCAAGTCTATTGCTAGAGTCGAAAGGATCTGTGAACCCAGGATAAGATTGTCTGGTAGAATTGTTGTTATAATTTTGATTGGCTTGATTGTCGAATGGGTTTGTCTCTTGATATCCGTTTCCATTGGTATTCTTAGTTAAATTACGTCTTGCCATGGTAGTTGGTTATTTTTGTTTTGTTGGGAAGGAATGGTTATTTGGTTAGACAAAATCAATAATCAGGAGGGAGCACTAGCTTGGAATAAATGGAAAACTTAACGAATGAATGGGGATGGATATAAATATAGGTGTGTCAAACAAGAAAAAAAAAAAAGGAGATCTGTATTGTTGATATTGTTGCTATTCTTGTTGATGTTAGAAACTATCTCAAGCAGCCAAAGGAATTTTGTGACTGCTTACTTTTGTGTGAAAGATTTAGTAGCAGTTAATGTGAGATAAATTACCTTGAAAACTGACCTTGAAGTAGATAATAATATTTGTATAACGAAAATGAATGAGAGAAGAGCAAGTGGAAAAGAAAACACTACATATATATATAAATGAAATGGAATTCAAATCGTACGTTTAGCCTTATCACTTTAATTCACCACAATAAACAAACTACCTTAAGTTAAGTTAAATTAAATTTAAAAAAAAAAGCAGAACAATTTGAAAATCGGGAATATAACTTAATACTAGCCTTCAAAAACAATCTCCTGTAGAAAGTAACACAAAATAAGATTTAATAGCAGTTTATTGTTGCTCTTTGTCGTTGTTGTTTTTGTTCCAGCAAGTTTGATTATTTTTGGGCGCACACTAACACTATTCTTCTTTTTTTTTTTTTTTTTTTTTTTTTTTGACTACATCACACTACATGAACTAAATTCACGAGCACTAAATAGAAGATCAATCATATATCATTGGCTGTGTCAATTTTAATCCGTTCAAATAATAAGCCAAACAAAGAACTAATTGTTAAGTAAACAGTTATACTATGGATTACTCCTGTTTTTGGGGCGAATATTATATGACTAAGTTGATTCTACTAATACCCATCATATCTAATTGCTAATATTAAGTTTGTTTTAGACACACGCACACGCGCACAAGAACCTGCATAATACCCACAGCCTCCAAGTAGTCTTACCAAATATCAAGAAGTAATAATAGAAATAGCTTGAACGTTCTATGTAGTATAATTGATTGAATATTCCAAATTGAACCGAGATGCTTTTTTTTTTGATTCCAGGTCTTTATTTTTGTTACTGTTTTAGTAGTTTCTTTAGCCTCCCCCAATCCCCCCTTTCCCCTGAATTCTCTCCTTTTTTTTTTTTTTTAGAAAGAAAACGCTCTTACGCTCCTGGATTAAATGATGTAATCTGGAACCATCTCATTCTAGATCAATAAATAAATAGATATATAGTCAAGATATTTTGCTTCTTTTTATTGTGGGTATTTAGAGTGCCTACGAATGTTCTCTGTAAAAGATATATCTTTCTGGTCCAAAAAAGTAATGGAGAGAGAGAATACAATTGAATCAATAACTATATACACAATTATAAACAAAATTTAATTCAAACAACAATAAATCACTAAATAGTCCTAGGCTATTCTTGCTTTGTACGCGTCAGTTGTTTGTGAAATGAAAACTAAGACCAACTAACAACAAATGAAATATATGGATATCTTATATAGTCCATTCTTGGTTTTGATAAAGCTCTTAAGAATAATTAACAACACGATTGACAGGATGTGACTTCGTCATTTGTTTAATAAGTCACACTTTCATCATATATAGATGCAAATTGTGTGAGTTCTGTCACAATATTTTCGGTTCTTCAAATTTTAAAGCTATTGAATTTCTTCGTTTATGATTTCGAAATTGGAAGCTTGCCAAATTTTCAATATAATGTCTTGGTAATTGGGGGTCTTGGACAGCTTCTGTTTCTTCCTCTTCTATTTCCATAGACTCCTTTTGTTGTTTGAGTCCATATTCATGATTACCATTATATGGTGTCTCATTACCATTGCCAGGCATTGTTGCTGGAGCAGTTTTAGGACGATGATGAAATGAGAATTTACGAGGAGTTTGAACGATATCACTAGTTGATAAGTTACAATACATGAAATTTGCAGCATCGGAACCATATAACTGTTGTTGTTGTTGTTGGTGCTGTTGTTGTTTAACATAATCAATCTCCCCGGTGAAATTATCCAAATCACAAATTGAAATTCGTCGATTACCCAATATTGCATGCGTGGAAGAATTAGTGGTAAGTGCACTGAGTGGAGGAGAAGTAATAGTATTGGTAGACATTGCTGTTAATTCGGGTAATGATGTAGACTTAATCATAGAAGGACGGCGACGAGATTTAACCAAATGTTGGTGACTTGGTTGAGTTGTATTTCTTGAACCTGGTGGGGTCATTGGGGATAACAATAATGATGATGATAATGGTGACATTGATTCATCTGGTGTAGCCATCCCATCATCACCATTACTATTATTATTGCTGTTGATGTCTGTATCTCCACTGTATATTAAAAACGCATTTAATGGATTGTTACAAGCGTCATTTATTGGTGATTCAATGGCCAATGAACACTTACGTGATGAATGTCTCGACATTGGATAACTAGTTTTTTATTTCGAATTAATACCTTTTAGCACTTTTTTTTTTGCTCTCTAATTTGTTTTTAGTAAATTTCTACTGTTGATAACTATATTATAGATTGATAAATCTGTTTTTTTGAAAATTAAAGAATACCAGTAATGGATTGAAGTAAGGGATTTAATAACTTTAATGAAAAGCAGTTAATTGGAACTTGTGGGGAGACGAAAAATAAACATTTAAGTAAATAAATGGAAGGAATCCAAAAAAAAAGTTAAGGGAAATGATTGGTTAGGGCAAGAAAAGGAGAAAGAAAGGTTAAGAAATACATAAATCGATGTCCAATTTGTGTGTGCGTTATACCTTATGCGTGATTGTAAATTAACAGCAAGTGAATGATGATGATGACGATATCCACATAATTGTTCATTTATGTTTACTTATTATAATTAAAAGAAGTAAGAATGTGCGTGTGAGCAATACAAAAAAAGAAAAAGGAGGGGGGGAGGAGGCGGGCAAGTAAGGGAAGAATAAGAGAGGAGGAGAAGAAGAAGAAGAAGGATTATTCGGGATTTAAAGACTTTATATGCATTGTTATGTACGTGATATGTGCTTTCAATGTAGTGAGTGAGTGAGTGGGCGATTGCTACCATTATCGGTATGTATGTGTTGGGGAGAGGGGAATGGTGGTATGACACCAAAAAAGGAATCATTACTTCCCACCACCACCAACTATTTTTAATGTGTTTCGCAGCCTTTCGTTTCTATGTTCTCAAGTGGTTCCGTCCGGAAGGGAAAGCCAAGCGAGTCAAGAAAAAAAAAAAATAGAACAAAGAATTAATTCTTGCTGGTTGTTTTCTCAAGCCACCTCTTCCTGTCCTTCTTCTTCTACAATCAGTCAATTTCCTGGTGCAGTGTAGTATTAATGAAGCAGAGAATAATTTAAAGAGTTATAGTTATTTAGTTGATGATATCCATTTGATGTAAAAAGAAGAAAAGGTAAAAAAAAAAATGAAATTCCGAAAATGGAAAAAAAGAAACAAGAAAAAGTGGAGAGATAATTATTATTGCATAACCTTCGTGTAAAGTTAATTGGTTCTCTGCTGTGCTGACTATTCTTCAATTAGTAATTGATCACTAGATACAATGGAGTACATCTGTGCATAGTAACTGAGGATAGTCGATTACTCATTGTATATAAGTCCATACTAATATATACCAAAGCAAAGTTATAACTAAATCTATATGAATATGTTTCCTACTATGGTGGTAAATTTGCATCTATGTAGAATCAATCATCAATGTCTTTCCAGAAATTAATTGTCGGTGAGCTGAGTATTAGAATTCTGATTCGCTGGAATGATCCTTAATTATTCAAATCTAGTGAATGCAAATTTTGGTCAAAATTTTGCGACCGAACGATTGCAAAATTAAACTAAAAAATAACACAATCAAAACGTTCGTCTGAATGTAATGTCAAAAGCAAAGATTATTCTTTTGTCTTCCTGTTGTATCTTAAGGGTTGAATTATATCGGGGATATTGCTGCCGTTTAACATCTGTTGATTTCTTTATCACCACATCGACAATGATAAATTATTGTATATGAGCTATTTCATTGAAATTACAAAAGAGTAGTTCTTATTTTTTCGGACGTATACCACCGAGAAAAACCAGAATTGTTAATAACATTATAGTTAACAATGGCACCGGTAGCGGCCCAAACATTATTATTGTTTGTGGCTGGAGTTTCTAGTTTTGTACAGCAAAAATAAAATTAAAGAAAGATCAATTTAGTCAAAACCTTTGCGTCACATTCATTTGGTTATCCTATCTTAACTCAAATAAACCCTATTCACCATCGCTTGCAAGTAATTGAAAGTTAGGACATAAACTTCCGAAAGATCCACCTAATAATAATGATGTTCAAAACACCGTTCACAAAATAATCAACGAAATTCTATTCGCTGGTTGGAGAATGTGTTTACAAATCCAAATCTACTCCTGGGGGATTGATTAATTGTGAATTATTTCAATTACTCAGGTTCTATGTGCTATAGACAAGGGGAGAAAGCATCTAACAGTTTAATCAGTAACTGGACAACTCTTGGTTATTTAGTTGAAGTCACAAGATCAATAAAATAAGAGTAGAGAGAGATTTGTTTTATCTTTTATTATCTTTTCGTGTAATTTTCTCCACTTTTTAGTTTTTATATTTTTCGTTCGATTTCTGACTCACCCACTCATTCCCTCCCAACTATTAGCCCTTATCAATTCTCAACAACAACACACACACACACACAATCACCATATACTACTGCCTTTTATTTTATTTTATTCCATTCCATTCATTCATTATTTTTTTTTTTCAACTCCAAACCCACAAAACCCACAAATTAAATTAAATCAATTTTATTTTCACTCTTTTTTCTTTCTTTCTTTCTCTTGGTACTTGAAACCTAATTATTTCATTTCATTCATTTGTTATACAACTAACTTTTCATTTATTTGTTTATTGTTCTATTGTGTTTCTCCTCCTCCCACACCGTGTCACGTTATTTATAATACCAAACAATTCTTTCTACACTACCCTTTCCCCCGACACAATCACAGGCACTCTTTAAAAAAACAAACAAACTAGATACTAATACATATATACAAACAGAGAATAAAAATATTAGACAATTAATAATGCTTAGAGTAAATTCCCGATTATTGATTACTCGAAAATCTCAATTTATGTTTACTTCTACTTCCTTAAGGTTTTTAGCAACCTTTAAACCAGCAAACCCATTGACTACTCATGATATTAATCCACAAACAGTTGAGGCAAAATATGCTGTACGAGGGAAAATCCCAATTATTGCTGATGAATTGAATGAATTGATTCAAAAACAACCACAGCTGCATGGATTACCATTTAATAAGATCATCAATGCCAACATCGGTAACCCCCAACAATTGGAACAACGCCCATTGACTTGGTATCGTCAAGTATTATCTCTTTTACAATACCCTGATTTATTGAAAAATGGAGACCCTGAAATCGTCAAATCTCTTTATCCGCAAGATGTGATTGAACGAGCACGATCAATTTTGAAACACATTGGATCCATAGGGGCATATTCTCATTCTCAAGGAGCCAGCTATTTTCGACAATCTATTGCCGAATTTATAACTAAGCGTGATGGTGGTTATGTATCCCATGCTAACAATATTTTTTTGACTTCCGGGGCATCAACCGCAGTGTCGTATTTATTACAAATTTTGTCCGTCAATGAAAACTCCGGGTTTTTAATCCCTATTCCACAGTATCCATTGTATACTGCCACTATTGCCTTGAATAATGCCAAACCAATTGGTTATTATCTTGATGAATCAAACCATTGGTCAACTAACCCTCAGGAGATTAGAAAATTGATTGAAACCAATCAACAGCAAGGTATTAATATCAAGGCATTGGTGGTTATTAACCCTGGGAACCCAACCGGGGCAATTTTATCATCACAGGATATAATTGAGTTGATAGATGTTGCTGCCGAGTATGGAATTGTTTTAATTGCCGATGAAGTCTATCAAGAAAATATTTTCAAAGGGAAGTTTGTCTCATTCAAAAAAATCTTGTCGGAATTGGTTGAACAAGATCCTCAAACTTATCAACACGTTCAATTAGCATCATTGCATTCGACATCGAAAGGTGTTAGTGGAGAATGTGGACAACGTGGTGGATATATGGAATTAGTTGGGTTCAAACCAGAAGTTAAAGATGTGGTTTTCAAATTGGCATCGATCAACTTATGTTCGGTTGTTTCGGGTCAGGCATTAATGGAATTGATGATTAATCCTCCTCAAGAAGGTGACCCTAGTTACCCCTTGTACAAAAGTGAAACCGAGTCAATTCATAATGATTTAGAATCAAGAGCAGAATCACTTTATCAAGCATTTTTACAAATGGAAGATATCAAATGTAATAAACCAATGGGGGCTATGTATATTTTCCCCACTTTAGATTTCAATCCAGCTCAATACCATAAATTATACTCAAGAGCTAAAAACTCCAATTTACAAATTGATGATATTTATTGTATTGAATTATTAGAAAATACAGGTATTTGCTGTGTTCCTGGTAATGGGTTTGGTCAAAAACCCGATACGTATCACTTAAGAACAACGTTTTTACCCCCAGGTAAAGAATGGATTGATAAATGGATAAATTTCCATAAATCATTTATTAAAAAATATAAAGATGAATAGATATCCTATATATATATATATATATATATATGTCCATATATTATCTTGTCTATAAAATATAAAATATGATTACCAAAACAAAAACAAAAACAAAAAAAAAAAAAAAAGAAAAGCATCAACATTAAGACACATTCATATAAATGTGGTTTTATTTTGTTTAACAAAAACACGGACGAAGGAAGCTTAGTTGTAGACATTACCTAAAGTAATTGATTTAATAACAGTATAATCATCCATTCCATAAAGTGACCCTTCTCTACCAAAACCAGATTCTTTTACTCCACCAAATGGCAATGCAGCATCGGTGAATAATCCAGTATTGACAGAAACCATTCCATTTTCTAAAAATTCCGACATGTACCATACGGTATTCAAATTTTCCGAAAAGATATACGATGCCAATCCATAAGGAGTATCATTACACCATTGCAACACTTGTTCTTTAGAATCAAATGGGATAATAGCTGCTAAAGGACCAAAAGTTTCTTCTTTAACCACTTTCATATCTTGTGTTACATCTTTAACTACTGACGGGGAATAGAAATTTTCTCCCAATTGAGGCAATCTGCCACCTTTAACGATTAATTTTGCTCCTTTTCCAACGGCATCTTGAACATGATCTTCAACTTTTTCAATGGCTTTTGTATTAATCAAACAACCATGTGTTACACCTGGTTCGAATCCGTTACCAATTTTGAATTGATTTACTTTGTCAACAAATTTATCACAGAATTCATCATAAACTCCTCTTTCAACATAAATACGATTGGCGCAAACACAAGTTTGACCCAATGATCTGAATTTGGAAGTTATACTTTGATCAACAGCAAGATCTAAATTACAATCATTGAAAACAATAATGGGGGCATTACCACCTAATTCCATTGATAATTTTTTCAAAGTTGATGATGATTGTTGCATTAATAATTTACCAACATTAGTTGATCCTGTAAAACTAATTTTTTTCAATTCTGGTGATTGGCAAAATTTCAAACCACACATTGGCGTATTGGTTACTGAAGTTAAAACAACATTGAAACAACCATCAGGGAAGCCAGCTTGTTGAGCCAAATAACCTAACGCTAATGAACTCAAGGGAGTTTGACCATCAGGTTTCAAAATACATGTACAACCAGCAGCTAATGCTGGTGCAGCTTTTCTTGCTCCCATAGCACTTGGAAAATTGAAAGGACATAATAATCCAACGGGACCCACTGGTTGTTTATAAGTAATGACCTTATTATTTTGATTCAGTGGTTGTATGGTATGACCATAATTACGTTTACATTCTTCTGAAAACCATTCAAAATAACTAGCAGCATATTTAATTTCCCCTAAAGCATCAGTCAAACATTTCCCATTTTCCCAAGTAATCAAAGTAGCTAAATCTTGTAAATTTTCCATCATTAATTCATACATTCTTCTTAACCATTTAGCACGATCATAAACTGGAGTACGTTGATAAGTTTGGAAAGCCTTATGAGTAATAGCAATGGCCTCATCAATTTCTTCAGGGGTTTGATCAGGTAATTCAATAATTAATTCTTGGGTGGCAGGGTCATAGACTTTAAAAGTGGAGGTTGATTTGGAATCATACCATTGACCATTAATAAATGGTTTGTTTTGGAATAAATTTGGGTTATTTAATTTGGGAGCCATATCAAAAAAAAAATCAAACAGTTAGTTATAATACTATAAAAAACAACAAAGAATCAAAGACAAGAAAAAGAAGAAAAGCAGGGAGTTGAAGTAAATTATTATCTTTATATATCTGGGTAAATATGGGGGAACTATTGAAAAGAAAAAAAAAGTTTTCAACGGTTTAGCGGACACTTTCCTATTTTGGACTTGCGCTTAGGGCAAGAGATGCATGAGAATGAGTGACAAGTTAATACAGACGCATTTTAAGTAAGCAAATACCTCTTTCAATATACCAAAGGATTGTAATGATATGGGTGAGATTGATTGAATTAGACAGTTGCATCCTAATTTAAGCTTGGGATTATGGGGAACTTTCTTTCTCGGGATGAAATACTAAATCAAGCTTAAGGGTTCAGAAAAACCATCAATATTATTAAGCTCCTTCTTTTTACCAAGCTTTTCCTTTTTCTTCTCTCATCAAAGGTTGATGAAGAAAAGAAAATAACAGAATAGAAGACTATTAAGTATTAAATTTAATTATTTTTGAGGGAGCATTCAAAGAACTGGCTAATAGGAAAGAAAAAATAAAAACTTCAATTATATTAAAATACTATAATTCTTAAACCAGGAACAAATTTGTTAAAAAATTTCTATTATAACGAATCTTGGAAAGTACTAAAGGGGAAAATGGCAAAAGTGTCCGCCTCTGTACTTACAAATTATCACCCTATACATCAGTTTACTACAAAAGTGGGACCAAAGAGAAGAGGGAAGAAAGTCCAAATATCACCTTAATTGTTATAATTATGTCTTTTTATCAATTACAATTCTTTGATTATACACAAGAAACAAAATCGCATAGACAACCATCAACGTTATCATCACCACAACAGTACATTACATTCACTTGTTACAATTTTGCCGTCCAATGGGATCATTATCAAGTAGTAGTATTTGCTGGTATTTTACTTCATTGTTGTAAATACTTCGGATATCAGCTTGTAAACCAGTTCCGTATTTATGGTTATTTAACTGTCAATTCTTTGCATCCGAGAAAAAAACAATAAGTGCATTTCGGATAAGATGATTGACATATCCCAATATTGTTTTTGCTATCGTCAAGAATAAACAACTTAGTGGTATCAGTATTGGTAACATTAATCAAAAAGCAAAAAAAAAAAAAGTAAAATATACCAAGAAATGATAAAACTGTACCTTAGTTAAGTCATTAAATCTGCATACATAGGTATAACATCAACTATCCCTAATTTCCCCTCTTGTAATGATTCTGCTGGCTAACTGAGAAGCAATAGAAGACACGCGACCATAAAGAGGAGAAGAATAAAAGAACAAAGGAGCCGACACTGTAGAGAAAAAGGGTTGTCTTGGAGAAAGAACAACAATGATTCTGATGATAGTATTGTTATAAGACGACTAAAAAAAAATGGACTATAAGAGGCAAATGCACATTGTTATTTGATTCAATTGGTTGGATGTAATATAAAGGTGGAACCAAAACACAAACACCATTGCTACAATATGAACAATTTCAGTACTGTTTCAATGGTGGTGAAATTTGTGTCTGGAGATTAAATGGAGCTACCCAAACACAATAAATGGCAACATTACTTAATTATACTAACTACAACTCTTGCTGTTGGAGACATGAAGTGATTATCATTAAAGCATAGTAAGTGATTTTGTTTTTGAATAGTTGATCATTTTAGAATTCGGATAGGGTTTTCGTTATTTCGATGATGTGTAACAAACAAGTATAAGCATCGGATATTGTTACTTTCTTTTTTGTGTAGTATATGCGGATAGGACCCAAAATTGAAACGGTTTCGGATATAAGGCTAAGCAAAAAAAAAAAAAAAAAGCCACCCATACTCCGAATGAGATTACCCAGACTAATCATTTGTTTTACAGTTCAGTAAAAGATGTTATAACCCAGTGGTTAACCAAATATGCAAGAAACAATATATGTATGTAAGTAAGCAATAGTACAATTAGAATATAAACACGGTTTATATCCGTGACACATAATAAGTAAACTTGATAAATTGATTTTCAGAAATGAGCGGAACCATAACTCACCCTTAAGTATAGCTACAGTGAAGTTATGGTTATGACATGGGCTCCTCTTTCTGAGTAACTCAGAATGGCATTGATTAAAAGAGAACTCTTATAATTTGCAATAGTATATGTGAGTCAATACGATGAGCTAGTCTTTTTTTTCTTTTTAGTTGTGTGAATTAATTCTCCTAACCTTCTCAACTAGACTATACATTTACTATGATTACTACTTGCCTCAATCGATGTTGGCAGTGTTATGGTGGGCTTAATCTCTAGAATTCGACTCAATTTCAAGCAGTAATGACATAAGTGCTCTAACTTATCATTATTGGCAATTACCAGCGTTACTGTGAAAAGGATATAGCTCAAATTCATGTTGAGGAGCTTACAAGATTTGATATCCCACTTAACACATATTATAATAATAAATGAGGATACACACAACGGAATTAGTTCATCAAACTTAATCTCCGTTTTCCACGTTATTAACTTGGTGCGTATAAAACACAAAAAGAATGGCCAAGAAAGTTATGTTAGTGTGTTTGCTAATCCGCTCACTTTATATCCGTTCGTATACACACAAAATGATGATCATTGTTTGTTGTTGTCGTACCTAGTTTCAATTTTTTCTTTCTTTTTTTCACCTACTACCCGTTTTCAAAAGCTACCTTCTTCTCGTCCTTGTATGTCTGTCTGTCGGTAGATTATCATTAACTTCTATATTAACAAAGCAATGACACAATCCAATTAACTTATCCTTCATTTTAAACACGTCTAGCAATGTTTCTTTGGTTATGTCTGTTTAGAAACGATGTACAATTAATTTTTTTTATTTTTAGTCCTTTAGTGATAAAATTTCATTTTATTATTATTATCCGATACATATATATATACTTCCTTATTCGTTTCAGTTTTCTTGGAATCTGATTTTTTTGCCATGTGTATACATTACATCTACAAACTATGATTTCGAAATTAATTGGCGTCACCTACTTCAAGAATAAACTATCAAAACATTCAAGTAAACACGATGACAGTATTTCCAACAAGAACAATGACACCTCATTTCCTACTAATAATAGCACAACATTACCCTCCAAAAGATCAAGCATTTGTATAGCCCATAGAATAAAATCCAAACGGAATTCCTCTGCATCATCATCCTCCACCACCTCACCAACATCACAATCACCAACTTCGGCTGCTCTTACATCTTCGAGTAGTACACGAAAAATTGTTACCAGATCACAAATACGACGATCCAATACAATATCTACTGCAAGTGCATTAAGACATTCGCTCAATGTATCCAACACCAATAGCATACCGATAGCTATACCCAAGAAACTGTTTAGTTTACCCAATTCGCCAAGTTTAACCAGTGACTCTACATTGAATGAACCAATTGACGATATCCCTCATTTTTATAACACAACCACTGATACTAATGGTATTGGAAACAGATATTACGGTACGATTAGCTCGACAAATAATCTAATGGGTAGAGATGGATTATTGACTTTAGATTTGACAACAAATAATGATACAAATAGTTTATTTACCACAGCCACCAGGGAGAGATTGGACAATGACCTGATAGTTATCGATGAACCAGAGCAGGAGGAATATAATAAAGATAGCAAGTATACGTATGGTTATGGATATGAATTTACTAGCAGTGCTGCTGTTGCTGCAGTCGAGGGAACAAAAATAGCAGGCCTTGCTAGATCAATTTCAAAAACTAAAAAGAAAAATGTCCGATTCATACCTTAGACATGCTGCTAGGGATACGATACAGCTACAAGAACAGATAAATCAGACAGGAGAGCAGTTGAATGTTGACTTTATTTGGTGCAACAACAAAAAAAAAAAAAAAAGGTGGAGATCAACAACAATTCAAACGTTTGCTTACCTAGTCACCATCATTCATTGCTAGATGGATGGGATAAATAGTCATCACAGAATGTGCGATCGTAATCCTAGAATGGATACGACCCTAATTGATACTTTACAATTAAAGTTTTTGCTCAGCCTCCAGTTTATTTTTAGCGAGTGTGTTTATTTTTGGAAATTATCTTTTTTGTTTTTGCGCTTTAGGCTTTATACATTAGAACTACTAACCGAATTACAAACAACAGCCAAGGCTTATAAATTTTGCTTTTCAGTTTTTAGTATGAATATTCGTGTCGGAGGTGGATGTGGTTCATACATTTATGGTTTGTTTGAAATGCGGACACTGAAGGAAAGCTAACCGCAGCATTAAGGAAAGGACAAAGAAGCAGCAGCATAGTAAAAAATCAGATTTCATTTTCAGTGTACATACAGCCTTTCTTTTACCCCAACTTCTCCTTTTATTACGCATATAGAAAAAAAGTAGTAGCTATGACAACCCAGTATCCGTACAAAGTAGGCACCCCTTGTATAAAGAAAGCAATGAGTGCTTAGATTGTGGACAATAATAACGATTAAATTATTTATTTACTCAGTAAGTACTCTCGTATCTAGTAGATTCTATTTTTATCGCTCAGCGGGTACAAAAGAAGGCTTAGGGAACATTTCTGAAAGGAAGAATCAAAGTGTTTCTACAATGTGTTGATCGAGGGTATATCTCATAAAGTTTAACACCATTACCAGTAAACCATGTATCTTAAGGACGTATATCTAAAAACAATCTGGACTAGTCCTTGAGATCTTCTTATTTCCAGCAAGATACGATTTTGATAATTCTGATTCCTGAAATGACCTTTGTCAATTTCCTATTTGAGTAGTTTCCCTTAAGCCGCACCCTAGTTTAACTGCCACGATATTACGGGCTCCTTTGTTTGTGGCAAAATATACAAACTTTTTTTGGAGCCCAACCTTTTTCTTGCAACTTTTTACTGCTTTTCTTCTTTGCAATCAACTTTCAAAATCCAATTCATTCATTTAAGGAATCGGGAATCTCATCTCTTTTATGGAAGCTTGTTGGTACATCATTATGTGGAATAGAAACAAATCATTGATATAAAAGCATAAATAATAGATCAGAAATTACTAAAAACGAATGCATAATAAGATTGTCATACTATAGCTAATGGAGTAGATCCTGACATTGATATTACTAGTCATTGTCATAAATCCTCATCAAGAAGAAATTGTTAATGAATTTAAAGTTGACTATACAGTCACATATAAAACTGTCCAGTCAATACTAAATATAAACCTCCCTACAAAGTGAAGGCCCAACAATAATTGAAACATTTCCTTATATTTACTATTGAATCAATACATTACTGAAGTATTGTCTAATACTCCATAAAAGAAAATTATCAAAAAAAAAAAAAATGCAAAAACGCAAAACAAATATAAACAAAGACAAGAAACAATTATTAAGTTGTTGCAATATCAAATTGGTGTTCAAAAGCTGATTGTAAAACCTCATCTACTTGTTTGAAAGGTCTTGATATATTTTACTTGTATATTATTTATAGGATACGATATTCTGGGGGATAGGAGATACGATGTTATGAATGGTGCTATTGGGAGGAAGGAGTAGGTCCGAGGAAGACGTAGTTGATGATCTACGGATTCGAAACTCTTCTCATAGTGCAGCGCATCTCTCATAAGCAGGGCGTTAGGTGCAAAGTGGGGGTACGAGAGCCACCGCTGGGACAGTTTGATCCTATCCTGGGGTACGGTCGTGCCGGTTGCCAACACTTGTACCACCTCTAGCGCCAACAAGGACTAGTGCCAGAGCCAGAGTCAGGTTACCAGGGCTCCCGTGCTCAAAGAAAATAATCAATCCCAGAACAGGGATCTAAAGCCAGAGCTACTACCCTGGCACTTCCTAGGATGGATAACAGTCAATTGTATGCACGACACCGGCAACATGCTTTACATCAATGCCTAGCTATTGATAAGAAGATTACAGTGGTAACACCAACTCAAGAGTTTAAGGCTCTGACCAAACTAGTAAACTATTTAGTAGATGATCCTAAAGGTCTTAATATATTGTAGGGAGTATAACATGTCAGGATAGAAGGAAAAGCCACAAAGAGATAATCCATGCACAACAACAAAAGAGTAAGAAAAGACATGTGTTCATTTGTAAGTGAGCAGCATGCACCCCTGAAAAACGTTTAATTACTCACACGAGTTAACCAAAAAGTGTAAAATTCCCAAGAAGAAAAAAGCTATTAGCAAGCTGTTACCCGTTCTTGGGTGGGGCTATGTCAATGAAATAATGTCGGCAAACTGGAAAAAAAAAAAATAAAACAATACGGGAGCAACAAACAAAAAATGAAACAATTCAAAGACTCCTTGCAATTCGCCCCTTTGAACTTATCCTGGCATATATATACAACAAAACAGAAAGATAAATTGACAGACCATCCATTCCAGTACCTGTTTAGCATTTAATTAATCATTTAGAGAAAACACCATAAACCAACTCCAATCATGAAACTACATTTGAGCACATATTCTTACAAAAATCCTAATATGGATGTGACAAATCTATCAAAACTGAAACTAATACTTTTCACAATGTTCTGTGCAACACTACTATTCATTGTAACATCAAGTCGATATTTAACTGGCTCAGAATCTTTTGGAGTAGTACCTAGTGAAATCCCCAAACCAACTGTGGAATTGAATGAAGAGTTTTCACATCAAATCACTCTCAAACTACAAGAATTGGCTTCATTCGATAAGTTCAATTCATTCCCATTAATAGATAAACATATGAAAGATGATATTTATCGGTCAATGACATTAGAAACTTTTACTGATCCGCTTCCGTACCTTGAAAATTACAACGAAGAAGAGTATTCAGAACTGAATTACCCCATTTGTTCAGAGAAATTGGCGTTTCCAAATGAAATCAAACTGACAAAACAAGAGTATCTACCAGCAGACTTACAGCAGTTTTTGGAAATTTTGATTAACATGAAACCTTACTATAATATGATTGAAAAGGCGAAATCATATTTTATCTCTGATTTACCAGAAAAAAAGAAATGGTTTAGGTTTGCTGGATCATCAATATGGTTACCACAATTCAAATGCCACTACATGGTTAGTCGTTATTTATATTCACCTAACGGAGTGGCAAATCATGCATTTGCTAGTTTTTTGTATATCCAGTTGTTTGATTCTGACTGGAAAGAACTCCCGCCAAATACAACGTTAGATATTCCGTTTGAACAAACACCAACGGACTCCATATTCAAATTCTATAAACTGAAACAGAGATATGCCGATTTCCGAAACTCAACATATCCTCAAATCTTACCTATCCCATTTGATTATAAATTGCCAACAGAAACAAAAAAATATTATTATGGACCTGAAGATCCAAGGATATTATTAAGAACGAATCCATTAGGATTTGATGAGCCTTTGATTGTATTTAATATGAAAGGCTTGAAATTAACCAAACGGGTAATGTATTCTTATTTACCCTTTTCAAACACTTTGAAACTTTTGAAAAAGAGACAAGAACCCTTTGCTAATATAGAAAAGAATTGGACTCCTTTCAAAAGTGTGGCACAGCCAAGTAGAGTTCAAACTACTATACATTTTATTTATTCTATGATTCCTTTGGAAGTTTTAGCGTGTGATATTGATTCAGGACTTTGTGATATTCTCCAGAAACCAGCTAAACATGATTATAATTATGTTGGTGGATTACGAGGTGGAACCCAGTTGGTTTCATTACCTTTGAATGAAACTATTCCCAGCGAGATTAGAACCAAATTACCAATACCGAAAAACAGACAAGTTTATATTGGCTGGGCTAGAACTCACTTGAACAATTGTGGATGTGGCGATTCAATGTACCGGCCAAACTTTATAACCTTAGTTGAAGATTACGACGAGGTCAATGATAAGTATTACTATAAGATTGGTGATATATCCGGATATTTTGATTTTGCTGCAAAAATTGAACCTTGGTCCAAACAAGTTTTGGACGAGGAAGGAAATTTATATGAAAAAGCCGAGCAGTGTGAAGGACGAAATGTACTTATACCCAATTCCATTGCTTACTGGGACGTTGAATCAATTCAACTTGCAGGTATTGAATACCACAAACAAAATTTCCAAGAAATGTTTTCGAATGGAAAGGTGCCAGATTTTAGTGCCAATGAAATAGTATTTAATGATTATATGGGGGTGACATTATCATCAGCAGATAGAGATGTGAGCATTGTTCATGTCAAAGGGTTATTAAATTATATTTTGCAATTACCCAGCTTAATTGATGATTCATTGGTTGTCAATAATGAAGTAACATTCCAAAAGAAAGGTCATGACTTGAACGTTAGATGTGCCATGATTGCTAGTAAAGAATACTGTAAATCCTACGCAATAAAGCATGGAGTGAAAATAGATGAAAATCCTGATGAAACCTGAGGAAATTCATCCATGTGTATCTGTTTTATTTTATAGAAATTTATTTTTAAAAAAAGCTTCTATTATTATATTCAAAACTCGTTCTCTTAACTTTTGGAAACACAATTTTCATAAATGGTTTATTCTTTGTGTTTTTAGGGTCTTTTTCCATCAATAACCGAGATTTCTTTTTCTATTATTTTTTTTGACACATTTTTTTTTTCCGAGTTCGCGGAACAATTATGTTTTTTTTTTTTTTTTTTGGCGCATTGTTTTTATCTTTCAATGCCTTCAATAACCGAAATTGTTCCAAATCTAACATTTTAAGCTGCAAATATTTTTCAGATCTGGTTAAAGTAGCAACGCGGTACCATAGCCGTAGATAAACAAAAAATTTTCTTTGAGTTTCTATCTTGTTTTATTGAATTTTTTTTAAAAATGACACAATAGTTTATTATTTTTGATGCCACTTGAAATGAAGGTTAACATATATATATACAAGCACACTATCCATACCCAGATTAAATATTCTATTTTTTTTTTTTTCTTTAATAGATAATAGTTTTTTTTTTTTTGTCTCTAATCAACCATCCACGAAACCTCTTCAGAACCATGGACAGCAAAAAAACATCCTTTGAATCAAACCATAAAGAGCTCTCGGCTTCTTCATCAAATGAATCCAATGAAGTTCTAGAATTTACAGTATCTAATTATGAAACTCTACAGCAACAACAAAAAGAAAATGGTAACAGACGAAATTCAGTACGTCGCAAATCATTAGAAGCAATTAAGAAATGTATTACTGGAGAGTCTAAGTATGAATCCGCTGAAACTAAGGATTACTCAGTTCATCATATTTATGGGGATTTAGACTCTGATGCGATAGAGATTCAACGTACACAAACTAGAAATATAATTTTAACAAAACTAGAAAGTAGAGTCGAGGATAACAATAATACTTACAATGACGAGCATGAAGTTGAATGTCAAGATACCATAAGTGTCATCCCCGATACAAATATCGAGATTTCCCAACATGGTAAAGAGTTTAATACAATAGACCCAGAATTAATCACATGGAATGGGTCCGATGATGTTGAAGACCCAAGAAATTGGCCAATAAACAAAAAAGTATTTTTGCTTGGATTCGTATCATTATATGCTTTAGTTGCTCCCATGTCATCATCAATGTTATCTCCAGCAATGACATTTATAGCAAAAGATTTCCACATTACATCGCCCATCATAAAATCAATGGTGGTTTCAATACAAATTCTAGCATGGGCATTTGGACCATTAATAATTGCCCCCTTATCTGAACATGATTATATTGGTCGTAAACTAGTTCTTGATGTGTCATGTTGGATGTCATTATTCTTCAATCTTGGATGTGCATTTTCTCAAACCACGGCACAAATGATGGTGTGTCGATTTATTGGCGGTTTGTTTGGTTGTGTCCCCATGAATGTATGTGCTGGTGTCATTTCTGATATGTTTGATGCCCAATCCCGGAATGCAGCATTAGCGGGGTATTCTTTAGTTCCGTTGTTAGGACCAGTGATTGCTCCAGTGATATCAGGATTTATTGTCGATCATAAGCAATGGCGTTGGACATTCTATGTGTTGTGCATCTTCAATGGATTTGTTGCCATCACTGCCACTTTTTTATTTAAAGAAACTTATTCACCAACATTATTGAAACGTAAGGCCAAAAAATTGCGAGAACAAACAGGAAATGCCAATCTTCACACCATCTATGAAATTGCTGACGGAGAAACAAAATTGGGTAAAATATGGATTTGTATGGTTAGACCAATCAAATTATTATTTACTCATCCCATGATTGTCGGGTTGGGGTCATTCATGGCATTTACATATGGGTTCATGTACTTGATGATTGTGACATTCCCAGAAATATTTGGCAACCAGTATGGATATAGCAAAAGTGTGACTGGATTAATGTATATCCCTATGGGTATTGGCTTTATAATTGGGGTCATATTTTGGACATATATGGTTGGTAATGTTTATGAACGGTTGACCCGCAGAAACAACGGGGTTGCCAAACCAGAATTTAGATTGCCTTGTTTAATTGCATCCTCAATATTTATTCCCATTGGATTAATTTGGTTTGGTTGGTCTGCTCAAAGAAAGTTGCATTGGATCATGCCTGGTATTGGCAGCGCAATATTTGCCATGGGATTAGTATGTGTGTTTCAAACAATTCAAAACTATTTGATCGATATGAATGTGAGATATGCTGCCAGTTCAGTTGCTGCTGCTGCCTTGTTTAGATCGTTGTTTGGATTTAGTTTCCCATTGTTTGCCAATAAGATGTATAGTGCATTAGGTTATGGCTGGGCCAATACCATGTGTGCATTCATTGGTATTTTTTTGGGAGTTCCATTCCCAATTTTTTGTTATATGTATGGTGAAAAAATAAGACATTGGGCCGACAAAAGAATTGAAAAAGAACAATTGAGAAGAGATCAAAAGAATTTAGAGAAATTAAAGTTGAAAAATGATAGTGTTGTATAGAGATAGTATTTAATTAGAGTTTTTGATTATAAAGTCGACCATAATTCGTGTACCGTTTCTTCGCCCTTGTAGAATGTGGTGAACTTTGAATGGCTACACTGGGTCACAAACAATACAAAAAGGGAAGAAGAAAAAAAAAAAAAAATAATAATAAACAGAATAAGGTCGCCAACGAATGCTTACCCTTCGACATCGACAAACTCATAAGACTATCTAGATATGACAGAAATACACCTTGATCAGACTTTTCAAAAGATTCCTGAGCCAATAAAGTTTGTTTCTATAGAGGATTTGAATGCTTTCCCTTTACCAAAGACATTAGAGTCGTTGCCACCGTCAGTGTTCCAACAATTTTTAGATAGCAAAGATTTACTACAGGGGTACTTGAAGCAGTTAAAAGCATATCAAGAAAAGCAGCAGGAAATCATAGATCAATTGGACGATTTGGATAATATTTTGGGAAACGTGATACATAAACAATTGATCAAAGACTACACAGCATTAGTGGATAAAATAAATCAACAGATTAAAAGTATCAATATAATATATCAAGAATTTCTTAATCTTGAAACATATCAGTATCAACTACTTTCCAATAATTTTAATCAGGACATTTTGAAATTGAAATTTAAAAAATTACTAGAAAAGACCAATCAGGAAAGTTTAAACATTGTCAAGGATTATCATGAAACGGCAGAGTCGACAGAAGACGATTTGAATAATATGTTTGAAAATTTTAAAGAAAGTCGTAAATTGTACCATTCAAGAAAGGAAAAATTATATCGATGGGAAGAAGAAAGAGTCAGTGGATTTGTATAAATGAAATAAGGAGGGGTGGAGGTTACATTCTCAGATTATCATATTGTATTAAGTTGTTTCTTATGTTTTTCTACTTGTCTAAGTTACTTGTACATGTCTGAGTGATTTTCACTTGAAAATGGCTCAAATTCTGTTTAACTATGAGGGATGACTAAGAGAACCTTGAAGAACTTTTCTTTATGAAGAGATGGAAAGTCAGGAAGCAATGCAGAAACGGTTGAAGAAAAAATTTTATTAGGGACTGTTAGTGCCGCTAAAGTAAGTCAATGTATATCATTATGACAAACAATGAATTTCAAAAGTACGCGAGATGCGTTCCAGAAGAAGCTCCCGCGCTACTTAAATGGCTTTTCGGTTTTGTTTCTAAGAACTTCGAAAGAAATCCTATTTTAATTGATTGACAATTGTAGCAATCAAAACCTTAAACAGCAAACGACATTTGATCTACTAGTAATGAAGTATGAGTATTTTGTATTATTTGGTTGTAAGAGGATTTTAGATTTCTCTGTGGTTGTAGATTACAGCTGGTAATAGTTTTGTAACACTTGAGAGATGACTGATGTATTTTTTTTTTTTTCCTTTCTTCCGTCCGATGTTCGCTTCAAATATTAATTTATTTATTTAATTATCTCGGAATTTAGCAGTCCATTAGAAATCGTCCTATACAAAAGAAAGAAAAACATCTAGTAGAAGAAAAGAAAACTTTTCTTGTGGTCGCGGGTAGAAGGCGATGGTGGTGCCACGACACTTCCAAGGTCGCACTAAAACGATGTATGTGTGGTTGACGCAAAAGAAATTTTCGGAGTATAAATTAGGTTGTTGTTGTTGTTGTTGTTGTCACACACTAATTACCAAAGAAAAAGGGAACAATATTGGAGGGGAAACCAAAAAAAAAAAAAAGGAAAAAGGCAGAGAGAATTCTTATTGTCTTTTTCTTTTTATTATTAATTAAAACAATATATAATTGTTATCAAATCTCCATCTCTTAAAAATATTCAATTGTAATAGAAAAAAAAAAAAATTTTATTTATTTCCTTCTCCAACTTTATTACATTCAACTAGCTTGGTTCTTATATCTATTCCATAATGTTCACTAGATCATTGGTTAAAGGTAGTGGCAGAATTGCTACTACTAGATCATTGGTCAACAATTCTACTAGTTGGGTTTTGAAGAATCAATTCAAAAAATATTCCACATCAACTCCTCCTAAAGTTACCAAATCAAAATCTTCGACAATCGGTAAAATATTCAAATACACTTTGTACACTGCTGTGATATCGGTTATTGGTTCTGTCGGTTTTATCGGTTACAAAATTTACGAAGAGTCCCAACCTGTCGACCAAGTGAAACAAACTCCATTGTTCCCTAATGGTGAAAAAAAGAAAACTTTGGTCATTTTGGGTTCTGGTTGGGGTGCTATTTCATTATTGAAAAACTTGGATACCACCTTGTATAATGTTGTTATTGTTTCCCCAAGAAACTATTTCCTTTTCACTCCTTTGTTACCATCCGTTCCTACTGGCACTGTTGAATTGAGATCTATTATTGAACCAGTCAGATCAGTCACCAGAAGATGTCCTGGTCAAGTTATCTATCTTGAAGCAGAAGCTACTAGTATTAACCCTAAAACTAATGAGTTGACAATTAAACAAAGTACTACCGTTGTTTCTGGTCATTCTGGTAAAGATACTTCCTCCTCTAAATCAACTGTTGCCGAGTACACTGGGGTTGAAGAAATCACCACGACATTGAATTATGACTATTTAGTTGTTGGTGTTGGTGCTCAACCATCTACGTTTGGTATTCCTGGGGTTGCTGAGAATTCGACATTTTTGAAAGAAGTCAGTGATGCTTCTGCTATTAGAAGAAAATTGATGGATGTTATTGAGGCTGCTAATATTTTACCTGAAGATGATCCAGAAAGAAAGAGATTATTGTCCATTGTTGTTTGTGGAGGTGGTCCAACTGGTGTTGAGGCTGCTGGTGAAATCCAAGATTATATTGACCAAGATTTGAAGAAATGGGTTCCTGAAGTTGCCGATGAATTGAAAGTCTCTTTGGTGGAAGCTTTACCAAATGTTTTGAACACATTCAACAAGAAATTGATTGAATATACCAAAGAAGTTTTCAAGGACACTAATATTAACTTGATGACTAATACCATGATTAAAAAAGTCAATGATAAAAGTTTGATTGCCAACCACAAAAACCCTGATGGATCTACTGAAACTATTGAAATTCCATATGGTCTTTTGATTTGGGCTACTGGTAATGCACCAAGAAATTTCACTCGTGATTTGATTTCCAAAGTTGATGAACAAAAAAATGCCAGAAGAGGTTTATTAGTTGATGAAAGATTAAAAGTTGATGGTACTGATAACATTTTTGCCTTGGGTGATTGTACTTTTACAAAATACCCACCAACTGCTCAAGTTGCCTTCCAAGAAGGTGAATATTTAGCCAATTATTTTGACAAATTACATGCTGTTGAGTCTTTAAAATACACCATTGCCAACCCAACTCCAAAGGACAATGTTGAAAAATTGTCAAGAAAATTAGCTAGATTAGAAAAGAATTTACCTCATTTTATTTACAACTATCAAGGATCTTTGGCTTATATTGGGTCTGAAAAGGCTGTTGCTGATTTAGTCTGGGGTGATTGGTCAAATATAAGTTCCGGAGGTAGTTTTACCTTTTTGTTCTGGAGATCAGCTTATATTTACATGTGTTTATCTGTCAAGAACCAAGTGCTAGTTGTGTTAGATTGGGCTAAAGTCTATTTCTTTGGTAGAGATTGTTCTAAAGAATAGATACCCTGAGTTGTTTCTTTGCTTTTTTTTTCCAATTTGTTCTGATTTGATTTGTAAATTTATTATTTATTCATTAGCCGTAAGCGTTATAAATGTACGACATATTCAATAGTGTTTAGTTTGAATTTATGTTGTTATTAAGAGTTATCTAATCATCGGATCAACTCAATAATCAGATAGAGTCGTGTAAATGGCAAATTAGCTACATTAGAACGTATTTGCGATTCTAGAAAAAGCTATTTTGAAAATGAGTTGCACAGAAGGAATGAATTGTTGAAAGGAACATACAAAGTCATTCAGGGATAAAACTTGCTGTGAATTATTTTAGCTTACTGAGTGGTAATAGTAGATTAATTTTTACACTCTCATACAAAAAGGGAAGGTGTAGAAGTTAAAATGTAGTATATGTATTAGAGATGAATGGAAACGGGTTGAAGTTCTACAAAAAGAAAAAGGGGGGGAGGGCGGAATGGAACAATTAATGTACGTGATAATTCGGGTCAAAATAGGAGTAAATGGGGAGGCGGGGGGGGGGGGAGGGACAAGATGTGGAGGATTTTTTTTTTTTTGTTCCCTCGCTCAGCTTTTATGCAAGCGAATGTGGATGGTTGGACAGTGATGGTGTTTGATCAACTAGACAATACACAAAAATCCTTGTATAATAAACTAATTATCATAGCAACAATTAAATTTCGGAGGTTTCAATTTTACTAAGAAATTTCTAAACCACTTAATAGTCGTCTTTCTTTGCTCAACATCTTCTTCGTCCTACCTCATTAAATTTCTTCTTATATCCCTTCCTTTCCCCCCCCCCTTTTCATTCTCCCTTTTTTTTTCTTTTTCTTTTTTTTTTTTTTACATTAAACACTTCTTTTTTTTAGATTCTTATTATTATCTAGCAATTGTTGAATTCTTATAATTTAAGACAAAAAATAACATCTGACAAGAGCTATGGACGGATCAACTCCAGAAGAAAAAAGATTAAAGGATATCAAATTTAGACAATGGGGTTCATATGTTGGTGAAAGACAATGGGCTACGGTTAGAGAAGATTATTCTGCTGATGGTGATGCCTGGTCAGCCTTAACTTTTGATGATTCCAGAAGTCGTGCTTATAGATGGGGAGAAGATGGGTTAGCAGGTGTATCTGATAGAAAACAATTTGTTAACGTTACCATGGCTTTATGGAACGGGAAGGATCCTATTCTTAAGGAAAAATTGTTTGGTGTAACCAATTCCCAGGGGAACCACGGTGAAGATGTTAAGGAACAGTATTACTACCTTGATAACACCCCTACCCATTCCTATATGAAATATTTGTACAAGTACCCCCAGAATGAGTATCCATACAAGCAATTGGTTGAGGAAAACCAAAAAAGATCACGATTGGAAAAGGAGTTTGAGATTACTGATACTGATATGTTCAAAAATAATGAATATTTCGATGTTGTCATGGAATCGGCCAAGGGTGATGCTCCTGATGAATTGTATTTTAGAATCACTGCTTATAACCGAAGTGACAAAGCTGCTTCCTTGCATATCTTGCCTCATTGTACTTTAAGAAACATCTGGTCTTGGGGTGCTGACGAGTACCAAGAAGTGAAAAAACCACACGTTAAACAAATAGATGAATACACTATCGAGGTTGAAACAGAAAAGTTTGGTAAACGCTATTTAGTATTTGCTCCATCACCAGGATTTGAAGAGACTGATCCTGATGTTGAACCACAGTTAATTTTCACGGAAAATGAAACCAACACTAAAAAATTATACAACCAAGAAAATAAAAGCAAATATGTTAAAGACGCTTTCCATGAATATGTTGTTGATGGAAAACAAGAAGTGATTAACCCAGAAAAGCAAGGAACAAAAGCTGCTGCTTGGTTTACTTTTAACGATATCCCAGCAGGTGAGTATGTTACCATTCGTTACAAATTCACTAATGACAGTTCCGAGGTTGATGAATTTGAATTGGACAATATTATTAGTAAACGTCAAGCTGAAGCTGATGAGTTTTATTGGCATATTACACCTTATCCAATTAGTGACGATTTGAGACAAGTTCAAAGACAAGGTTTCGCTGGGTTACTTTGGACAAAACAGTTTTATTATTTTGTTCATAATTATTGGGCAAATGGTGATCCAAATACCATTAAGCCACCAATGAATCGTGCCAATGGTAGAAACAAGGAATGGAAACATTTGTATACTGATGAAATTTTGTCCTTACCGGATAAATGGGAGTACCCTTTTTTCGCCGCTTGGGATTCTGCATTCCACTGTATCCCTTTTGCTATGATTGATCCTCGTTTTGCATGGATGCAATTAGATCATTTGGTACGTGAGTGGTACATGCACCCCAATGGACAAATTCCTGCTTATGAATGGAATTTTAGTGATGTGAACCCACCAGTACATGCATGGGCTGCGTATAGAGTGTTTAAAATTGAAAGAAAGATGTATGGGGTTGAAAGTCTTGATTATTTAGAATCTATTTTCCAAAAATTGTTGATCAATTTCACGTGGTGGGTCAATAGAAAAGATGCCGAAGGAAAGAATGTTTTTGAAGGTGGGTTTTTAGGGTTGGATAATATTGGTGTTTTCAATAGATCAGAAGAATTGCCCACTGGTGGGAGTTTAGAACAGGCTGATTCAACTGGTTGGATGGCATTCTACTCTTTGCAAATGTTGAATATTGCTCTTGAGTTGGCCAAAACTAGACCAGTTTACGAAAACATTGCATCAAAGTTTTTCGAGCATTTCATTATTATTGCCGACGCCATGACTTTTAGAGGTGGTGATGGAGATGACAGCACCAAGGATGCTTTATGGGATGACAAGGATAAATTCTATTATGATGCTATCAGATACAGCGACCACCACGTTGAATCGTTACATGTCAGATCTTTGGTTGGGTTGATTCCATTGTATGCTTCATTGACCATAGAACCTGATCTTTTAAACAGATACCCATCATTCAAAAAACGTCTTAATTGGTTTTTGGTTCATCAAAAGAAAATGTCAGAAAGAAACATTGCCTCGATGGAAACTAGAGGGGTTGGTGAAAGAATGTTATTATCATTAGTTTCCAAGGAAAGATTGTTGGCCATTTTGGACAGAATGTTGAATGAAGATGAATTTTTATCTGAATATGGTATTAGATCTTTATCAAAGTATCATAAGGATCATCCTTATGTCAAGGAAGTCAATGGGGAGAAATTCACCGTTGCTTACTTGTCAGGAGAATCTGATTCAGGGATGTTTGGTGGTAATTCAAATTGGAGAGGACCAATTTGGTTTCCAACTAATTTCTTATTAGTTGAAGCTTTGCAAAGATTCTATTTGTACTATGGACCTGATCTTAAAGTCGAGTGTCCTAAAGGGTCTGGTGATTACTTGAATTTGGCTCAGTGTGCTCAAGAAATCCAGCATCGTTTGATTCGTATCTTTTTGCCTGATGAAGCTGGTGATCGTGCTTGTAATGGTGGTGTGGAAATCTTAAACCGAGACCCACTTTTCAAAGACTATGTTCCATTTTATGAGTATTTTGATGGTGATAGTGGTCGAGGATTAGGGGCATCACACCAAACTGGGTGGACTTCATTGGTGACCAAATGGATTCATGATAATGCTGCTAGTAATAGAGTTCCAAGGACTCCGCAAACTCCTAAGAATAGAAGAAGGGAATCGGTTTTCTTGCACGCCAGTGAAGAGGCCAACGATGACGACGAAGAAGAATTACAGAAATATGTTCCTAAATGTGGTCCAATGCCTGGTACTTTGGCTAGAAGAAAATCGGGTAAGTCATTGTTAAATTTAACTGTCAATGCCTTAGATTTGGGTGACGATGAAGGAAATGCAACTACAAAAGCAGCCGTGTGTGGTCAACTCAATGAAGGGAAATCGATCAGTGAAGAAGAGTTAGAAAGATTGCACAAGGTCCAATCAGGAGCTTCTATTGATTCAAATGAAGCAGCTCAAATTGATAGTGATTTATTAGGTCAAGTTAGAGCTGCATTCAAGAAATTCAGGACAAGAACTGAAGAAGATGAATTTGAAGGAGATGAATTTGAAACTAGATGTTCATGAAATAGTCGAAAAATAAAAAGGAATGTAGTATCTACTAGTTTATATATATATATGTATAGTCTTGTTTAATATTTGGCTTTATTGTACAATCAAGATTTGTAGATGTCACGAAGATTTGGTACCCGCAAATATGCCACGTGATTAAAATGATGGGGCGAATTGGGTTAGTTGGGAAAAAAAAAAAAACTAACAACGGGAAATAAAAAGGAGGGGAGAGAATTCATCTCACAGCAATACTACCCAACTCCTATCCAACTTAAAGCTTCTCTCGGTCCACCAGTCATGTCAGAATCATTCAATACCTATGAATCGGAATTCCAATTTGCAATACAAGAAGCACAAACAAAGATATCACAAATTAATTCGGTTGATGCAGGTATGTAGGCACTAACATATGTACCTATACATGATGAATACTAACAAATATTTCCCAAATCCCATGGTCGTTTATCGATATGTGGATAGGTTTGGAAACTTTCATATATCAGAGCAACGTAAGAATTATTTAAAATCAATTGAAGGAGCCAATGAAGAAGCAAGAGAAGTACTTGATCAAATGACAATTGAAGTGTCGAATTTACCTTCAAATCAGAGATCGTCCTATAATGCTAAAATTCGAAATTATCGAACAGAATTAGATAATTTGACAGTGACCTATAATAAACTTTTAGATGCTCAAGATAAAGTTGAATTATTTGGTAGTAATAGATACACCGATGGTGGTGTTGGTGGTGATACATCAGAACAACGTAAACAATTATTGAGTAACAATTCATCGTTGGAAAGATCATCTCAACGATTACACGATAGTCAAAGAATAGCTATGGAAACAGAAAATATTGGTAGTAATATTTTGAATGATTTACGATCACAAAGAGAACAAATCAACGGTGCTAGAAATACGTTACTGCAAGCTGATAATTACGTTGATCGTTCAGTACAAACTTTGAAAACCATGGGTCGTAGATTGACGGCTAATAAGTTTATAAGTTATGGAATAATTGCCGTGTTGATCTTGTTAATTTTTTTAGTTCTTTTCAGTAAATTTTCTTAGACAGAAGCAGGATTGTTTAATAATAATAATAACAGTAATAGTAGTACTGGTTGTCTTAAAGTATACGGTAATTGACTTATTGTTATATTGGATAATTATTGTAGAGGGTGTTAAGGGTGGGGCAGGAGAGAACGAAACCACAAAAAAAAATTGTTGGTGTTGTATTAGTAATGGATTGGCTGTAGTTGCTCGATGCGGCATCGGCTCCATTGGGGGAAAAGTCATGGGCCAGGCCATAAAGCCAGAAAAGAGAAGAAGAAGAAAAAAAAAAAAAAAAAAATTTTGAAAATGACTGAAAAATCAAACCAATCTCTTTTTATCTACAAAACTAACAACCATCAATAGACCACCGAGGGTATCAAACTTCCAAGACACATTATGTTTAGATTAATACCAAGATTAAAGCCAATAATACCATCGATAAATCGTATTTCTGTGTCGATCAAACCACCACTACCACCACCAACATCACCATCAACTCCACAACAATGTCATGTATTACGAGCTTTCCATACATCACCAATTTCTCATCATGGCCATCTTAAAAAACCTAATCCAGGCGAAGAGTTACATATTACATTTATAACCAAAGATGGCAAACAATTAACTTATGAAGTTGCTGAAGGGGATAATATTTTAGATATAGCACAAGCTCATAATTTGGATATGGAAGGAGCATGTGGTGGTTCTTGTGCCTGTAGTACATGTCATGTTATTGTTGATCCAGAATATTATGATAAATTAGAAGAACCTGATGATGATGAAAATGATATGTTGGATTTGGCATTTGGATTGACTGAAACTTCACGATTAGGATGTCAAGTTAAAATGACTAAAGAACTAGATGGACTTAGAGTGGCATTACCGGCTATGACTAGAAATTTACAATCACGAGATTTTAATTAATAACTGAACGGAAAAGAGTTGTGCTTTTTGAGAAACACCAAAACCAAGACGGGTACAACAAGAAAAGGAAGAAGTATGGTTAATTCTAACAGTTCGAAAGAGGACAAATTTGTAAATAGATTTTTTTTTTTTTTTTGTTTTTGTAAGCAATAACCTAATTAATATTATTGATATCTGTATACTAAAATATTATGGAATATCTATTCTTTTGGTTTTACATAACCCATTATTACTATCCTTGTCAATTATAACATTTTTTGCCATATCATAACCGAATCGATCTTGTTGACCAGCATGACCAATGAAAAAACATTTCAATGACTGAGGGAAATGAGACAATTGAAGGATCCCTCCATTATCGTTATTGTTGATTGATTTAATTTTATTATTAGTCAAATCAATTTCAATTAGGTTTTCATGTTGAGTCAAGTTCTTATTATGACCAATCATAATATCATTTACAAATGTTAATTTATTCAGACATAAATTCAACGTCTGAAGTTTAGTAATAGTATTTTTCGGGAAAGTTAGATTAATTGACTTAAGTGAATTAAATGATAAGTCTAGCACTTTTAAATTGGTTGAATTGAAATGTATTTGGAATTTCTGAAATTGATTACTGGATAAATTCAACACCTGTAATTGATCCAAATCTTGGAGTGTTGATGCTAAGGGGCCGGTCAAATTGCTCAATTTATTCATTGACAAATTTAGTACTTGAAGGGTTGACGGGAACCGTGCATTTAAATGAGTCAATTCATTTTGTGATAAATTTAAGTACTTTAACCCTGGCGATGACAATTGGCTTCTGTCATTTTCTTCTTCTTCTTCTTCTTCTTCTCGTTCTTCTTCAGACCATGAGACATTTTCAAATCGAAATAACTCGCAACCATTAAAGCTCAATTCAACTAAAGATGAACAAAACTCTATATTTGATATACTTTTAAATTTACAATTGTCCATATTCAAAATTTTCAAATGCTTAGGTAGTTTAATTTGCTTGAAATTTGACAATGGATTGAAATTTAGATATAAAATTTCAATTAATAATTTTTGTCCTTGATTATTACAACTCAAATCAACTTGAGTAAGCTTATTTTCAGTCAAATGAATTGTTTCAATAGTATATGGGAGATGAGGTCGATATATCTTTTTAATCCAATTTGATCCAATTCCTAAATTTTTTAAATTTTTGGGAAATTTGATTCCTTCAATACTTGATATTTGATTGACTTCTAATGATAATTCTTCAACGGAATCAGGATAGTTTAATTTATGGAAATTCTTACCAATTTGAGTATTGGATAGTTTGAAATATTTCAATCTTGTAAATCGAGTGAAGTTGGGGATATATAAGTTCCAATCAATGGGATTATCGGAAAAACTTAAATATTTCAACCTAGTATTTGCAACATTTGTGGGATCAATTAATCTGTCAATCACTGATAAGTCCTTAATGTTATTATTAGGTAACTTCAAATTTTGTAAACTATCAGGAAACTTGCCACAATTTTCAAAAATTTGAGGGTTATTGATCCTCAGAATTTTTAAACTGGTTAAATTCTTCCAATTAGAAACACCAGTAGGTATATAGTTAGTAACTGATAAAGTTTGCAAATTTTTCATTGATTTTTCACAAGTAAATTTTCTCTCATTGTCACTGTCATTATCATTGTTTGGTAATAGTAATTGTGGTAGATGAAGTAGATTTCTTTGTGAATCCCATATAAAATCAACTTTTAAGCTGTTTAGTTTTTTATTAACCAAATTGTTTGTCACAAGTTGTTTTATATACTGGCCACTACTGTTGGTACTTGAATCTTTCACCATATAAAGTGTTATCGATGATAAATTATCAAGATTGTTAATGGTGGCTTGATTCTTGATAGTACAATTGCCGATATTCAATTTTTCAAGTTGATACGGTAGTTGATGCTTTATGATAATTGGTTCATTATTATTCCATCCAAATCTATTTGGGTATAAATGTAATAATTTTATTGTTGATGGCAAATTAGAATTGAATTTAATATTGCTATCTTCAAACCATAAATTTTTGAGATATGGGAAATTCTCATTTTTGAAAATAAATGATCCACTATAATTGTAAACCATTATTGTTTCAACTAATGGACCAATTGAATCGGCAATTTGATCAAAAACATAATTCAAATTGAAATTATATAGAAATCCCGGGATGATCTCTAATTCCAAATTGTATCTTATAAGACTATCAGTTTGGTGTTGACTCTTCAATAATTCTATAAAATCCCATAAGTCAGAGAATGTCGATACATAATAACTTATGGTTATTATGATGGAGATATTTTGTGATTGACAATATGAAAGTAATTGTAAAGTTGATTGTTTTGATGGCAAGAACCGGAGGTTGTGTTTCTGTAAATACGATCGTGTTCTTAGGTATATATGAATCAATGAACATTGAACTAATCGATTGTTGAAAGTTATATTGCTGGCAACAATTAAATTATCAATAGCTCGCTTTATATTGGGATTGTTCTGGATAAAGAAGCATTCATGATAAGCACACGCTGGTGTGGGCAATAATTGAACTAAATTTTCAATACCCGCATAGTGTAATATTTGATATATAATCTCGATTGGTAATAACGAATCTAAAGATAGACGATAATTATCAGACATAAAGTTATTAAGAAATTTAGTAATCTACTGCAACATGGAAAATAAGTAAATTGTGGTAAGTGATAAGTTTAAACTCTTGGTATGTGTGTATGTGTGTGTCTAATTTTAGGTTTGATTTAAATTGCAAATTTTAATAGGAATAATAGTTAGATTACCGGTATTTCTGATAACATAGGTGGTGTAACAATCAAATGATAGCAAATTGTCTTGCGTTATGAGTGATGTTGTTGTTTGTGGGTGGAAAGCGATTTCCGGAGAATCCTTTTCTTTTTTCCTCGTAATTGGTGCACTACCTATCTCACCAATCTTATTCCAACGGCTGTTGCAACCACCACCATTATCCTTAAAGCCACACGATTATTGCCAATATGAACGATAATACAGACTTGTTTTATTCATTGTCACGTTTCTAAATATTAGAACTATTACCATTTATCAATAAAACAGTTGTATTCCTGAAAAAGTGTATAATAACATTAGCGAAAGAAAATCCTAAAACTAGACGAAACATGATCATTTTTAGTTGGATTAAATAATGCCAACATCACATATGGTGAAACCCCCCACCAATCACCAAGAATCTTTCTTTGAAAATTGTTTCACTGTTTTTGAAAAATTCAAATATTTCGACCTAATTACAAAGACCATGTGAACAAAGGAAAGAAAATAAATCAATCAATCAAGGTTGCTAATATGAAGAATTTCTTTCAGTGCCATTGTTGTTATCATTACAACCTACAAACTACTTTTGGATTTGATATTGTGGCTGTTGTGGTTGTTGTTTGATGTCATTACAACAACAAACGAAAAAGCAATTGGGCACAAAATGCATTTCAATGGCACTGACAATTAAAAACTATTTGCATGTAATTATAAGATTAATGGAAAATTTGATAGTTTAATGGTGGTGGTGGAGGAAACTAATGATAATGATTAACAATAGAATGGATGAAATAATAATAGTGTGGATATTCAATACCCACCATTCCAAGTTGATTGTGCTGTAAAGATGGGACCACTTTTTATTGTTTTCACATATCTTGGATCATATATTTTTGTTATTGTTATCTATGTTGAGAGGTATCCCTTATATATATAATTAGTGATACATCAATCCTTTTCAAGTATACAACAAAACAGAGCCTTAAAACCCTGCTTCACTCCTTCCTCTTCTTTTTGTTTGATCAGTTGATTCTTGGCTCTTTTTTTTTCCTCCACCTGAGTGTCGACAATTCATTATCATTATTACATGATTTCATTTCTAATTATCGTTACATATTTATTGTTTTAGAATCATTTACTTTGGTGAAATCAAAACAAAAAAAAAAAAAATCTGGCAACAATAATTCTTCCATCCATAATATTTATGTTGTGCGCTACCATTTGCTGCAAATTTACTTTCTTTGTAGTATTTTCAAGTGGTAGGTAGGTAGATAGATGACGTGAAGTTGGAGAACGATATTATTAGGATTTTGTAATTCATAATGATTTTGATATATATGATTGGTAAAGTCATTTGGTAAGTTCTTTTCACAGTGTAAGATTTTGCAATATCAATAAGATACTGGAATAACCATAGTACAAGACTAATAATCAAATTAAAGACCACGTCATAAAGAGAAATTTTTGTGGTTTAGAGTTATTCGTTACAATCTTACCATATTTTCTTTCATTTTTTGTTTTGTTGGGTTTTTTTGACGTACAAAATCCTTCAATCGTTAAATAGCTCAATGAAACCGAATGGCTTATAGAAAAGGGGGAGGCTAATTATGCCAGGTATAAACAATAACCAGCTTTGTAAATAGTGCTACTATGTTATAGTTCTAAATAGTGAAAAGCGCAATTATTTTGTTGTTGTTATTGCAAATCAGGGTAAGATACTCACTAAAACTAGTGGTATTGTTGTTTTTCTCATAATGGTAATAATGATAAAGAGGAATTCATTTTGTCCTCGTGGTCTGCCGAATGAAAGGGGGAGGCGATGTGAATAGAGGGGAAAGAAAGATCACAATGAGGATATACAAAAGAAGCTGGAAGTTTTGTTTGAAATTTGGTGATATATTTTTTTCTATTGTTACACAGTGTAGGAGGGGAGCCCACCACAGTGGTGGTCGTGGTCGTGGTCCTGATAGTCGTTCGACGTGACTATTAAGTTTTATAAAGAAATAGGAGAGAATCAGAGCTCGTTTAGGAAAAGAACCAAACAAGGCCTGAAAAGAAAGGAAGGAGGAGAACAAAGCTTGATGTGAGAATAGACCGCGAAAAAAAAAAAAAAGATAACCAATGTGGGGAGTTTTGTTGTTGTTGTGTGAAGAAACCAGGTGTCAATAATTACAATAAAAGCTAGAATTCATTGAAAGGCAAAATGCACACAACACATATACGTCATAAGTTGAATTCTAAATGTTCTTTTTATAATAGAAGGGGACTAATAGTGAATAATTCCCTCAATTACGAAACACTAAAAGTTAGGCTGAGAGAAAGAGAGAAAAAAAAATATCTCAAATTTCAACTGCAAAATGGTACAGTTAATGATTGATAATATGGAAATACAGCATAAGTTGTAGAAGCTGGCAGTAAATAATCCCTCACTCAAATACCTGTCACTTCTATTGTTGATAATAGTAAATAATAATATTCGTATAACACAATAGAATAGAACAAGAATGAGTCTATTTTTCTAGAGTAAAATTTATTACTAATTTGAGGTAATGGTTTTATAACTTTAACCTACCCACTATAACTGCAAAAAAAAAAAACAGTACATAATAAAGAAAATCACTCAATGGCAAACTTATTTTGCAATGTAATATGTATGGCATATAATCATAATTGCTCAGGAGTAATTTGTCTGTCTGATAAAGAAGATAACCAGTTTACTCAGGACCATATTGATTCTAGAGTTTTCATGTTTTGTCCGGTTTAGTTGATTGTTTCAACACATAGCTCTATCCATACGATTTTAGATAAGAAACAAAACAACCTGGAACAAACTACAAACAAAAAGTGATCTGATTTTTCATTCAGACGTTTATTTTTTTTTTTCTTTTTTTTTTTTTCAAAGATAAGATATAATTAAACTTCTGGGGCAATACTATTCTAGTTGTGTATAGAGAAGAAGGGGGGTATTGCTTCTTGTCAACCAAGCAGTAGGACAAGATGATTGTGTAATGCTTGGAGGGGAATATTGAAAGCCCAAGTATCCGTATGGGAGTTGTTGGTGATTCCAATAATCGGATTATATCGTATAATCGTACAATGAAACAATTCTCGGAGAACGAGGTTTGTTAGAGATATATACAAATGTTTATTAATGATAACAACAACTGATTATAGGAGTGATTAGGAGATTGCGGGAACATGGATAGATGAATAGATGGATGGCAATCAAATTCCGTTATTTCGCAATATAACGTTATCTTTATTATCATGGTAATTCCGTTGTAGGCTTTTAATATTAATTCTCAATTTACTACAAAACATAACCTGCAAGAGAATATGTCCGTGAATGCGCATAAAAGAGTTGAGTCTGTCTGGAACTTAATATCCGGAGAGAGAGTGACAGAGGGACAGACTTTGTAAAGAAAACTGTATCACTGATATGACTCAAATTGTATAATTAAAAATTGAGAGCAAAAAAAGAGTCAGAAAGGAAGAAAAAAAAAATTTTTTCTATGACTGGTTATAACTATTGCTAATTGAGTCACTACTTGGAAGGGAAGAAATATGCTCATAGGTTGAAAAAAAAAAAAGTGTGAGATAAAAACCATTGTGTCAATTCCAGATTCGGTAATTATAACTCATCCAGTAACGATAAACAACAAAATTACAAGGAGAGAATTGCGCATTTTATTATTATTCATAAGATCGTACTTCGGTGGTTATCACTAGTACACAACAGTGGTTATGAATTGTGTTTTTGTTCTAGTTATCTTGTTGTATAGTGGTTATAGGTTAATAAAACTGCAACCAAACAAAACAAGTCAAGTCAAATGCAGTAGAACCATTGTTGTGGTGGTTACTGGAACCACAATAGAACGTACATGTATATCCACATTCTGTAGGTAGAAATAGTGGTCTGTAAATATGTGGTGGTCGTAGTAGTAGTGGTGGTGGTGGAGTAAAATAGCAACAGAGGTTGACTGAAACACATTGCACGTGCGCGAGGATCATTTTAGTTTTTTCGTGCTTTATCTTGCAATAATGAAATGAAAATACTTGCTAAAAAAGAAACTAGACACGAAGCCACAAACAAACCCCCCCCCCCCCCCAAAAAAAAAAAAACTGTGGGTCAACAAATGGACTAAATCAAGTCAAAGAGAATGATCTGTTAAGGTTAATGAGGTAAAAAATGTAGAATGTAGAATTTTAACCAATAATCCATAGTTATAGTGTAGTAGAAAGTGGAATTTTAGGGGGAGGGGGAGAATGGAGGAATGGACTTATTGTCAAGTAAAAGAAATCTAACAACAACAATTGTTCTTTTTTAGTTTTTTGGGAAAGTAAACCCACCTACACAACAACACACATATACAGACACCACCAACAAAGACATTTCTTCTTCCCAAAAGTTGTGTGTGTGACACCACCACCACACTTTTTGTGACTCTTTTTCTTTTTTTCTTTTTTTTTTTTTACACAGTTTTTTTTTTTTTTTGCTGTAGTTGTTATTATTATTATTGTATGATTGAATTTTTTTCTTCTTACTGATAATAAAGTTGTGTCATATTATCAACTATGCACAGTTAACTAAAAAACAGCGACAATTTTTTGCAACGTTCTTTACTCATACATAATTTAAACAAACTAATATAAATTCAACCTAATTTTCCTTGCTTTCCCCAAATTTTGAAAATTATCTTGAATCCTTTCTCTCTTGGTTTTCTTTTTTTTTTTTAATTTATCTTTTACATAACTAAAACACTTGATCTTGTTTTCATAACAACAACATCAACTACTATTATTACTATCAAATAACATTACCGTGTATTATTTGATTTTTAACTACTACAGTCATTAAATTTTCCAAGCATGGCTTACGCAACTACTTCAACTACTAGCAATAACAGTAGTTATTACGATGATGACATATTTGAAATGAACTTGGAAGACAATATCCCATCTTCTTATGTTGATTATGAAAATACCAATAACTACACCACTACAACAACAAATATACCTGCATTGACAAGCTCCAGATCAACCTCAATTATAGCGAGTGGTAATGAATCTTCTTTACCTCCTTCGCCGTTAGTCTTGCCACAACAAATGTCGACTTCTCCATTACAACCTTACTATTCTTATACATACAATTCTTCATCGTCCTCCTCCTCCTCGCCTTATTCTACATTTGCAAATGAAGATCAAGATCAACACGATGATGATCAATTTCTATATGAATGCTGCATATGCAAGCAAAAATTAAACAATAGCAACAATAATAGTCATAATTGCACCAGAGATTTATTTAATGGTAACGCTTTGAATGATAATGATTTAATTATTATTGAAAACAATAAATTGATTCAAAATAATTATCAAAAATGGTTATACAACTTCACCCCCAATATTCCTTATTAATAATAATACTACTACTAATAATAATAATAATAATACTAATAAAGATAATAATGATAATAGTGTTTTTTTCATTTCTGGATTGATTCGGTTATAGTTTGGATCGGGCTTGGGTTAGGTTACTTCTTTTTTTTTTTTAATTTATTTTTTGATTTGATTATTTAAAGGATTTTTATTTGGTGGAGAACAAGAGATTAATTATGATTTTTAAAGTTCAATTTTTGTTTTCTGTTGTTTCAAATTTCGTTTATAACTCTTATATAACATATACATATATCATATCAATACAGTCATTCATTCATTCATTTCTATACATCATTGGTATTAAAACTATGTATGGCATATATTGTCGAATCAATTGCGTAATAGTGCTGTAGATAAAGTAAAGAATAAGGATAATTTACTACTCCTTTTCCCTTCTCCCCCTCCACGGTTCAGGGTGTGTTAACTATACAAGTCTAATTTACCATTCTTATCACAACATGGGCCCATGTGTATGTGTATGCAAATGCAAATGCAAAATTCATTGGTTTGGAGATCTTTCAATCGAGGGGGGGTTGTGGCCGCATAGTGGCGGTAGTCAACGTAACCGATGTTGAGCAGAAAAAGAGAATAACCGAACCAAAGAAAAAAAAGGGGGGGAGAAAAACTAAAAATTTTGGTTTTTATGGTTTAACTATTGTCTAAAATTGGTTTTATACAGAGAGGGGTCACAGTACGACTAGACAACCACAACAACGACTGGTGCCCCCCCCCCCCCATAAAAATAGTACTCATCAAAGTTTACACTGCCCACCACCACCACTTCCAACAACTTTATTCAAAAGAATTTATAAAGATTTTTATTCTCTGTTTAAACTTTGAAGTATTCCTAGGTTTTATTATTTAGATATTACGACGGATAATATGTGTTGCTCTAACTTTCTATAGATTCGAAGCTAATTATCAGTATGTAATAATTGAAAATAATAAAATGTGAATTGTCTTTCAAAAGAGAAGTAGTATATAATAGAGAATAATAAATTAGCAATTATAAAGGATTCGTCGAACTCTCTGAGTTGAATTCAAAAGGACTGCACATAAAATATTGCAGATCCTGTTTTACAACATCACTCTCTCTCTCTCATAAAATTGAGGATGTGTCATCACAGCGTCAATTTTTACGGGTTTTCTATTCTTCATAATATCCGACAACATTATTACCCGTACCTTAATCTCATCGAACATTTTACCTAATACACGATGTTCGATTTCTTGCATGGATTTTTGAAAGTTTGATAAAGCCGTGATTGGAGAATCTTCAAGAGCAAAAGCAGGTTTTAACATGTCATGGTGATAAGTTCCCTTTTCCCTTTTTCCATTTCGAGAAATGATATAGCTATTGTTATTTCGAACTTCTTCAATAAGGAAAGGACCATCGAAATTATATTGATTCTTGGCCAGTTTCTTTCGTCTACGATATACCCATTGGCCTTTTTGAAAATTAGCTGGAATACCAAATGGAGCACTCATCATTTTTTGATAAGCCATTTTTTGAGTTTTAGCATCGTTATGCTTATCCACACTCTTCCCTTTAACGACAAGCTCGTGTAAACGAAGCATGGCGACTTCTTCAATAAATTCGGCTTCAGGTGGCAGAGGGGGAAAAGCTTGGACCATGAACGTTGGCATAACCCTCCGAATTTGGGCAGCAATTTCACGTGGGGAGACTGGGGAAGGTTCGTCCTCATAAGGTTCAAAACCAAACTCATTAGGAGGTGCACCATAAGCCTGAGATGGCGGTGGGCCAAAAGCATGGTCAGCAGTTGGAGGAACATTCCATTGACCTGGAGGAGCATCATTATCATGACCAAAGGTTGGATTGGAACGTTGTTTCTCCATTTTGGCAGCCAATTCATCAACCTTTTGAGCAGTGGCTTGAATAAATTCAGCTTGAGCGTCAACATGCTCATCAACATGGTCGAATTTTTCCTGGGCTCCCTCGACAATACGTTTGGCTTGTTCATCCAAAACGTTTTCTCTCTCACGGTTGACGGCAATAGCTTCAGCTTGAGCAGCATTGGTCTCATTGATAACCTTATAGATTTGGTTAGTGATAGTTTCGCTTTGCTGTTTGAACATTTCCATCACTTGTTGACGAAATTCCGCAAATTGGTCAGCAGTAACAAACATTTGGGCTTCAGGACCTTGATCAATAGTTTGTCCAGCAGCTTGTTCAGCAGCAGATGAAGTGGTAGCTGGGGTTTCAGGAACAGATTCCTGTTCTTGTTTCTTCTGGTTTCTAGCCATGACGGTAGGTTGCAGAAATTCGCTTAAAGTTTAAAGTTTCTCTTAACGTTGATAATAAAGTTCCAGAAAATTAATTTTATGAAGTATTCCTAGGTTTTATTATTTAGATATTACGACGGATAATATGTGTTGCTCTAACTTTCTATAGATTCGAAGCTAATTATCAGTATGTAATAATTGAAAATAATAAAATGTGAATTGTCTTTCAAAAGAGAAGTAGTATATAATAGAGAATAATAAATTAGCAATTATAAAGGATTCGTCGAACTCTCTGAGTTGAATTCAAAAGGACTGCACATAAAATATTGCAGATCCTGTTTTACAACAACTTCTAATAATTAGTAAATCATTCCCCTATTTTATTGTTGAGATGGCAACAACAACAACAACGTATTATATGGGGAATTTTTCAACTATTTCAAACTTTTATCTTAATCAGGCATTTTTAGTATTATAAGCTACTCTTAACAAATTTCTTTTTTTTGGTGGAGAAGGGATGATGATGACGGGGTTTGGATGTAAGATCCAGCAGAGCTAACTATAGCGTGGTAACAAGGCTTGATTTTGATCAACCTAGATTCTCTGTTACATTTTTTTATGTGTATCCACCAAAAAGTAGTTCTAGAACTTCGCATATACTGTGGAAAGACTCAAGCTATGACGTTGTCTGTATTTGTTTCATATAGGTAGATGTTTTATGTATGGAATGATGGTGATGCTGCAGAAACACTTTGCTTTTCTTTTTTAGTGTCTGTGAGTTGTTGTTGTTGCGTTCTAGATTAAGTTTTCCAATAATTTTCAAATGGCAGTTTAATTAGATCATAATTATAATTTTCTTTACAATACAAAATCTAATATAACGTAACATTATTGGCATTGACCACAGAAATTGGATATTTATTACAACGTTAAATCTGTTTTATTATTTTCTTAGGGTGGTTGCCAAAAAAAAAAAATACTACATTTTAGAAAGCGGAGCAAAAAAAAAAAAAAAAGAGGAGTTTTGAGAGGGAACAGTCAAGTAATTCCAATCGTGGGGAAAGAACCCCAAACAAGGTACGACAAACCAGAAACTCTAGCTCTAACCCAACCCCCTCGTCGTTGTTGTCGTTACATTCCGCTAATGTTTATTTTATTTGTTTCTAGGTGTAGTAATGGTGGGTCGTATTTTCGGGCCAACGCAACGATCGTTGAAAATGTTGAAATGGTTGGGAACTGATTACTCGTTGAGATTTCCAATTTCTGTTGCTATTACTACTTTTATGTGACTCGGTTCTGCTTTAAACATTGGGCAGTAGACATTGTTATTTGAATATTTCACATTTACACAAACACAGGTTTGACTTCTTCCTGATAACTACGTTAAAAGTTTATATTGGTAAGTCTTATTTCGGCGACTTATAGCCGGCAACCATTGTTTTTATGCAAGCCATTGGCGATCACCAATCATAGGTTAAAATAGTAACTCCACTTTTTGGACAAGCTTTTCTTTCTCTCCTAAACTTATTATTTAATTCTTCCAATTACAACTCTATTTATTTCTTATGTATAAGAATTGACTCCAGACATCTATACTATATGTTGATTTTCAAATAACCTTTATGCAAAAACAAATCTCCACATTATAAAGCTAGGATATTGTAAGGACGACTGTAACCACAACAACAGCTATGTAATTTCCATTCACTTTCAATTTAGATTTTGGTCTGGTAAAGTTTATAATATAAAGAAATAAATTTATGTAAATATTTGCATCACAATTGGTTTTTTTTTTTTCTGATATTCACTCCTTGAATAACGAAAGAAGTCTCAATCTGAGCTCTTTTGTTCTTTAATCAAATTTAAACTCTAAAACTTCGATGCCACATGACACACTGGATTATCCTCTCATGGTTGGCATTTTCGGTGCTATCTTTACGGCTTGGTTCTGTTCAAAATCCAATAGTAGTAGCAGATTCAAAAGTAGTTTTGAACTAAATCAGTACGGTTCTGATAAGTTTTAAGTGGTGGGTATTTGCTGTTCTCTGGATTTTTTCATTTATTTTTAATTTCAAATGAATCTTACCAAAAATATACAATCACAATACACAAATCTTCAAACTTTTCAGTATTGGTTTCTAATTATCTCCCAAAGTATTTTAATTCAAATGGTCTAACCAAGTTGTAACCAATAAAGGCAAACATAATATTCATTTCAAACGAAATATCACCACCATTGTCACCAATCTTTCTTGCGATGACTCCTTGGTACCAAGTTTGGTTCATTGAAAGCACTGTAGAACAAATCCCAAAACAAAATGCCACAACTCCAGCTATTCCAACAGGCATGGTTTTATAATTATTAAAATCAGTAACATCATACCCAGAAAATCCTCTACGATAAATAAAATGTTCCGTCAAGGATATACTCAAATAAATCGATACGTTATAGGCAATAATTGACAAAAAATTCGACATGGTATCTTGGAATTTATAATATGCCAGGATAGAAAATGCCAATGCTACCAAATTTCCCAAAATACACCAAGCGATTCTTGGTACTCGAGCAAATTGACTCCATATACATTGGATGGCAAGAGACAAAGAATAAGATCCAGGGATACCATTGGCTATAGCACCAAGAGCAAACACAACAACAATAAATCGATAACCTTTATTATTATTGTCACCACATAATATTTCATAAACCAATCCTCCAGTTGAATTTTTATTGTATGCTTGTTCAAATCTTGATCCATTTAAGTTCACACTTGTTCCTATTGCTGCTCCCAAAAGTGCTGTAAACATTGCTGGTAATGATAATCCAGTGGTCATGGCAAAGGCAACTTTCCAAGGATTAGTATTTGCAGGCATATAAACAGTATAATCAGCCAGCAGGGGAATCCATCCCACAGTAAAACCAAATATAGCAGATATAAAACTCAACACATTACCAGCTTCAGTTGGACCAGATTTTCTTTCACCCCAATTAAATGCATGAGTTTGAGAGAATTTGGCAATAATGATCATAAACACAATAAAATTAGGTATCCAAGAATATTTTTCATACAAATGAACAGTTTTATAACCAAACACCGCAAAGATACATGTACAACCAACCAAGATCAAACAGCCAGCCCAAGGAGGTAATGGACCAACAGAGTTTAATAGCTCAGCACAAGGAATTACATTAACCGCATTCCAACCAATACAAGAGATGACATTAAACAAAGCGAAAATTCTTCCCATGATATTGCCAGTAAAGTATCTTGATAATATTTGTTGACGGATACCAAAACGCATACCAAAGGCACTGAAAAACCCAACAGGAATACTTCCAAGGAAACAAAATATTGTGATTATAACAATGCTTGTCCTCATATCTAAATTATATGCTACTGGCCCTAATGATCCAATTGACAACCCACTAATGACCATATTTGGTGATAAAAACACTAAGAAGGGGGATAATAATGAATTGTCATGACGTTCAGATTCAGGAACTCTTTCGATACCTCTGATTTCAGCATTTATTTTAAGTCCGATTTTATCAACCCAATTTGTTGCTTTTAATGAGGAATCACTGGTTGGCGGTTGTTCAATGGTTGTTGTAAGGGGATCTCCCTCATCATTACTCTTATCAATCACAATTTTTTCCACATTAAAGTTGGTTTTCAGTGCCTTGGTTACTTGTTGCTCTAAATCGTAATTCTCTGCCATGATATGGTGTTAATGAAGAAAAATGAAATAGTTGTAGTAAAGAGGTCTTCAAAATATAATAGAAATATAGAGATATAACTAAAGATTACTTTTTTTTTTTTTTAATTTAGAATACTTTAATTGTTTTCGATGTTATCACAAGGGCGTTTATTTCGTCGGTTTTCGGGCCCTACGATTCTTTTTAGCCTCTCATCTTGACATTTTCGAAAAAAAAAAAAAAAAAGAAAGAAATCGTTTGATAAAATAGAATCAACATTTTTCTTGTTATTAGATTCCACCTCCTGATTGCCTTGGGACTATTGTTACTGTTTGACACAAAGTCCCAACAACAAAGTGCCGTGCGCTTTAATTAGGAGCATTCTTCAAAATCTGTTATTCAACCTGCTTAATATAAAGTTCTTAGTATTCGTTGATAGTATCAGTGTTAAGTACTTCCTTTTTTAAAGGGAAATAACTATGTAAGGCATGTTGAAACCAATATGAATATACAATTACAAACTTAGCCAATTCGCGGACACAGTAAAGTCGCACGATAGTTTACGGCTGTTCATCTTTATTGTTGGAACAACCTGACCCCCATATTTGATTTGATTTCTTTTAAATGTTTCCTCCTGGGTTTATCTTATGAATAATATCAATTGGTACGATATACGTTTATAAAGAGAATGTTATGATTGTAGCAATTTTTTTTGTTCTGTATCTTATCGTATCCATTTGTTCTTTTCTTTTTTTTTTTTCCGGAAAAACTGATAATCCATTTTGCAGCAATAGTAATCAAGTAAACATTTCTTAACAACCAAGTAAATGACTCATCATTTTATACATGCTGATTATTATATTTTTCTTATTTAAATCGGTAATTATTAATTAATAATGCCATGTCCTCTGTTACCGCCTCCTTTTGCGATGATGGTTTTATATTATGTTAAATACAGATGTGTTGCTGCGTCTGTTAATATACTCTAATATTTCAATCCTATCTTCAAGGTTTCTTTTTTTGTTCCTTCAAGAATATGCAAAAAAGAAGTCACAAACAACGTTTATGTCTTCTCAGTTTCTTGGTTTGTGTGACCAAAAAAATAAAAGCTCCAATGCGGGGAATCGAACCCCGGTTTGCTCGGCGCTCTGTTCCTCAGAAAGAAATGAAAGCGAACCGTGATAGCCACTACACTACATCGGACTACTTGTTGAGTTTGAAATTTTTCGGTTTTAGATATAAATTACATTACTTGAAAAATTCTTTTTACCAAGTACTTCTTATGTGTCAAAGATTACACGGCTTGAACTTTTATACAAACAAGCTTTGCACTTTGTTACAGTTTCCAAGATATCAAATAAATACATTGAATATGTTTCTAAACAAATTTTTCAAATTTGGCATTAATTTTGACAAAAAAGTCTTCAAAACCAAATCTACCAATTCTAAAACTTATCTACACCCTACCAGAACTAGATAGTAGTGCTTGAAGACTAACAAAGAAAACTGCAATAGTCAACAACCAACCAGAATAAAATATAGTCAATAAATATAAAGTAGATCTATTTCTGTCAGAGAATTGTGTCTGTTCTCATTGTTTCTATTTGGCCACTAAATTATGAATTGGTTAACCGACAAATTCATTTTTGTTGAAACCATCGATATTAAGCCACAACTTGCTAACTGCCCATTAGCTTACACCTCCCCCCAATAACTTTCATTGGTTCTATAGACATGGAAAAGATGGAGGGGCCAGGGTCGTGCGTGCAACATTATTCTTAATAGTTGGAGCACTATTTTTTTTTTTCTGTTTTTCTGTTGAGCCAATTAGCTTTTTCAGAATATTAATCCAAACTGAAAAAGAGTGCATTTCTATAGATACTTACAATCACCATCCACCAGTACTACTTTTTTCTTTTAAATTCACAACATGCAACCATACTCAAGATCAGGAGGTACAAGAAGATGCTTTTATGAATTTCAATCGTGGATGTCGTGTGTGACATCTGCTGACACTACATCTGTCAAACAATGCAAACCAGTATTTGAAGATTATGAAGAATGCTTACATGGATTAAAAGAAAAGGAGAAAGTAAGACTTATGTTACAACAGTTAAAAGATAATGAAACAAGCAAGAACGGAGTCACTGCTTCTGAGTTGTACAAAGCTTCAAACACCATATATGAGAATTTGGATTTGATAAAAAGAGAATAAAACTAGTGCATCCCAAATCAAGAAGAATCTATTGAATGCATGAATGACTAGCTTATAGTTAATTATATATATTCCACATACTATAGTTTAGAAGAAAAACACAAGCCAATGTATATTACCATCTTTTGATGTTATATTTATACTTCTGAAAAAATAACGACTAGAGGGTAACAATTCAATGTGTAAACAAAACCACATGATGGTGTTTTTTTTGTTTATAGAGCTCTACGTAGACAACTACATAGCTCATAGTTCTTACTGAATCTATACTGTGGAACTGAAACAATATTAAACCAACGGCCAGGAGAAAAAGTTGAATAAGATAAAGGAAAAAAAAAAAAAAAAAAAACTAGCCCGATGCGTCAACCATAAACAACCCTCTATACTCATCTCATTATATTGGTAGTGTTTGTCGTTTGTTTGCCCAATGAACGAATCATCAACCAGAGAACACCAGGTCACAAGCAAAGAGATTCTTGATGTGGCATTTGAAAAGAGTAAATCAAAATTCACCACACCACGACAGACAATCCAGGATACTGAAGAATTACAATCCTATCAACAAACCAAAAGAAAGGAGTTCGAGCAACATATCAACAAAAATAGACTAAACCTAGGCCAATGGACACGTTATGCCAAGTGGGAAATCGAAAATAACCATGACTTTCCACGTGCAAGATCGATATTGGAAAGGGCTTTAGATGTAAATGTCCAACACATACCATTTTGGATACAGTATATTCAACTCGAGTTATCACACAAGAATATAAACCATGCCAGAAATCTAATGGAAAGGGCCATCAATACCTTACCTAGAGTTAATAAGCTATGGTTTTTATATGTGCAAACAGAAGAAATGCTTAAAAACTATCAAATGGTGCGAGTAATATTTGAAAGATGGCTCGATTGGCATCCCGACACTTCTGCTTGGGATGCGTATATAAACTTTGAAGCACGATATGAAGAAAAAGAGAATGTCCGAGAAATATTTAAGAAATACGTTTATGAATTCCCAAATGCAGGGACATGGTATAAATGGATCAAGTACGAAATGGAAAACAATCGAGACGACGTAAAGACCATTCGAGCTGTGTTTGAATCGGCCGTAGATACATTACTTTCGAATAAACTGGAAGATGACGAAGTTGCCATCATAATTTCTAATTGGACTAGTTGGGAAGTATCATGTGGGGAGCTGGGTAGAGCAAATGAGATTTTCAAATTACTACTAGACAATCAAAATAATAAATTGGAGATTTCAGATAAAACCAAAAGTTCAATTTACACTGCATTTGTGGAGTTTGAAAAAACCTTTGGAAGCAAGGACTCCATTGAGCAAAGTGTTTTGCTAAAGCGAAGAATAAAATATCAAGAAGAAATCCAAAACGACCCATATGATTATGACTCCTGGTGGAAATATATGACACTATTACAAAATAGTCTGAACAAAAGTGATCTAGAAAATGCATTTAAAAAAGTGACAGGAAATGTTGTTGATGATAAACATAAAAGCATAAAATGGAGGCGATATATAATGTTCTGGATTTGGTACGCGTTTTGGGAGGAAATGACAAATAACGACCCTGACTCAGCGAGAAAAATATGGAATGATTGCTTAAAAGTTATACCTCACAAGCTGTTTACTTTTGCAAAAGTGTGGATTGGATATTCTGAGTTTGAATTAAGAAATAGCGAGGATGGATTGGCTAAAGCTCGAAAGATTTTGGGCCGTGCAATTGGCCAAACTAGCATAAACAGGCCCAAAACAAAGATTTTCAAATATTACATTGATTTTGAAAAAAAGTTGGGAGACTGGAACCGTGTGAGGTTGCTCTATCAAAAATGGCTAGAAATATCTCTTTCAACAACTTCACTGTCTGAACTTGTTGTTGAAAAGTATGTTGAGTTTGAGTCATCAATTGAAGAATACGATAGATGTGAACTGATACTATCTGCTGCATGCCAATTATCTGAAAATCCAGAATATAGTTCCAGTTTTAATTTACAAAGGTTGTTTGAGATAACAGTTGAATTTTATAAAGAAGAAATGCGATACGACAAGATCCGAGAACTTTACCGAGCTCTATTAGAGAAGGACCCGACCGCTCATAACTGGATTTCTTTTGCCTTATTTGAATCGAGTATACCCTCACCCGAACAATTGGAAGAATATTTACAAGGTAACAATGAAGAATTTGAAGCCACAGTGGACGAGCTGCAAATTGAGAACACAAGAAAGATATTTGAAGAAGCTATGACTTTTTTCAAAGATAAAGATGACAAAGATAGTCGATTGGTAATAATTGAAGCTTGGCGAGATTTTGAAGAGGTTAATGGGTCAGACGAAAGTTTGGCTAAAGTCACCAAAAGATTGCCTGTAATTGTAAGAAAACGGAGAACAGTTGGTTCTATCGAGGAAGAATATATCGATTATATTTTCCCAGACGACGAAACCAAAAAACTACCTGGTAAAATGAGCAAGTTTTTGGCTAATGCTAAGAAATGGGCTCAAGAAAACTAATAGGGATTCGGTAAGTTATAAAATAAAATAAAATAAAATAATAAAAAAAAAAAAAAATGAAACGTGTAGAATTCAAAACCAATATACAATTCTAATTACCTCCTCTTAAAGTTAAAACCAAGTGTAAAGAAGCTCCTGCTTGGATACCGGCCTCTTGAACAGTCTGATCGTCATTCAACTGTGAACCATTAAAGATTAGTCTCTGTTGTGCTGGTGAAATACCTTCTTTTTCTTCCATCATTTCTTTAATTCTTATGATTTTATCTTGGGGTTCAACATCAAGTGGCATGTCACGTCCAGTTAAAGTCTTAACTTTGATCTGCATCTTCAGTAAAAGTAGTGATGGCGTGGGGTTTCAGTTAATGGAATACAACAACTGATTAGTTTGGTGTTTGGTTTATTCTAAGTCTATTTTTTTTTTTTTTTGGCGCTGAGACAACTCAGGAATATTAGGTAAACTTTGAAACACATTTTTTTTTTCTTCTCTCTTTTCTGCATCCTTCTTTCAAAATGGTTTCATGCAAGATATGTTGCCTACTCCAACAGTAAAGAATATCGACTACGAAGAAGTGTACGAACCTTCTGAAGATTCATTTTTATTATTAGACTGCTTTGAGAAAGAAAAGGACTACCTACAAAGTAAATTCAAAACTGGTATACCTTTGGTTACAGAAATTGGAACTGGTTCAGGAATAGTCACTGCATTTGTTGCTAAACATATAGTTCAAAACGGCATATTTTTAACAACAGATATTAACCCACATGCATGCAAAACGGTTTTACAAACAGTAAAGTACAATAATGATGATGGAAGCTCAATTTGCCTACTAGGTTCGACACAAATGGATCTTACTGCTGCCATTAAAGAGCAAGAAATCGATTTACTTATATTTAATCCACCATATGTTCCATCCTCAGAGATTCCAGATATTCCAAAAACTAAAAACGATCCTGTGTGGCTAGACTTAGCTTTGGTTGGAGGGGAAGATGGCATGGTTATCACGTGGAAGGTTTTGAATAATTTGAATAATATTCTAAGTAAGAGTGGTGTTGCTTATATACTATTTTGCGCAAGGAATAAACCAGAAAATGTTGCCTCAGTGATGCAGCTGAAAGGCTGGAATGTTGAAGTAGTCATAAATAGAAAAGCTGGGTGGGAAGTATTGAGCGTGTTAAAATTCACTAGAATATAGATATTGGACTTGTGTAAAAATATGAATTTCTGTAGAAGAAGGGGATAAAAAAAAAGTTGGTGTCAGTGAGGGAGGGAAAAAAAAAATTGAATCGGTTAACTCTGATTGATACTTTTCAGTTCTCCTTAGTGCTCTTCGTTAATCTATTATTCACACCCTTTTATTTTTGCAAGCAATGTCAAATCGAGGAAGACAACCAGCTAGACCACCACCTAGCCGTAAACGTGAAACAAAATGGTCTGGAAAACCAAAGAGATATGCCAATTTTGGGGCACAATCTTTTGATACTGTGATTACTGGTCATCTTACTCAAGAACAATTGGATGCATACCAACGATACTTTAGAGTCGAAGAAATCAGTAATTTTTTGAGTGTGGCCAAGCAACAACACAAGTCAATAGTCGATGTATTACCCTCTGCAAAGGTGGACGAGACTGATCATTACAAAAGAGACCCTTCTCCACCTCCAAAGTACGACAAGAATGGTAATAGAACCAATACCAGAGAACGGAGAATCACAGAGGCATTGGAAAAGGAAAGGCATGAGTTAGTTGAATTGGCTGCTTCTAGTATAAAGAACTATATGATTCCATCCAACTACCGCAGACCATCCAGAACTGTCGAAAGGTTATATGTGCCAGTGAAGGACTATCCAGATATTAATTTTGTTGGATTCTTGATTGGCCCCAGAGGAAATACATTGAAGAAACTACAAGAAGATAGTGGGGCACGGTTGCAAATCAGAGGTAAGGGATCTGTCAAAGAAGGAAAGAGTTCTGATGGCTTTGGTTCATCGCAAGGTGGAACTGACATTCAAGATGACTTGCATGTTTTGATAACGGCAGACTCTCCACTCAAGATCTCTAAGGCAGTCAAATTAGTTAATGAAATTATTGACAAGCTCATTTATTCGCCACAGGGGATGAACTTTATGAAGCGTGATCAGTTGAAAGAGCTTGCTGTTTTGAATGGGACCTTGAGAGAAACAAAACCATTTGATCCAGAAGCTCACCAGAAGAAGCAACAGCAGCAAATGGACATCACAAAGATTGTATGCAAAATATGTAGCAACATTGGCCACATTGCCAGAGATTGTAAGCAGAATACCGGGAAACGTCCATTTGAAGATAATGCTGAGAATACACATGAAACAGCAAATAAGAAAGCCAGAACTGATGTACCGCCACCACCACCGCCTCCTCCACCAATCCCTCCTTCTTCTAATACAGAAAACCTGAAACAAGTTCATCCACCGCCTCCGCCGCCGCCACCACCACCACCAGTTGCTTCTGCTTCTGCTACTAGTGTGAGTCTAAATATAGGACAGGTACCCCCACCACCACCACCCCCTCCCCCTCCTCCTCCTCATGTACGACTTGCATTTGATTTTTCTTCAGGTACTGAAAGTAATTCAAAGGCTTCTTCAACAACAGAAAACGAGGGTTCTGGCTCTTCTACTGCCCCACCTCCACCCCCACCTTCAAATATTCCAAGGTAAAATTTGTCTAAATTATGAACAACTGAGGGTATCCTCATTACTCAATATTTACAAGCCAAAAGTTTTAGCTGGAGCAAACTTGAATTGACACTTCTCTGCAGTGATATCTCAACTGTCACCACAAAACCACCTCAAGAATGTCTACATGAGTATAATGTGTATTTAAGAAACTTAGTGTATTGCAGTAGGAGATGTAGTTTTGATTTTAATTTACATAGCGACAACTTTTCGGAACGACTCTTGATTTCATAACATTCTGAAGCTACAATTTAAGGAAAGCCATGTTAGAGTGTGTGTGGCAAGAAACAAAAAGGCCAAACAAACCTAACAGTAAAGGAGGGGGGGAGGAACTAAAAAAAAAAAAAAAATGTTACATTCGATAATAATCGCATACTTGGACATATCATTCTTGCGTACATGGTATTACGATGGAAACATCAGATGGATTCATTCCCATTGTGGCCATTTTTTATTCAGTATTCCATCCTATCGAGGGTACTAAAATTGTCCATCAGTTTCCAGAAAATTCAATTTCGACTGGAAGGTTCTCGACAAGTATTAGGGATGGTGGATTATTTGATTTTGACACCATAAAGAATTATGTCATACCGAAACCCCAATTATGTAACAGACTAATATCCTTGAAAATTGACAAGTATAAGGTCATTGGTTATCCTGTGAGTATGGAGAGTTCTCATTACGCCAGAAATTCTTTTAATTTTAATTTCTGCTTCGTGTTTAGGTATGACATGGGAGACGTTTCTCCTTATGAATCTGCAATCAAGCGAATGGGTCAAATGTTTCAAGTCCTAGAAGAGCAAAGTTTTATGTTAAGTAGTTTGGACAAGGACAATTCGTTTTTCAAAGATAAAGTGATTAAAAGCGGCAAGGCTTTAATATCGTCTTCTTTGTCTCCAGATACTGCAGTTGGAGAAGCCTTTGATGAGGCGGGAAATGAGAATCATTTTCTCCCACAAACTGGGCAGAATGGCACATCAATCAGCACTCCAGGTTTTGCAAAAACTAAAAAAATTGCATTGTCATCTATTGAATCTTTGATCCAACAGATATACCAAGACTTGAATAATTACTCAGAGTGTTGTATACCATTGGATACCTCAAATTCTGTGGATATCAAACTATTTCCTATATTGCCACCTCCAATAAATATCAAGGCGTATCAGGTGCCGATAGCAACTGTGAGGTTGAATTCATTAGTAGATGTTAATTGGGATCCAACAATGATCAAAATACTACCGTATATCAATGGGCTAAATTCGGTGAAGAAAATAAGTGAGCTAGCTGATGCAAACTACTTGTTAACAAAACAATGCATACAACATTTAATGCATTACAAGTGTATTGAAGTGATTGATATTTTCCAGTTTGGTAATGTATATGCTCCAACCAATCACATTGGGGAGTTTTTAAAGTATGACGGGAAAATGGCCGAAGAATGTCAAGCTTACGTGGTCTCCGCAGATTTCAGTATGGATAACACCTCACATGTCAACACACCTATTCAAATACACTCGCCACACCCTGGAAATGATGCACATTCACCAACATATAACTATCGACCCTCTTACGGTACTTCGTCTGTTTCTCCATACACAAAGTATAGTTATTTGTCAAGATCACCAAAACCACCCATGACTATCGGTGCTGATGTCAAAGTTCCTACAAAGACGACGTTGTTTTATTTATACCGATCGCTTAACCAAGGCCAGACAGTTAAGGAATGGTACTTGCAACATAAAAAAATACTAGGAAATATTGATATTAGACGTTTTATTAATTTTGGAGTTTTAAGGGGAATAATATACAGAGTGTACACTTATCCCTTACTCAATTCATTTACTGGAGCAATAGAGCGAAATGACACTGACCAATATGATCAATTGTTAAGAAATCTCAAAAGGAAAAAACCCAAGAGAGTTGTCTCAATTGGCCACAACGATAATTTGTTAAAAACAAAAGTGAACGAGCAAACTCTCAGAACTGACGTTAAAAGAAAAGTGAGTTTTGCTTATAGCCAAAGTGATAAGCATGATTTACGAAGGTTCTCTACGAATGATGTGATCTTGGAGAATGAGAGCAGTGACTACGATGATGAAGACGATAGTAGCATTGAAGAATTCCATGGAAATGGTCATATTATAAACAATAGGATTCCAATATCAGAACGAAAAGCCCGAGTATCTTCATCTTCCTATTATAGTGATATTGAAGAAGACGCAATCGATGAAGAAGAATATAGAATTAAGGCAAACCTATTGAAAATGCTAAAAGGATTTCAATCATTTGATTCAATTTGTACCGAATTGAACAAATCAAGAGCTGAAGTGGAACAATTAATTGAAAGTTTTGGTGCTGTAAATATAGTCAACAGTTAAAAATGGGGGAGGGGGTAGTGTGCATTGGCTGATTTCAACCCGAAATTTGATTATAATTTTTTTTTTTTTTTTTTTCCTTCTTTGTTGCGATTTAGTTTGTTTACAGTTCGCACTTTCACCAAAATCATTTTCTTTTTTTTTTTTTTTTTTTTCTTTTTTTCCTTTTCTCACGAAACCACAACAAACACTACTTCTTAAAAAAAAAACAAAACAAAACATAATGTCTGGGAAGGGAAAAGTGCATGGAGGAAAAGGAAAATCCTCAGAAATCGCCAAATCATCTACATCACATTCAGCTAGAGCAGGGTTACAATTCCCAGTGGGAAGAGTCAAGAGATATTTGAGAAGAAATGTTCAAAACAAAATTCGTGTTGGATCCAAGGCTGCCATTTATTTGACTGCCGTTTTGGAATATTTAACAGCAGAAGTTTTGGAATTGGCTGGTAATGCTGCCAAGGACTTGAAGGTCAAAAGAATCACACCAAGACATTTGCAATTGGCAATTAGAGGAGATGAGGAATTGGACAATTTGATTAAAGCTACTATCGCTTATGGTGGTGTGTTGCCTCACATTAATAAAGCCTTATTATTAAAAGTTGAAAAGAAGAAGGGCCAAAAATAAACCAAAATGGAACAAGATTGATTGGAATGATTCAAATTGTTCTTATGTTTATCCTTTTGTTTTTTTTAAAAAAAGCTGTACTATAATGTTTTGAATTTTGTTTTTCCTTTTTTTATGCCACCAGGTGGGTGGGTGGTTGATTGGTGTGTCTTTTTATTACATTTGTATTTTTGTATAAGTTTTCTAGTATCAATTCTTATTGTTATTTTTTGTTTCCTTTTATATTGTATTGTATAATGTAATGTATATCGTGAATATGTTTGCTATAGATTTATTTACAAATATGTACATGACTCCTCTATTTAGGAGCGGTTTCTGAGGATGATGCTGAAACTTTATAATCAATCAACTTGATATTAATATCCTCAAGCTTATTATTAATCTTTTCAATTTCACTTTGTAACAGTGTTATGTCATCTGCCAATGCATCTCGCTCATTGGTTGCCTTCTTTCGACTTCTATAGCTTTCGTAGAAAATTAAGGAACCAGCAACACTGAATATGAAAAATTCGGATATAAAAGTTGCACCTTGCTCAATGGCTTTGTTATCATTCAATGGCTTCACTTTTATTTTATTTTCCCCCAATAATGACATCCTCAATTTTATTTCAGAAGAATGCATCTTTTGGGCAAAACTAATGCATAATCTTCTGAATCTTTCGTGGTCTTTTGCTTGCCTTTTGATTGCATTACCAATTGGTTTTGCAATCGTCCTCACTAGTAGAGAGGTAAATTTCAAAGCAAGACCACTCATGACGTGAAAATAAAATGACTGAAATATAAAGTAAAGACAAAAGAAGGAGCCAGAATTAGCAAACGTAGCGATTTCAAATTTATTTCAATACTGGCGCGCAATAATAATTATTTGAAACTAGTCCAAACACAATTATTCACACCAAATATATTTGCAGAAGAAAAAAAATGCTCATATCAAAAGTGGTGGGGAGAATAGTGCAAATCATTCCGTCCAAATTTAGTACGAACGTTTTCTTCTTAGTCTTAGTTTGAGTATTCTTTTTTTTTTTTAGAAAAAACTTGTACATTTATATATACATGAGCTGTAATTACTATGCTTCCTATACATATGCTAACATTTCCCTTATACATTCTTTGACTTTATAATACAATGGACCAACATTACCATCTATAACTATGTCACCAGATTCATCACTTTCTACTAACCCATAGGCGATCTTTCTCACTGCTAGAATGTCATTCACTACCAACGTACCCTCGCTTTTGAATTCAGCTGTCATATTCAATTTTTGCAATCTCTTTTTCAAATCTGGTAATCGAATGTTCCCTATAGCTAGCTTGGGTCCGTTTGTTATCAATGCTCGTATTTTTGGATCCTGGACTTGATTGGCTATTGTCTCCTGTCTCTTCACAGCTGTGGTGTTATCTAACTTTCTTAATGAGAAATGTGTGTTTGAATTAATGTAATCCTGTACCGTTCTTATCCTTTTTGTAACTGGAAATTGATTCTGAAGCTCCAATTCTCCATATAATTTAGCAACTTTGTAGTCATCGCCAATCTTCTGCCATTTCAAGTCTTTGACAATAGAATCATCCAAATTAACCTCAAAGTTGTTTAAACCAATGCTTCCTGACTCTGATTCAGCCCCAATTTTAACTGATTCATTGTCGTGGACAACCATAACATTCATATTACCACTTGAGTAAGGCGACATGGCACTAGAAAGACCATCTCTTATCGATACAAGAGATAAATACCTTGATGATTGGGCTAAACTCTTTTTTGTTTGTTCTTGCAATTGTTCATTTTGTTGATTAGCGAAAAACTCTTGCACACGAGTCAAATTTTGCAATGGTGTATAATCTGGCAATAAAATCAAATTATAAGGTTTTAGTGCCTGCACAATAATCCCCAACGAACGCAAATCTACAAGACCAGATAAATCGACAAATGACAATCCACATCTAACTTTCAACTTTCCTGTTTCACTTTTCTTCTTTGATCCATAGTTTAAACCAACTCTTTTTTTGGGATTAGATAATGTATCTAGGTATTTCTGAAGCAATTTTCGATTAACTTGTTCTTGTGGGGTCAATTTATTTGCCTGCTGTTTGTTTTGCTTCTTGTTTCTTCTATTGTTGGTAGTTCTCTTTTCATCAAATTTTCGCTTACCCTCCATTATGATTTTGCTGTGTGAAACTTCATCATGTCTTTGGTAGTCTTCAATATTAATAACTTCTCCGTAATCATCAAATTTTTGTTTGTGTGAAGTAGCAAAGTAGGGGAACGTGGCTTGTCTAGGTCTCAACTTATGAGTTATTCTCAAATCAATGGGCAAATTCTTTTCCAAACTTTGTTTAATATGATCTGTGATGAATGCTTCATGAATAGCAAGAGGATTCACTTCGTTTGCAGAGACATTGGAATTTGCAACATTGATAGACTGATATTGCTTAATTAACAAGTTACTTGCATCATCACTTTTTTGCTTTTCTCGTTCTTCGTCTCCCTCGTCGTCATCAGAAGAATCTTCTGAATCTACTGTATCGGCACTTAAAATATTCTGATTCTTTTGATCTCTTACTTTGGCTAGTAATTTCTCTTTTCTTTTCTGTGCCACTTTCTCTTGAAACTCTGTCAACTCTGTACCTGTCAATTCTATTTCCTTGGTCCAATTTTTCAACAGAATATTTTTATCTATGGGCACAGCAATGCCGTCTGCAGACTCTCCCCCTCCCCTTTTTTTAGCCAATGTGTCCCATTCAGTGTAGAGTATGGAGCTTAAACTACTCTCAAGGCTCATGGTAGTCTTTTCAGTCAAAATGATTGTTGTACGTTCATCGTTACACAAGTATTGAAAAGCCTCGGCAGATATATCACCACTTCGCAAATCTATACCAGAGCAAAACACAATCTTAGGCCCGCTTAAGTTTAACAATTCACTTGGATCTAGTAACAAATCAACCTTTGAAGGGTTGAAAGGGACACTAGATAATTCCTCCCATTCTTTAGTAAAACTCTTGGACATCCAATCCAAAAGATTAGACGCATAAGTTAATATTTTAGTTCCCGAATAAGAAAGGAAATACACAGGTATTGGTGCACCTTTTAAATGTTCATCGATTAAATGAAATAATTCTAAAAACCTTCCTGATAAAGATGTTGGTAACACTGCAGCACCACCATTGGCTAATGTAGCATCCACCAATTGCAAAAACTTTTCTGTCCTTTTCCTGTGTGACATCACTGATCCCATATCCGTGGCAGTAATGAAAGCTGTTGGTCTTAATAACAGTAAATGCGGGTTACCAGTTGATGAGGAAATAAACGAAGCACTGTTTAAAAAAGAGTCCTTTGAATGGTTCCAAGCTGGTGCATAAATCACACGATCTATTCTTTTGGTGATCAACCAAAATGTACCACCCAATGAATGCCCTGCATTATAGGGCGTAACCACCACCTTATTGTCAAATAAATTCAATGATTGTTGATACTTCAATAAGTTAACTTTATCAAACCAATTGTCGACTTCATCTAATTCTAATATAGCCGTGTCAACGGGACCCAAAATTCCCATAGCACGGTAATATTCCACGGTAGAAACTCTTCCCAATTGGTTGACGGGTAATGTCGAATAAATAGGTATAGTTGACATTAAATTTGGGAACTTTATAAACAATAAAATAAATCCACTAATAAATTCTGCTGTTGAGTGTGATAATAAAATTGCATTGGTTTCTTTTAAATGCTCTTCCATGAACATCGCTGCATTCACATCAACGCCATTCCAAAATGGGTCTGCAATCAACTTGAATTCATTATCAAAATCCAACAAAGCAGCTTTAAAAGAATGGTCGTTGTCTCCTGGAGTCAAAAGAGAAAACCCAAACATTGTTGGTTGTGCTTAAAGAATTGATTATGCGTCAGTTGTAGATGTTGAAAGCTTTTATTTGTTTTTCCTTTTTTTTTTTATTTTCACTTTATTGTCTTACATTTTTTTTTTTTCTCGTTCTCAACTCTTGTTTTATCTGGTTATATGCTGCATATCCATCTCTACTATTAAGGGACTTGAAGATTTCTAGAAACACAAACAATAAAAGGAATAACAAAACTACAAAGTAATTGCTAAATAAAACAAATATCATGTGGAATAAAATTAATAAATATACAAAACAAAAAGCTATGCAACGTGAAGAAATCAAAATAATGTGTTAAAATTGAAGAAGTAGAAAAAAAAAAACAAACAAAAACGCAAACCCTGATCAAATACAAATAATATAATAAAACAGAACAGAACCAACTATGCGGGTTAAGAATTCAAAGCTACACTATTTCTTGTGTGGTACTTCAATAGTGTGTCAGCTTGTGTTACTCCAGGAATCTCATGTGTAGTATTTATTCTGTCCAACGAGTATCTTGCCGATGTATATTCACCTTCCTTGATCATCTGTTGTCGTAATTCATCAAGAGGAATTTGTTTTTGAAATTGATCATTGATTGTATCTCTTCTCAATCTCTGTGCAGTTCCCTTTTTGGACCTCAGTATAGTAGTACGTCTCTTTATAGACTTGAAAGTTCTTTCTAATGGTGTTTCTTTATCGTGTTCTTCTTCTTTATATTCATTTTCCATCTTTTCAAACAATTGGGGATCCTTGTTAATAATCTCTGTTAACAATCTGTGCCTCTCAACGTCTTCTGCATCAGTTGGATCATATCCTAATGGATAGTCATCATATGCGCCCTGTCTTACTCTTTCTCTAATAATATCCACGTCGGCTGGCCTGAAGTTCAGGGTGAAAAAATCAAATGTGAATCGAGGAAGTAAACATCCAATAATACCAACGAAAATACAACACCAAACACCTAAAGTGCCCAAAGTTTGCGCACCAGCACGGTAAAACTCACCTGAATAATTAGGGTTGACACTCCATACACCAGTCCAGAAATAAACCAACAATATGGAAATACAGTCAATCAACACCGATAACCAATCCCAGCGGTATTGTTGCATCAAAACATAGATGTCACATGCAGTGACAGCAATACATGCGGCAACAACACCAATATAGAATCTATGGTCAATTGTCATTCCCTGAGGATTTTGGAATGCAACATAAAACAATAAATATGGGAAGAAAAATGAGATTACTGATTGGTAAAGCCCATCAAACATGTACCATACAAACTTGTATTGCGACCAGTCTTTACCCAAAATACCACTAGTGTACAATTGAGGAACTAACAAAGAAATGGTATCGGACACATCTTGGTCAAACACCGCCAACACAATAACTGGCAAGGAAGTAAACGCCAAGTTATAAAACATTAAATATGTGTATTCGTAAAGGTATGACCCATCAAAATTATTGTAGATACCATACCAAAAGCATGTTAATGTGAAAACAACATTTTTGTAGAAAAAACAGGGGATCATTTCGGCTAATCTTTTATAAGACCATCTTCCATGGACCAAAAGCAAACGTGTCAAGAATCTGAATTGCCCTATCGCATAATCCGACGACATAACAGCTTGTCTCCCTTCTTCACCGGCAATCCCGACGCCGACATTAGCTGCTTGTATCATGGCAACATCGTTGGCACCATCACCAATAGCCAATGTCATTACTTGCAACCCAGTCTTGACCAATTTTACAACTTGAGCCTTTTGAGCAGGCGAAACACGACAACAAAGTACTGATCGACATTGTTTTCCCAACAACAAAAACTTATCCTGTAATACCCTTATGGTGTCATTAGGGCGGTCTTTCAAATCTTGGAAAATCAAAGACAAGGCAGCTCCATCAATAACCAAAGCAACTTTTGCTTGTGGGATTGAATGATCTTTTCTAGCCTGTTTTATGGCATCGGCCACTGAACTTGGAGAACTGGCATCAATGTGGAATTCTTCTTGTAAATACTTGGTAATCAAGGCATCAATTTGTTCACAATCTTCGGTGTCATTTGATTCAGGTCGTACAACCAATAGTTTCATGTCATTCTCTAGCAAGTTACACGAAAACCCAATATTAATAGCTGTTTCAACTCTATCCCCTGTCAAAACCCACAATTTAATACCGGCGTCACTCAAAATAGATATTGACTGTGGAACTCCAAGTTGTAATCTATCTTCAATAGCTGTACCACCTAACATTACCAAATCTTGCTCAATCTCCTCTTCTAATTGACCCATTAATGTTTCTCTATCATCGGATATTGACGAGCTGGCTTCTCTATAACGTCTATTCCAATTTTCATAAACTTGGGGATCCAATACTTTAGATGCAATACATAAGGTACGCAAACCTTCGTTGGCAAAATCTTCAAGGTAAAGAGCAGTTTTGCGCACAAGCTCATTTGGATTCTCGCTAGGGTTAAGCCTTTGGAAAATAACCGAATCAGCACCTTTGGTGTATAAAATGATCTTATTCTCTGGTGTCTTTATAACACAAGACATTCGCTTTCTTGCTGATGTGAATGGTATAATATCGAGCAAGTGGAATTCTTGCTCCTGTCCATATATTTCTAAAAGCAAAGAACTTCTCAAGCGCTTTTTGAAAACAATACCCATATCTCTAGCCACAGACACTAAGGCTGCTTCGTCGGGCGACTCAGCTTTGAAATCACGTAACGTAGGATCAGTTTCATTTTCTTCGGTCATAACTGTATGACACAACGCCAAAGCAAACATAAATCGTTCATTTGCCTGCTTTTGCTCATCTCCCGAGTCCCCAGAGAATGTATCCCTCACATACTGGCTCGAAACAAAAGTGATATTCTCTTCTCGTAATTGATCATTATTAGAATATTTTAGCAAATCGTCCATCATTGCTTCCTTGTCTGAAGCGATTTTAATCTTCCATTTGTTAGCCTCTTCAATAACGTCAACACCAGCACGTTTATCCAAACCTTGTTGTGCTTCTGTATAAGCTAATCCATAAGATTTCCCGTTGATGGTACATTTTCTGAATTCCATTACATTTTGTGTCAAAGTTCCAGTTTTGTCACTGAAAACGTATTCAATTTGACCCAAGTCATCAGATATATTCCACGCCTTTGCAATACAAGGGAAATCCAATCTATCATAATACATTTTAACGTCGGCATATATAAAATAAGCTTGGATCGTTTTGATGATTTCAATGGAAATATACAAGGAAATAGGCACCAAGGACTGGTAAATGATCAACGCTACCCAGAATGCAATAACACCATTAATAGCTGGGGTCTTACCATACGGATGAAAATCGAAAAATACTCTTGAATTGTTATCATGCCGATAAAATAACCCGTTAATCAACCCAGACACAAAACACAAAACAAATAACAATACAAAATTAATTATAACTGACAAGTTCAATTCACGTGAGATACGGGATGTTTTTGTTGGAGTAATTCCAGAATTAAGCATGATTTTGGTTTCTGGCCCTGTGTATATACAAAACCCAATAACCCACTTTGTATTTCTCAACGTACACCCTCTTAACAATACATTTTCTGGAGTTATGGCTTCTTTTTCATCCTCATTGACTAAGTTGCCGTTCGAATCAAAATTTTCGTAATGGATTGTACCTTTAAAGGAGTATAAATTTGCGTTTGGTGCGTCACATTCGACCCAAAACTTGGTATCACTTAAATCATCAGAATGTTTCAAATTATTATTGCCTCCACACTTTAATGCTGTACGAGTTTTCAAGTTAGATTCCCCATCCAAATTCTTGGTTTCAATGTAACAGTTTCCTTCCAGGTCTGATGTAGAAATAATAATGACATCGGCAGGGACTTCTTCATTGGCTCTGATTCTAATTATGTCACCAATGTTCACATCTTTCCAGCATCTGTTCTTGAAATTAGCTCGAACAGAACTTGAGTTCTGAGCGTTTTCTTTCTTCAAAACTGGATTCAACAATGAATTGGGTAATGCAACAGTAGGTCTATGATGAGAAGACTGAATCGATTTTCGATTAATGTTCATAGATCTTCGCGGAGAACTAACACTATATCGTGGTTCCTGGGATCGATAGGTGTAGTCGGAAACCACAGTTGACACTCTGTGTAGTGCCAAATTATCTTCTTGAACTTGTTCTCGAGCATATTCCTGTTTGATTCGTTTATTTCCACAAATGAAAATGCAGCATTTTTTGATAAATTTGAAGACATGTGCTGTTCCTCGAGAGCAAGCCTTTTTAAATTTTCTCCAAGGTCCTACCTGGTCGACCAACACATTAGGATTATGAACCCCAGTCAACAAGTGTATTGGAGAATTGTTCAACTCGGCATCACTGACTGCTCGACTATAATCTTCAACTGCATCTTTGATAGCGGTAATACATACAATAACTATCAAAGGGACTGCTGCCAAACCTGGAGAGGGGACACCAAAGATCTGGAATGCCCCTAAAATAACAATCAAAAGAAAATAACTGTTTGCAACGTTTGTGAATTGTAAAAGCAAATTCTTCGGAAGGAAAGTAATAGGGGTATATTTAGTGGTTCTAATTTTATTACGGGGGTATTGAGTGATGGGACGACCCTGAGAATCTATCATGTATTCTGGCAAATCGTAATTGTAAAACACTGTTCGAGGGGTATTATCATAGATCTCTTGTAAATACGGTGGTCGATCTGCCAATCCTTTTAAAAAGAAAAATCGATGTATCCTTTCCTTAATACCTGGTGGTTCAGGCTCCCCACGTGACTGAAGACCAGGTGAACTGGTGGAGTCTGTTGATTGATCTTTGGACTCTGACATAGCAAATGGTCACTCCAAATTTCAATGATATAGTGAGGTATTTTCTTTAGATTTGGTTGGTGCAAATGATGGGAGCTGACTGGAGAGTTGTCACTTGTTATTGATACCACCAAAAAGAAAATCTAAACACTAACTAATAAAATACTTTTTAAAAAAAAATAGGATTATAAATAAAGGCCAAGTAAATGTGTATTAAACAAATTAGCAAAATTAAAAATAAAATTGAAGAAGAAATTTGTTTATTGTTTTTCTTTTTCTTTTTTTTTTTTTTTTTTTCCGTTGGGTTTGTCTTTAGGATAAAATTGGTTTGGGATGCATGTCTTTGTATCATTTCCGATGGAAGTTTCCTTTTTTCTTTGCTTTGCTTTTTCCCAACTTGATCGGGATTTGTAAGTCGTTTTCTTTCATTGTCTGTTCCGTGTGATATCGCCAACTCAACCCAACCCTCCAATTTTCCTTCGGCTAGAACAAAAATACCACCTGATTCATCAGAACATCCAGGAGGTTTCTAGACCAGAAGTTTGACATGAATTATTAAATGTTACTGATTATGTTTACATAGCTATTTAAGGATGCAAAAAAAAAAAAAAGCAAAAGCAAAATTAGTAACAAGGATACAAAAAATTATTGAGATATTCTTCTTTGATGTATTATTTTCATTGGGTATCGTAATTGGAATTCTATTTTTCATAAAAATTACAAATCTGAAGTTGCCATTATATGTCAATCTACAATGTTCCCTTGCTTTCTTCCACGACTAATCTGATATTTACTTTTTAATACAAAATAAGGAGCAACTTAAGATACTTTAACTAAAGAATGGGTTTCCATTCAACCTTAAATAACCAAGACGTTTAAATAAAGCAAATCTTCAGTAAAGTTAAAGAAGAATTTGACGATGCAAGGCTGTAAACATTAGTACCCATTTCTTTGTTTTGTCCTGACAATTCATTACAATTATAAAGTAAACATTGGTTGGTAAACTATAATTATCGGGACCGGCAGAGAAGAGATTTTTTTCCTTTGTTTTTACGGCTATAAAATCTGCATTCTACGGCCGGCTAAACCGGATCTTCTTTTTTTTTTTTTAGTCTCTTCTTTTCGGAAATTGGACAAAACCGTAAATCATATGCACGTGATTTCGATGGCTGTGTCAAAATTCCACAAGCTCCTTGATCAGATCTGAGAACCATCACAGCTCAACCAATAGTTCCATTTCCTATACACTGATATCAATTTTGCTACTAATCAATGGAAGTGGTCAACTCTGCAATCTATTGAATGTAGAAACAACAAGTCAATTTCTTACCAATTCTCTTTCTTTGTTTAGACGAACATTTATTTTATTCCTTTGTTTCTTGTTTGACAGTATTATGTTGACTCCAGATATTCAGCAAGTAACTGTCAAATGAGACCTCAAACCTGTAATTCTTTACTGCCGCATACTCTTCATATTAAATCTGGTTATAGCAAATAGAAGGCAAATTGTTTTTCTTAGCAATAACTGGTAACATGGTGGAGAATAGAGAATCTCAACTTATCGAGTTACTTATGGTTACGTGTATTTTAGTAATGGGCAGAAAACTGATAACAAATCGCAGATGAATTTCGTATTCTCGCGTGAGCCACCACAATTTACAATTTGCACCAAAATGAAAAAAAAAATGCCATTCACACATACAAAGGAGGCAGCAAGGAAAAAAAAGTCACTCGTTATCTGTTGGTAAATTTCAATTTGTGTGGTGTTGGTGGAAGCTCCTATCAACTGACTCCATATCTATAAAGGAAGTTAAAAAAAAAAACATCCACAGTATAATTATAAATGGTTTCTTCATCTTTTGATCTTGAGTTAAATCCAAATATACAGAGGAAAGATAATATTCCCCAACCTTCTTCTTCATCAAATAGGCTGTCAGCTTTGGAAATTAACAACGACAACGACAACAACAACAGCAACAACAACACCAGCCTTCCATCATCTCTGGATACAATAGAAATGCAAGCTTTGGATAAATCAGAGTATTCAAAAATACCAGATGTTCTAGTGGATGATGACCATCTGATAAAAACCGGTACTGATTCATCGTCTGATACTAGTAACCCATATTTACGACCTTCAATTGAATTGAACGGTAGAATATCATATTTACAAGATTTAGAAGATCTACCACAGGGCCGACATCTAGGATTGTTTTCAACCATTATTTTATTTGTTAGTCGTATATTAGGAAGTGGTATATTCAGTATCACTAGTGGGATATATCAAGATTGTGGCCAATCAATAGCATTATTTTTCGCTGCATGGGTCATTGCTGCAATAGCATCATTTGGTGGACTTTATGTATTTTTGGAGATGGGCTCCTTGGTTCCTAGAAGTGGTGGTGCTAAAGTATTCCTTGAATTTATATATCCCCATCCAAAACTACTAGCAACAGTGGCATTTCTGGTTTACTCGGTTATGTTTGGCTTCACCATATCCAATGTGTTAGTGTTTGGCGAATATTTGATACATGCGTTAGGCTTGGAACCATCAGACTTCAAAACAAGATTCACTGGGTTGATCTTTTTATATTTTGCTGCAATTTTACATGGTGTTAGTGTGAGTCATGGGGTACGAATCCAAAATGTGTTGGGTGGTTTGAAATTAGTGTTAGTGGCGGTTATTGTGGTTGCAGGTATTTATGTGACAGCATTTCCTCAATCAATCACTGGGATTGAAAATCAACTTAAATGGGATAGGGTTTTCGAGGTGAGATCAAGTGCTAGTGTACTGACCTTTGCGTCAGCAATAATTAAAGCATCATTTGCATTCTCCGGTTGGAACTCAGTCCATACCGTTGCTAATGAAATTAAAGACCCAGTACGTACACTCAAGATTGCCGGTCCAGTTTCATTGACCATAATGGCAGTCACTTATTTTATTGCTAACTTGGCTTATTTAATAGTGATACCAAGCGACGAACTTGCTAATGGAAGTACACTTGCAGGATCAATATTGTTTACGAAAATTTTTGGTCAATTTTTAGGGAAGAAGTTGTTGACACTAGCTGTATCTTTATCTGCAGGTGGGAATATATTTGTTGTTATTTACACCATTTCTCGAGTCGACCAAGAAGTGTTTCGTGAAGGTTATTTGCCATTTTCACGATTCATGTCCTCCAATTGGCCGTGTGGTGCACCATTGAGGACCTTGTTATTAAGTGTGGCCATAACCACTACTGTTATTGTGTTATTTCCAGGAGGTGATATCTACAGTTACATGGTATCTTTGGAAGGTTATCCACAACAGTTGGCTATTGCATTGATAGCAATTGGGATATTTATAATCCGCAAACGATACCCAGAACTACATTCACCCATTAGAGCAGGTGTTGTTGGTACAATATCGGTATTTCTTATCAGTGTATACTTGTTGGTTGGTCCATTTGTATCAAGTAAGAGTCCCAATCCAAAGGGGTTGGAGAACTGGCCAAATTATGGTGTGGTGGCAATAATCTGTATTCTTGCTTGTATCGGATTCTGGTACGTTAAATTTAGATTATTGCCATGGCTAGGAGGCTATGAATTAGTGTCTGAGGAAGTACAATTGAGTGACGGTTTACCAGTAAAGAAATGGAAAAAGTTACATAGTTATAATAGTTTATAGATTATAGAAATGATATGGTCATTAAATTAAACCCATCATATGTTGAGCTTATTTTTTTTTCTTAGGTCTTGAGCTGTGTATATATATCATATAATTCTATACTGGCAATACCAAAACCAATAACAGCCTGGCTAGCTCAATCGGTAGAGCATTTGACTCTTAGAATTAGTTAAAAGTCATCAAAAGGTTGCGGGTTCGAGCCCCGCGTTGGGCTTTATTTTTTTGCGTTTTTTTTTTGCAACAATTGTGGTTTACAAATGAATCAACAAATCTATGGCCAAAAATTGTTTGCTTGTTTGCTACTTATATCCACTGTATTATAATTGGGATAGATTAAACTAAAAAATGGATCCCCAATTGTCTCTAAAGAAAGCTATAGGACTACAAATAAGCATCGGTTTCTTTGTCAAGATAAGCCCATGTTTTGTCACCTACCGCTTCACTAGTTAAGTCTGTTCTTGCGTGAGATGGAACACCAAAACCAATAGTATGTGCACCATCTTTGACGTCAGGAGAGAATGCGGCATACAATTCTGTGTAAGCCCCATACCTTCTTGGGTAAATCAAACGTTTGACAAAACACTGTTCGAAACTATTCAAGTTACGTATCAAGTCGGTGTATAAATAACCAGGACAAAGCGATGAACTGATTACATTGGGAAAATTGTGTTTCCTAGACCAAGTTCTTGCCTGAATCAAATTACCCGCTTTACTCTGCGCATAAAGGGTTGTTCTTACTTGAGTTTGAGTAAGTTTCAAGTTTTCGTAGTTGACGTTATCCCAAAAGACTCCGCCTTGAGGTGCAAACAAATGAGCTGTGGATGATACCCAAACAATTCTGCTGAACCCAGGAGGATTGGTTTCACTTGTTTTAATGAACAACGGGTCCAATAACCTTTGTAATAAATGTGGGCCAACAACATTTGTCCCCCATTGTAATTCATAGCCTTGTTTGGATTTGGATCCAACCGGTGGTCCCATGATACCAGCATTATGAATAATAATATCTATTCTTTGTTCTTGCTTCAAAAACTCTTCGACAGCTGGTTTGATGGTTGTCAAATCACTCAAGTCCACTTGGATAAAGCGAATGTCACTGTTACTAACATTATATTCTTCTGCAATTTCCAATTGAATTTGTTTGATTGCAGCGAGTGTTTTCTCTTTATTTCTGGAGAACACATAAATTCTAGCCTTGGTGGATCCTGCTAAAGATTTAACTGTTTCATAACCAAGTCCAGTATTACCACCAGTTACAATAACAACCTTATCTTGTAAATCTGGATATTGTGACTCGGTATATGTTGGCTTTGAGGCCCAAAAACCGTGAAGCATTTGTCTCAAGTCAGCAAATGTAGGCCATGGTACAGTAGGATATGACATTTTGTTTGTTTAAAATAATTACTGTAAAATCTTGAGCAAAAAAAGCAAGAAAAAAATTAATAGCGAAAAATTTCGCCATAAGAAATCAAGTGATATTTATGATTTACAAACCATGACTATTGGATTAAGACTACTACTGTGGTGCCTATTGTGAATTTACTTCAATTTTTTTTTTTTTTTGATTGTAAATCAATTTGACGGATAGCGGAACCAAAAAAAAAATACTATCTTTCGGCTTTGTTTCTGCATCTCCCCCCTACTATTATTTTGATGGCATATTATTATAATTACCATAAATGGATAAAAGGTGTTGTCATGAATAAGCAAAGAACAACAGCAAGAAAATGGAGAAAATGTAATACTTTGTTGATAAAGATAAAAGGAAAACCTAAAATTCAAAAGACCATTCCAATCTGTGAAGTGGGAAGTCTCACAGCGACTATTACCATCATTCTTTGTTGGAGTTTAAAGTTCTTATTAACAACAGATTGTTTGACGGTACGGTGGAATTTAATTGGTCTCTTTTTCCGTCTCTGTTACAAGGTATGAAGATGATATATTGGTTCTAAACAAAATTTGAGCATTTTTTTTTTTTTTGAAGAAGCCTATGCTAACATCAATCAAATTAGGTGCTATCATTTAAGAACTTAAAGCTTTTGGAATCTTCTTATTATGTGATGTGTGGATTGGGTTGCAATACTAGCAAATAACGTGCCCAAAAAAAAAAAAAAAAACAAGAGACGCACCAATTCAGAATTATTCAAGAACCATTTGAACTTTAATTTTTGGCTTTCAAGTACTTCAACTAAACAAGTTCATTGCTTAGACGTCTATATATTGACCTCACACCACTCAAACCACAATGCTACATGCAACAATGAGACATACATTTAGTACATCTATACCGAAGAGGTTTTTTTCATACACTACAATCAATTCTCAGATCCAATTGACATTTTTCACCAAAGACAACTGCATGTTATGTTCAAACGCCAAATTTATATTATATAATGCATTGAAATCCTCAAAGCTTAAAAATACACCTGTCAAGTTGACTACTATAGATATAATGGACCCTGAGAATCAAGAAGCATTTGACAAATACTGTTATGATGTACCAGTGTTGCATGTTGATAGACCCACTCAGGACAAACCAGTTAAGTTTATGCACTATTTCTATGCAGATAAATTGCTAGAGGAATTTACAAAATAATTCTTGTTGTTAGATGTACATAGTTTCAGTTAAACATTATAGAATATTGATGAGTACTCTGATTGACGATTGTTTTATACAGACTCATGCTGAATTTAATAGTAGACTCTAAAACTCTTAACACACTACATGAATGATCAACTCAATAACCACTTTGCTGCAAATCAGGTTATAATATCAAGCAAAAGAGCGTCTATTGACTTGTAAAAGATGCCCATTAACTAGTGTAAAAACAAAACTCTTTCATTTTCTATTCTATTCTTTTTTTTTTTTTTTTAATTGGTGGGTTTTGTTTTTTGTGTGTTGGAAATCTGTAATTATCATCAACAAATCTGCTGACAAATCCACACATGATTCATTATTTATAATACACATTATCTAGAAAACTGCCTAAATATGAGATTTCCGAATGTGGGTTTGGCTGAGCTATCTAAAAGTATTATCAAAATTCGGGGCCCCGATGCCACCAAGTTTTTGAATGGACTAGTAACATCTAGGCTACTTCCAAACGTTGTTAAGAAAAAACAACATACAATAAGTGAATCGGAAAATAGACATTCAAACCTTTCAGAGATTATTGATGTTTCTCAAAACTATGGATTAATGCATGAAGATATTTATGATCCCGATTATAACATAACTATTAGCAGAGATGGGGTTAATTCAATGATTTTGAATTCAAAGGGACGAGTAGTAACAGATTGCTTTTTATATCCTGACCCCTTTCATAACGTGGATGGGACTTTCCAAGAGAGCATAAATGAGCCAGGATATTTATTAGAAGTAGATAAACTGATACTGCAACAATTGATGATGATACTAAAGTTACATAAATTAAGTGCTAAAGTCGATATAATCCCTGATAAAAAGCTTCATTCCTATTACTATTATGATGACACTTCAACGTTTGATGCATGGTTGGAAAATATTCAATCCAAATATTTCAAAAGCCTCGACCCAACAGCTGCTCTACAGAATGCCAATTCTTTTATCAAGGACAATGTCTTTTTCAACCAAAAAATAGCTAAGAATATATTGGGGTTTGCCATTGACAATAGAATTCCAAACTTTGGTATAAAGTTCATTTCGAACAAGCCAATATCAACTACTGGTGAGAATGATAGCCACAACGTTGTGATCCCAGTAGAGTCGGTCTTTTCTGAGTCATTTAGCGAGGAATTTGACACAACTACTATTGATGAAAGCAGTGTAGTTAGAAGACGATTTCAGAATGGATTATTTGAAATTCAGGATGCACCAAAGGGCAGTTCTTTGTTGCCCTTTGAATGTAATCTAGATTATATCAATGGTTTGTCCTTGGACAAAGGGTGCTATGTTGGCCAAGAATTGACTATACGTACATTTAATAATGGTGTTATCAGAAAAAGAATATTCCCAGTGCAGTTTTTCCAACTAACAGAGTATAATCTTAGCTACTTACAGGGTCACCCTATTGATTTAAATATGTTGGATCCAGTGATAGAAAGAATGAGTAATATTCCAAGTTCGTCGTTAGGGAAATTGGAAATCACACCACTCGACGATTCAGAGTCTCAACAGAAACAAGCGTCTACTAATGAAAGCTCCTTTGCATCGTCACCGTTTGGGTCTTCCAAGGTTGTAAGGAAAAGAAAAACCTCACTTGGGAAGATAATTTCAGTTCAAGATAATCTTGGGTTAGTGATGTTTGCAGTGTCTGATGTGGAAAAGTGTCAAATTTATAAACTAGAACTACCTTCATTTGAAGGCGGAACTCAATTCATTGGTGTGAAAGTCGATATTCCTGATTGGTGGCCGATAAGTTAGAGTTGTCAATTTATTTATACGTGTATATAGTGAGGCCAATTTGTAAAGGCCTATTTTTGAATATTTATTACATAAATTATAGTGGGAGTAGAAAACGTTTTGGGTGCAGTTTAGTTATAAGATGTTAAATACTTGCAACATTCAGCTATCTGATGCTGGATTTTCACCAGATACTACGTTTTGAAATACTTATACGTGTCTATCCTGCAGCCTTTAATTCTTTTCCCGCCCTCATACTCCATAAATATTATTTTCAGGATTTGTCGCTCTAGATTATAAATGGAGATGATTATCCTAAAAAAAAAAGGAGTAAAGAAAATGCGCCTTATAAATGTTTCGTGGAGTTTCTTCTTTCTTGCGTCGTTGTACACTCTCTCTATCAAACATAAAAAATGGCCGAAAATATTCCGCCAGAAGAATACATTAAACAGCTTAATCATGCTTCTGATACGATAAAGAATAAAATTGACCAATTTCAAGAATTGGCGCAACCAAGAGTCATGATAATATGTGGGTCGGGCTTGGGAGGTATTGCTGATGTGTTACAAGCAGAACCTAAACTTGAAATCCCATACTCCAAAATACCAGGGTTCAAAGTATCCACAGTCCCTGGTCATGCAGGAAAATTAGTATTTGGGCTAATTGGTAAAAGTAAAGTACCGGTGATGTGTATGGTGGGTCGTTTACATTTCTACGAAGGATACAGTTTCCAAGAAACCACGTTTCCTGTTAGAGTCGCCAAATTGTTAGGGATTTCTAGTGTTGTTGTTACCAACGCTGCTGGTGGTGTTAACCCAAAGTTTAAGCCCGGTGATTTGATGGTTATTGAAGACCACATTAATTTCCCGGGATTGGCAGGTTACCATCCCTTAAGAGGACCAAACTTGAGTGAATTTGGACCTAGATTTCAGCCTCTTTCTGATGCATACGATTATGAATTACGGAAATTGTTTATAACCACTGCTAGAGATAAATTGGGCATCACTAGAAGCATTTATGAGGGTACATATTTCTTTGCTGCTGGTCCCACTTTTGAAAGTAGAGCCGAAGTGAGAATGATTAAAACAATGGGCGGAGATGCAGTGGGGATGTCAACTGTTCCAGAAGTAATTGTTGCTCGCCACTCAGGGTTAAGGGTGCTTGCATTATCGTTAATTACCAACGCTGGTGTTGGAGACAAACCACCAAGTGCTTTCGATGAAAACCCTCCAGCCTTAGATGAAGGAATGGCAAGTCATGCCGAGGTTTTGGAGGCTGCAGATGAAGCTTCTAAAGATGTTCAAAAAATCATAGAAGAAGTAATTAATCAATTATAATGTACATTTTAGATCTGTATTAATTATACTCTTACTTTACCTGTATAAATATATCAGCAAGATTAATCATAGATCCTCTTCTTCCGTTGTTTTTAAGTACACAATACAAGAAGCAAAGAAAAAAAAAAAAAGTGTTTACTGATCAACTTCACCAGCTGATTCCCATTTTCCTTGTAAGTTCTCCTTCCACAAACTCACCTTATTGTCGCCACCAGACACAGCCAAAATGTTTCCTGATAATGACCAGGAACATCTCCAGCACACATCAGGAAACTTTTCTTCTGTTAATAACTGTTTTTGCCATTTGCCATCTCTGTCCTGGGTCCAGATGAACACAGTGCGATCTTGTGATGCAGTAGCAATGTAAGATCTGATTAAATTAGATGGTGACCAAGCTACATCTCTTACCCAATCAGTATGACCTTCCAATTTCGCCTCCTCGATATAGGTGTTGTTAGCAGCATCGTACTTCCAGATTTTGGCTAAATTGTCAGACCCACAACTAACTATTCTACGTTGTTGTTTTAATGTAGCAGAATCTTTTGATGAGGTTGATACGGGAGCCCAAGTGGCGGAATTGGCCCCTATTGCGTGAGCATCAAATACGACATGTGAAGTGGTACCATCATCGTTGAAGTCCACCACTGAGACTTTTCCATCTGAAGAAGTGCACAATAAAACAGCCCCTAGTTCATGAGGAGCCCATGACACAGAATTGACACTTGCTTGATGAACAGTGTGTTCGGCAATTATTGACCATTGCTGAGTTTCTGGTTGCTCCTTCCAAATCAATGCTTTCCCGTCGTATGAGCACGAAGCCAATATAGACCCAAATTTAGGATGTGCCCAGGACACTTGCCAAACTGGTCCTTCGTGTCCCGTTAATGTGGTAACCAATTTATAATTATCTGTGCCGTCAAGATCAAATATTTTGATGGTTTTGTCAGAAGAACAAGTGGCTAATCGCTTTCCATAATAATCCAATACTGCATCATGAATCAAATCGTCATGTGCATTCCCAATTGTCACCATGTTGTGATACTTATTCTGTCTATATTTAGGTTGATTAGAGGTGTTGACTTGTGATTTAAGCTGTCAAAAAGTTCGGGTGGTTGGACAAATAGTAACTTTTAGCCAACAAAAAAAAAAGGACGTGTTCATTATTATTCATACGGTTGAAAAAAAAAAAAAAAAATACTCCAATAATTTACGTTTTCAGACAAAAATTGGTAAGCTTTACACACACTTTTCCAAATAGATACGAGTATTGAATCAGTTCCTCCAACACACTACGATGGACAAGTCATACGATGACTTGCTGGCGATTTCAACATTAGTGCTGTCACTTAGTCAAAATTTGAATGACTCAGAAGAATATATAACGCAACTACAAACTTTATCAAAAGACTTAGTATCAAAAGACCAATACGAACAACTATCAAAAGAATCTGGTGATGATTTAATTAAGTCCAATAGTGTTGCTAATGGAGATGATGAAATGGCAATTATACGTAAATTGGAAGAGGAAAGATTATCTTTGATTATGGATATACAACGAGAGGATTTTATTTCATCCAAGTTGATTGAATTGATTGATCAAAACCACGAAATAATTGAATCAGTTAAGGAATACCTAGAGGCTAGAGAATCAATAAAAGAAGAGAAAGCGGCTTCCTTCAAGAGGCAACTAGAAATTCTTGTAAGTGATGTTGTACTACCTATTTCGGCCCAGCTAGATGCAAACATGACCGAATTGCTGGCGAGAATGAAGACAGTTGCTCGGAAGCTTGTCAGAATACAACTCAGAGCCAAAGAAAATCCCAGTTTATTGATGTCAGAAAATTATTTAAAGGAATTTAATGAGTTAGTCCAATGCTTTTATTCGCTATGTAAAGAATACAAAACTACTTAGACTCGGCTGAAGCAATACTATCTTTGGAAGGCTCTCTTCCAATATACGAATAAGCATGTTTAATGATTGATCTGTTGGGATCCAATATAACCCATGCCTGTCTTATTCTCTCTAGGTTCATGTTATCTCGATTGAAGTGGAAAAAGCGGAAAATGGACAGAATAATCCCATAAAAGAACATGACTATCATTCTTAAAAACCCAATAGTAGATTCTTTTTCGTCGTCCAATTCAATATAATTCTCGTCTCCAGTCAATTTGTAGGCAATTTGCTTTCGCTCTTCAGGGCTAGTGAACACTTCCTTGAATTTTTTCAGATGAAGTACTTTATCTATGATTTCTGTTAGTTTAGATTTACATTCATCGTTCAATTTCATTTCGTATAGTTTAAAATCCTGTTCCAATTCATCTATTCTTTTGGCGACAATTCTTGTTTCATAAACCAATCGGTCAATTGTGGTATTTAATGTTTTCACACTGTAGTTGAGCTCTTCTTCGAGGCCTCCTTCCATAATTCTGCTTTGGTGTGCATCCATTTGGTTTCGTAAGTTCTTCATCTTTATTAATTCCAAATTCATTAGCTGATACAGCTTATTTAATTGCAGATTTGTAACATGGTTTTGCTTCTTCTCACCTTCAAGGTAATAAGACTTCAAGTTTTCATATTTCATTAATACCCTGATACTATCAAGAAATGATTCAGAAAACTTCGCCATGGAACTAATATTTTGCACTTTTCCTAACAACACAGCATCCTCAACACAAGAAAAGCTGACACTTCTTTTCCGTTTCAAAAAATCAATTTCTTCACAGTCGATACTTGATTGATTTTTTGCAATCACTAAAGTGTTCAAGTTTTGTTCATGCTGGTTTTCCAAATATGGAAACGAGTTCCGTCTATTCAAAGTATGTTTAAAGCTCGCAATAGGATGCTTGAAATCAGATATACTGTTTATACGCTTCCTGTTAATTGAATTGGGGTTTGAGCATACACTTTCAACACCCGAGGCATCGTCATTACTAATCTGCAAAAACGAATCCACTAAAGAAGCTGTTTGTATAGGCGAATTGTAATAATTGTTACCAGGTGCTAACAACATACTATTCTTATCTCCATTAGCCAACAAGTTCTTCTTGCTCTGTAACCCAAGTTTCATTCTGCTCAACCCACGAGAGTATCTTGAAGGATCATTGACCATTAATAGCTCTTGAGTTTGCGCTATTCTGTCTCTCAAACTTTCAAATTCATACTGCAGGGTACTCCCACCTTCAACCATTGTTCTCCCACGTCGTTTTGGAAATGCGAGATGAGAATTATGAGTATTTGCCAAGTTGTGGCGATGTCCCTTATTTGGCATATCAGTGGATTTTTCCACTGACAAAAACGTGTGACTGTTTTGAGTTCCATAAAACAATCGAATCAACGTTTTTCCATGCAAATGCTTTTTCACCAAGAGTTCCAAATCTAATGTTTCCACGTCTAATGGGCTAACAGTATCTGCCAACTTGGCAATTTTGTTCCTTATTCTTCCGGATGACGCCTTTGATGGGTTCAGCATATCATCTATGTCTCTAACACTAGCAGCATTAATACGATCCAGAACTGATGATTTCATGACATTAGTTAACTTTTTGAGCTCTTTTCCATACCTCCTCTTTTGCGGAGTGGAATTTAGCCCCTTTGGGTTACCCGATTGCGATATGATATCAAAATTCCGGGGATCAAGATCAGACGCAGCAGATACTTGAGAATAAAAATAATTAGTGTTTTTTTGTGGCAATAATCTGGCATTTGTCACAGTAAACAACTTGTTCAATGTTTCCATATCTAGCTTTCTAGTTTTATCTAACTTATATTGTCTTTGAAACTGTCCAATGGCAATCATAAAGTTTTCAAAGTCAAATGGGTCTTTTGGAACATCAGAACTACCAACTAATTGTATTCTCATTCTAACACTGAGTATCAAACTAATTATGGCAGCTACTGTTCTTGACGGTAAAATTCCATTTGCAGGGTTTGGTTTGACACTGAAATGTGGTAGCCCAATCAAGTTCCACCAATTTGAGATCGCTTCTTCAGTCTTTGTACAAAGCAACCCGTCACAATACTTTGCATCTAATAAATCAAAATAAAATAAGCAAGTCTGAACAATATTTACCAACTCTTTCACCGCAAATACTATTGGGACTTTTGTACTTTGTATTTTGTACATTTGTCGAAATTTATCATCGGATGCATCTGATATTTTGCTGGTAATCATCGAAACCGATCTACCGGTACATTGCAATTTTTTCAAGTTAGAATTAATCATAAATGCTGTACTCACTCTACGCGAGTCTCCCCCTGGTACAGGAATAAGGTTCAAATTTGATGGCAACGAAGTTAAATTTGCAACAAAACATACTTCGCTAGTGTAATCATTTGCATTTTCTCTCTTTGGGATCAGTGTACTCGATAGCTTTGATAGAGTCAACATTTCACTGTTGCTGTTGGTTCGGCTGTGTTGATAAGTGGCTTTTTCTTTCTCTATTCTTTTCATTCTTGAGTGATTCTGTATCAATTCATTTAAATACTCTTGAAATCTCAAAGGGTAATATTTTGCTGGCTTTTTTAGAATCGTAAACCTGATTACTGATATTTTTGACGATTCATTACCCGTGAAAGTGGTTACCACTGAACTGATATTACGATCATTCATCCACTGCTCCACGAGATATATTTCAAACCCAGATGCTTCTGATTCTTCACATATATGAAATTCATTTAATGATTGGAAATCTTTTTGAAAATACCTTACGGCATCAAAATCGGGTATTATGTATGTAATAAAATCGTTGGGATTGGAATAACTCCCCATATTTGCCCGTAGTATATTCGAATCAACTGACACATTGCGAGAAGAAGAGTCACCATACACTAATTGATTTGACAGTTTAGAATTGTTGATTAAGCCTTGGTTGAATCTACTATACGGTGAATTTAATGGAGATGACATGTGAGGAGGATGGTGATAAGGGTAGTGTTGGGTTGAGCTCTTGATGGTTAGTTGAGAGTCGTAACATATAGAGAAAATATTGGAGTAAAGTAAACGAGACTAAAACATAGGCAGGAAGGAAAAAAAAAAAAAAATGGCATATGGGACTGGCAGTAACAGCTTTTTCCGTGATAGGTTTGACAGTGATGAATTTCCTCGCGGCAGTAAATAAAAAGATTTTGGTTCCCAAACAAGAAACTAGTATTTATTCGCTCTCGGGGCACGCCCCACATGCAACGATTGCTTCTTCTGCGACACTCTTTCACCAAATTCGACAGTATCTGCAAATTGAGATACTATGAACATAATAACTTGAAAGTAAAGTGGCACATAACACTTAAATTTTGAAATTTAGCCATGGGCGTATTTGGAAGAGGAACAGCAAGTAGGATATCCATTCGATCAATTTATTTGAGAAACACGACCAATTTTGTTGTTCCTGAAAATTATAAACCAAATAGGTCGTTGCTCAAGCAGTTGCCATGGAAAGCAGGGCTTGATATCTGGTGGAAGTCCTTGTCTCCAAATAGACTTTCTGATTTGCAGAAAGAGTTAGTGGAATTTATGCTTCCCTCTCATTTGCAAGAAAACCAGAGAATAATCAAAGAGTTCAAAAAAACAACTATCGATGACAAGGGCAATTATATCAATGAAGTTGGATTCAAGATTATCAACAATGAAGAAAAACCAACAAAGCATCTTGTTTTTATCCATGGTTATGGTGCTTCTTTGGGTTGTTTTGCACGGAATTTTCAAATAATCAACAAGTTCAAAGATAACGAATACAACTATCATGTTCATTTCTTAGATAATTTGACATTTGGATTGTCATCAAATCCCAAAGTGAATAATGGTACCATAAATTACTGGCGTATTCCTGCTCCTGCCACTGTGAAGCTAATTGATAAAATCCCAACCGACTCAAAAAAGTTGTACCGGAAGTACTACAAATTAATTGAGGGATACCAATTGGATCCAGAAAATTTTGAACAATACACAAGTTATTTTACTCCAATTTTAAAAGATATGGAGAAATTTTATTGCCGAGCGATAGATAATTGGCGAAAAAATAATGGAATAGAAAGTATTGACTATTTGGTTGGTCATTCATTTGGAGGGTACTGGTGTGGGAGCTATTCAGTGAAATTCCCTGATAATGTAAAAAATCTAGTCTTGGTATCACCAGTCGGTATAGAGAGACACGTTCAGGCTGTCACAAATACCGACCCAATTTCAAATAGAATTATGGCGCCGACGCTCAATCCCACTCTGTACAATTTCTTAAGCCGCCTTCCTATCCTATCGAAAAAACAACTTCTCAGTTGGTATTATAAGCTTCCACATTTGCCTAGATTGTTACCATTTTTGGGGCCTTGGGGGGTTCAATTATATTTCAAAATGTGGATGGGGAAGTTATATAAAATAAACAAACTTATTGATAAACATGGAGGCCCTCAAGAAATTTTTACTAACAGCAATGATTTAGTTTATGGTAGCAAAAAAGAACTCCGACTTATTATTGAGTATCTCTACAATTCTATTACCAACGGATCAAACAGCGACATTTACAGCAGATATTTATTAACTCCTGCAACAACAAGCAAATGGCCGTTGTATGATAAATTCTACGAAACTGTGAAACAAGACCCTGGACGATTAAAGTTCAAAGTTCATATAATGTATGGGCAATTTGATTTTATGAATTCAGAAGCTGGTGAAAAATTGGCGAATTTGTTGAATGAGAATAAAGTTGAGGCTAGATATTACGAAATCAGCGAAGGTGGTCACAATCTTTACATTGACAATCCCTTTGATACTAATCAAAAAATATTTGAAATTGTTGTGGAAGATGCTACCAAAGCTAACAATTGTAACTGAAACTATTTATTTACCCAAACTATAGACTTGTATAAAACTTTTATACTAAAATAGAGAGATTCCTTGAAATTCAAGAAATTGTAGATACTATTCTGTTCAACGGCTTTAGATGTCGAATAAGATGGGTTGCAATTAGAGGTTAAACAAAGTATTCAGTAAGAACAAAATAAAAACGGTTGATTATTTGCAAAAGTACCATTGTTGTGCAATTTTGTGTCTCTCTTCTCAATTATTGAGCATTCATTGGCTATTGATAAGTGTCTACTTTCATGTATTTGACAATTAACTTGTGACGATATATTTATTGTTTTAATTTGTTTTCAAACCAAAGAAAAGTCAAACAGCACATAAGATTTGGTAAAGATTCTCAATCAGTCTGTCGTGGGAACTTTCGACTTCTAGGTATAAAACATCTTAGACTCTCCCATCACATGACTTCAGTATACACCTAATTACTATTTGCCTTAGCATCTCGAATTTTCTTTTCACGACAAATCAAAAGTCAATAATACAATAGTTCAATGATTACATTAGTACAAGATATACACCTATACAGAAGTTTCAAAATATTCAAATCAAATTATTTTGACTTTTCCTTTTTAGCAGCAGTGGCAGCAGCGGCAGCAGCAGCTTTCTTGCTCATAGTGCTACCAAAGTAGACTACCACTATTGGTGCCATTAATGTTAGAAACACCACCCAGGCAATTATAATCCCAATGCTTCTCCCTATTAATCCCTTATAGGTGTTGAAAAAAATAACAGAATAGATTTCAAAAGCATTATGTAATGGCATGGCATAACCATAGCGATAGAATTCAGGCAATAAAGCAATTGGTGTAAATGTGGGAGTAATATTTATAATCACCCAGAATATCAACCAAAATCCGACCATTGGAGGATAGACAGTTAATATGAGCATAGCGGCCAACTCATTCGCCAATCCAACACTCCACATAGTTAAAAAAGTTACCATCCAGTAAACTAGGAAGCCCGACTTACCAAAGGTAACAGCAAAATCAACTTGAAATGCCAAGGTAACCAAGCCAAACATTAAACTGATAACAAAATACGACATGATCGATGCAAAAACCCGATAAAGTAAAAAGTTTCTTTGCTTCACCATTAGTGCCACTGATCGGTGTATATCAACAAAAAAATTGAAACTGAAAAAACTAACAATAACAAGATAAAGAAGACCAATTTGTAAAGCCGCAACTAACACTCCACTAGTAGATGGTCTCATATCAATTATTTGAAAGGCCAAGGCCGTAGTGGCCACGGCAACTGAGTTTTCATTGTCAAGGGTTATATTGCCAATTCGCACAAGGTCTCTCATCACCAGGTTTTGATCCAACCACATTGTTTGAATTGAATCTATAGATGCCACCACATACGGGCCAACACTAGTTAGATGTCTCCCAGTTTCATAATAACAATATACAGAATCACTGACATTGTACTGGTTGCCATTGGCCAATGCGTTATATATATTGTAGGATGAATTCTGCTTGACATATATTGACGCCCAATAATGCTGATGATGAATTTGACGAATGACCTCTTCATTTACAGTGTTGTTGTGTTGTGACGCAATAGTTTCAAATTCGCTTGTGTTATATATTTTCCAATCACCAATGGTTTTGGCAGTTGGGGTAGCTAATAAATCGCGAAGCTGATTGCCAAAAAGCGGAGGGATGCCATCAATTTCTTCATCTTCTAAAACCACCAACATTTTCAAGTTTTTAATTCGAGTTTCTCGTTGATACATTGAACCCCAATATATGGAAAAGACCCCTAAGCAACCAATGGCCATTACTAGATAAATTGTAAGGTACTTCATGGACAATTCTTTTCTTTGAGCTCGCAAATTCTCATGGAAGAATGAGTATCGAGATTGCACTCTTTCAAGAAATGTGGATTGACGGGATATTGGCTCACCCATTTCCACATCCTCTTCATTATCCCGTGGTTCGAGTTGAGTTAATGTGAAATGTTGTATTGATTCTTCGGACCCACTGTCGTTGCTTGACCTGCCTATATCAGATGGCTTTGACATATGATTAGAGATTGGATTTGAACTGGGGTTTGAATTCAGATTTGAATCATTGTGAGACATTTGAAATTCAAGTGTATTGCTAATAAGGGTAAAGAAAACTAGACTAAGGAATGCTTACGGAGAAATTCATCATTTATTATATATTTTTATTTTTTTATTCTTTTTTCGCACGAATAATTTTTGTTTTTAGTATTGTAAACACTCGGTATTATTGTTGCTATTACTCGGACCACGCATCTCTATACGGAATTACCGCCGTAAAGCCGAGTTTTATTATTAATACGGACTTAATAACGTTTTCTTGACTACGTCCCGGAATTTTTCGTCTTGTTGTTGTTGTTGTAATTTGGTGATGTGTTCTTTTTCATATGGAAAAATACTTTAAATCAATTTTCGGATTATTGTTTCTTTTTATAGAATTATATAAATAACTTTATTCTTTAAAGTAATATGTATGGGTTTGGTAAATGGATCTTAATACACCGTGATTAAATTAGTATGGCCATTATGGGGGACAACAAAAAAAAAAAATTAAAGGCTAATAGAGTCGGCCCGACTTTTAGAAATTCTTTTATCTTCTTTGTTATTTGTGTTGTTTCTTTCATTATATATGGAGACCACAAAGTGATTTCCCTTATAAGTAATTGTATAATATAGCAATCTATCGAAGACCAGAGAAACATTAATTAAAACGAATCAACTACTGAATTAACTGGAATAACTCTATCAAAAATAAACGATGCAAAGCGTCCAGGTAAAAGCAAAGTGAAAAAGGTCGTGCATGCACTCAATATCTATACAGTTTTTAAAAACTCTACTAACTTCAATACGATTTGGTATATAAATGAGTGTTCAGATAACACTAGATCAACGGAGCATTTTAAAATGCTACTCCTTTTTTTTTTTTTAATTGTTGTATCTTAGTCATGTCAATTATGTTTGTTAAATAGTTGGCCATACCAAGATGCTCCTTTCTTTCAATGTATTTTTATTCTATCGTTATCACAATTTACAGTGAAAAGATAATCAACCGAGAGAACATTTATGAAATCTATAGACCAAACGATCTCTCCAGAAAAAAAAAATACAACGAGAAAAAAAAAAAAAAAGTGTAAACCGACGCAAATTCCAATTATCCAGAGTTTTACTTATCCTTCAATCAATCGATCAATCAACGTATCCATCAATCAATCATTACATCATTTTTAAAATTGCCAGTATTTACTCATCTTCATCCAAACATAATATATTTGTTAGATATACCCCTGATATATCCTACAACCACACTTCAAAACTTTATTTCAATTAAAACGCACTGTATTTTTTCTTTTTTTTTTTTTTTCCATACATTAATTTATCTTGTCAAACTTGCCAAATCAAATCAATTTCTATATCAACTTTCTCCATTAACGCCTATTTTTTTTTTTTTGCAAGCAACTGTTGAATTATTGTTATGACATCTCAAATCGCCGATGGTTCTTCTACAACTACAATCAATCCTTTGAAAAATGGATCCACTGCCCTTAAACCACCACACCATGCCCATGGCATGTCAGCGAACTCTCACCTCACGAATGGTTCGCCAAAGAAAGTAAAAAGTTATAAACGGTTAGAATTAGAGCGATTGATAAGAGAATTTCAAAATAAATTAGGCAAGAATTGGGAAAAGTATCATGAGACTTTGAGTTTGTTTTTGATAGGGAAATTGTCGCGTGTTGAGTTGATATCAACGATAACACCAATATTAAAGGGGAAGAATTTATTAAAATATCATAACAAGTTGCTATTGTTGAATTTTGCCAATAGTTTAAAAGACAACTCGTCAGATTTATCAAATGAGTTTGCCGGTTTCTGGAATAAGAAAGCGGGCAAAGTTACTAAAAGTAAAAACAATCAATTTGAAAGGTTCAAATCGGTGATCATGGGATTACCAGTAAAAGAACGTAAGAGAATAATTGACATATCTCGAGATAGTGGTAAAAAGGGTAAAATTGCCACCGATATTATATTGACTAGACACGCTATTTTACCCAAGATTCCCATGATTCAGGATAAAGAGCAACAACAATTACAAGTCAATAATTTGGTCCAATGGCAGCAGGATGTGTTGAATGGGATAAATACACCAATTGCAACTGAAAATTACGAAATTCCCGATTATGATAATTTGTCAAGAATGGTGTTAATGATAATGAGAGAACATGGACTAACTGGAGGATTGAACTCCGGGGTGATGGAAGTGATACTATTGGGTTTGGAATCTCATTTAAAGAATATTATTGAAACGGCCATTGATGTTGCTAAATATCGGATGAACAAGTATACCAATGATAATTATATCCCTTATGTGAAATCCAATGGAGAAGCTAATAACACTACCGGTAATGACGATGGATTACCATCAAGTAAAGATATCACTTTGTGTATTGAAGATTTGCATGACACATTAGAAATGTATCCTCATTTAGTTGAATCGTCGGGTCCTAAATTGAGATTATCTAACGTTATGCTTGAGAATGATGACATGATTGGTGATGGATTAGATTATGACTTGCCACCAATAAATCAGGAGTACTTTGCAAAAGAGCGTCATACAACTACTTCTAATAATGCATCCACAGGGGCTACCAATACAAGTAATAACACAAATAGCACAAGTGGTGCTACTGGTGGTGCAACTAATTCTACATCAAAACACAAAACAGATTCGACTGCGGTATCAGAAAAGACAGACACAAACCAACCTTTGCAAACCCCTGCTTCAACACCTTCACAAGCACCAGCACCAGCACCAGCACAAACACAAACACAAGTATCAGCACCAGCACCAGCTTCTACACCAATTCTAAGACCAGATGCTCATATTGGGACCACTGATGAACTAAAATGGGTATTACATGATTTAGTGTCAACTATGTAACATTATGAAGACTTTTTAATTGTATTTTTATTTTCTTGACTAAATATGCGAATCTATAGAATTGATAAATTTTAGTAGACTATTTGATTGAGAAGTTTTTGGTTCGTATAAAAATAGTGTAGAACAATGATGGTATATCCAAGTTAGCAATTTTTCGAAAAAGCCAAGCGAACTCTTGGATTTGAATTTTTCAAGAATCTTCTCTTGTTGGTCTTGATCAATTCTTGAGCAATCAACGATCATTAATTTTGACGTATCGGTTGAAATTATATGAATAGCAGTTTCTTGAGATAATGTGGAATCGATTTTTTCGACAATATGTTTAAATTGGTCGAAATCATCAATGACCATTTGTTGGTGCTGGAATAAGGTGTCTACTTGGGCATTCGAATTCAACAAATCGCAGACTTCAGTATTTCCAGCACTATTTTTAATCGATATACACTGGTAAATATATTTCTGTTGTCTTTGAATAGTCTTATACGAATCGATGACAATTTGTGATCCAGGAAGATAATTATTTATGATGGATACATTGCGACCTTTTAGTGTTGATTGCACTAAACATTGAAATTCATCAATGATAAATGAAGATGGAGTATCTTTAGAAAAACGTTTATTACATGTGTCATGGCCTTCACCAACGGAATAAACTCTAAATTTTCCTTGTATGTTCATAATTGAATTCTCCAATATTCGTCGATGTTCATCATGCTTAGCGATTTTCGAATGTAGCATTGAATATTCAGAATAAACATTGTCATATTCTTTTTGTTCCTGTTTATCTTTTGCTATGGCTTCATGCAATTCCAATTCAGCTTCTGATACTTTTAATTCCAACTCTTTCTTAGTTGTTTGATAATTATTCATCTCTTGTTCGATGTTAGCAATCTCATGTCTAATAGTGTCTATAGAATCATTTCTTTGGGCAAGTTGATCTTTAAGCTCATTGTATTCTATTTCAAGCTTAGTCAACTCATCTTTTTTATTAATCAATTGATCATTTATCAATTGTTTATTTTTCTTTAATGGATGAAGCTTGTCTTCCAAATCTTTACTGAATTGTTCCTTTTCGGCTGTCAACTTGCAATCCACTTTATCCATCGCTTTTTCATACTCAGACATTACTGTCTCTTTTTCTGTTTTCAAATTATCAATTTTGGTCAATAATTCCTTATAATCAAATTGTTTGGCATCTTCCAATTGATTTAACATTTCAAACTCCAATTCTTTAAACTGCCCATCTAGTTTTATTTTGTTTTCGTGCAATTTCGAATATGTCAACTTTTCTTCTTGTTCAACATCATTTATAATATCATGTTCCAATATCTCAAACTCACTTTGCTTTTGGTTGATTAAATCATTAATTAAATCAATTTTATAATAGTAATTTTTATAAATCTCTTTTAGTTTTCCTAAATCAATCTCCAATTTTTCATACAGACTAGCTTGCTGTTTATATAATTCATTTAATGAGTAATATTCTTCTTGGAGTTCATTAGATCTAAAAACACCTGGTTGGGACCTGGCAACAAGAGTCGATGATGATTGTCCATTATTATCATTGACACCTGCTTTCCGTCTTAATCTTTCCTGAATAGATAAAATACCTTGGGGAATTGATGCTGAAGACAAAACTGACGAAGAAGAAGAAGAAAAAGAAGAAGAAGAAGTGGAAGAAACTGATGCTATAGCAGCTGACTTTGATGCAGTTGGAGGCGGGATTCTTGATGGGAAAGATTTTATAGAACTCAGGGGAATACTTGCCATATCAAAACCTAATGAATCTCTTCGCTTTTTGGATGGATCTCGTCTTAAATTAGGAGATATCTCAGAAAGTGGTCGTTTTGATCTTGTTTGCTCTTTTGATGATTTCATTTTCAAACTCAAGTTCTTGTTATATGATGGTGTTGTCAATTGTTGAAACAAGAATGAAACAGACTATAAACGAAAAAATTCTCAAATACTAAATAACAACAATAGTCAGTTTATGGGTATAAAAAAAAAGATATGAGTTACTTTTAGTTGTTGTCTTTTTGGGCCCAACTGAAGGGGAAGGCTAATGGTTGTTTAATGTATGACAAGAGATCTGTAGTTGGAGAAGAAATGTTGTTTTTGGTATTTGTTTACTTTTTGTTTATGTGCATTTTGGTGTTTTTTTATTTTTCGCTCCTTTTTGTTTTCTATCTTTACAATTGCACTACAATAATTGACACGCTATGTATAACATAATACAACCATTTTGCTATTACTGAATTTATTCATCTTTCTTCAGGCTAATGGTCTCTATTGTCAAACCTTTATTACCAATAAACCAAATCAAAAAGAAAAGAACCCAATGGCATTCATCTGCCATTAACACAATATATTTGTCTCTGACACTCTCAAGCAAAAATTGTTTTAGTACCAGAGCATAGTCGGTAACCAAGTAGTAATTGTATACCAAATCAGGATAAAAGGCAAAGCTGGCAAATGGATAAACAAATAACCACAATATAACTGAATAAAGGTATCCAGATTTAGTTCCACCAGGGGTCAATTTGCTCAACGTTTGCCTGATTGTAGATATGTACATGGCAAATTTAATAATTTTGCTAACCCCGAATAATGTGGCCACTGCAGCACTGAATCTGTGAATCTTGACGTCTCTTATTATTCTTTGTACTACACTCAACCCATCAAATTTCCCTGACCCTAAGACACCATCAACAACATTATAGTATTCGTTATTGATAACCAAATTTGTAACATCCAGTTTTAAATCAAAAAAACGAGAGGTAATGGCTGGGGTAACGGTAAATGCAGTAACAATAGCAATTTTTTTAAGATCCTGGTCTTTGTAACTTGAATAAAGTGTCCCATATCCCATCAAAAATACCATAGTAAATACATCATCAACTGCAGACACAATATCCTCTGTATAGTTTATAATGTTAAATCTCAACGAAAGTAATAAAGAAACAGCAAATATACCAGCTTTTATTAATTCAAATTTACCAATTAGCTTGAATAGCACTTTGTTTTGACGACTGAAAAATTGATTATAGAATAAATTGACAATTATATTAACAACACAGAAAACAACGTTATCAAATTGGATTCTTGATTCGTCAACATCAACACGATATTCGTAGCCATCAATTAAAGGAGAGTATATACAATAAGTTCCTGGACTTGTAACATCGTATGATAATTTGTCAATCAAAATGTCATTGTAGGAAGATCCAATGAATCCTTTGGCAAATGTAAATCCTTGCTCAGTGAAATAATCGTCGATTTTACCATCAGTCACCAAATAATCAAAATTAGGTATTGGCAAAAGAAGTTTCTCATCATAGTTGAATATCAACACTGGCGGATTTTCTCCGCTTGCTGTACCAATTGTCTTGGTTAATGAAATATTTGTGGGTGCTTTGATTTCTAAACATGCGACATTCTGATTAGTGGCTATATGAAAAGTTCTTGCCAACGTTAATGGAAGCAATCCTAAAAGTGTAAGTGACTTCATTGAAAGGGAACAATGCTGCTGTACAGTGTGGGACCAGAAATTAAAGTGAAATAACCAACTGCATTTTTTTTTTTTTCACTGTCCACCAATTCTTATATATGTGTGGAGAAGAGGAACAACTGCAACAACTACAACAATGTCGACGAACGAAGGAACAAGAAAAATACAATATTGCCCAGGCCTTTATTTCCTAATCTAGTAAACACACTCTTTTACTTTTTCTCTATAATATCTTCAGTTGAGTCCCTAATAATCTCTTCTTCCAGATCTACTAATAAAGCATTAGTACCTTTACCGTCATTTCTTTGTATAAATATAAATATTAAAGAACAGAAGATACCCAAACTAGCAACACCAATTCCAAAATATAATCCACTTCTATAACTGAGCAAAACATTATGTGTCCTGAGTTTAATTTCGGTCTCAACACAACTTGACATACCCAAAAACAAACTGACTGAATAATTTATCACTGTTGACACCAATGAACCAGCCATACCTTGATGATGGCTGGGTAAATAATCAGATAAGATAATGGAGGCAGCAGGGAACGACATATCCATTGCCCAACATAATATAAACATCTGTCCCATCGTTAATCGAAAGTAGGATTGCTGTATTGGAGTCACTGACAACATTAGACACCCCACCATAAAGCAAATTGTCGCAAATGAAATTATGTAGGATGGTTTTGTATGGGAGATAATGATTGACGAGGCAATGGCAGCAATTATCCCCATGACCAAAAATGGGACATAAGTTAATGAGCCAGCAATGGCAGTATACTTTCGTAGATTCAAAATAATATTCCAGTAATAATATTGCCAAATCCCAAATGACCCCCAACCGCAACTTATACACGCTAGGACCATGCCGATTTTAAGATTGAAAACTGATTTGGGCACCAACGGATATTCAGCAATAAATAGTTCAACAATGAAAAATGCCACGATCAGTAATACAGCAATGATCAATAAAACAATTATGTAAGCCGTATTCCATCCTACTACGGGACCCTGAGTCCATACAAAATTAAATAAAATCAATCCTACTATCCCAGTTGATGTACCAAGAGGGTCGATTCTTTTGAAGAACTCACTATAACTTTCAAATTTGTGATGAGGTATTGGAGGGATATAGATTATGGAAATTATTGTCAACATAGCGCCACCAATACTTAACAACCAAAATATCCATGGCCACCACCATAATTGTGCAATCAAAGCCGCTATGAATGCCCCAAAAAAAGCCCCAGAGGGCCCATTGGCACCAACACAACCAAACACAAGATTTTTCCGTTCACCGTTGGGATAAATGTTTCCCAAAATGCCCATTCCACATGGTAACAAAAGAGCAAATCCAATACCTTGTAAGGCACGACAAATAATGAAAAACTCAACTGAAACATAATTTGATAATCCTGTGATTGTTGAAAACACGGTAGTCCAAATCCATCCAATGACAAATATCAATTTCAATCCCAATAAATCGCCCAATTTCCCACTAATTAAGATAAATGTCCCCACAGTTAATGCATATGATCCCATAAACCAAACCTGTTTTGCTGAATCAATGGTATTGAAGGAGTTTAGAATTATGTTCATTGTCGATAATGATAATGTGATTCCCGCTTGAGTGAAAAATTGTGCAAGACAAATGAGTGTAACTACTATGATCTCATGATATCTGGAGGTGAATATTTTAGGTCGTGGATCCAATGATATTACCATATTTAGTGATTGTGTATGTGTATGTGTGATGGTGCAATGTAAGAATGCAAAAATGTAAGGATGAGCTGTAAAACAACGATCTTTTGGATATAATCAGACAAAAAGAATAAATAAAAGTATGCTAAATTGTTATATGTCCTCTATAATAAATATAAACGTTTCCTTTGTCATGGGAAAAGAATAAAGTGTATAAAAAATTCAAGATTTGTTTGATGCAAAAAAAAAAAAAAAAAAAAAAAAAAAAAACAGAAAATTTCTATATACGCAACGCAAGACGCATCTAAAGATGTATAGTCCGGTTCCCCGATCAATCTTGGACCGGCATCCCGTCTAACTTTCTTATCAACATAAACAATTTTTTTTTTTTTCATCTATAGGATCTATTTCCATATCTACCCCATTGCAAACAACACAAGTCCCTAAACATTGGCAACACAATAAATGCTGTTAAATTTATTATAGGGCTAAACAGTTATTCATTAGTGTCCGGGTGAGTTTGGTGATTTATTTTCCATTTTTGATGTTATTATCATTACAGGTAATGTATGAAGTTCTGTGAACAAACTTCAAAAAAAGGTATAAAATGGGCTTGGTTCTTTATTTTTGTTGTTCGGTAATCAATATAGGCAAAACTATTGCGATATCCTCAAATTACCACACTTTGTTCTTTTGTCTTTGAAAATCTTTTTCTATGGTCAAAATATTGACAACGATTGTAAATAGTTATCAGTTTCTTCAATAAATTTGCCATTGTTTATCTTGCTATATTCTCCATCAGCACTGAATTCCACAGGCATCAATCCATTTTTAACAACATATTTAATGAAATAATTCAGATATAATTCAAATAATACATCGGACAATTGATTAACTTCTCCATTGGTGACAATAACAAATTTAAACCGTGATAATGATTCCCAGAAATGGACTTTAAATGACCCAATGTTGAACGATTTCAATTCATTCATTTCAGTTTCGTCGTCATCAGCCAATTTATTAGATATTGTTTTCAAAGAATACAAAATACCAAATAATAATTTCGAACTATTGGAATCATTACTTTTATTTATTTGTCCTGATAAAGTATCGTTCGAGGAGGCAACATGGGTATACTCTCTGTTATAAATGCAATTACAGTGACGATCAAATATAAAAAATGAGTAAATGGTCATATGGTGTCGATATGATAACAAATAAAAAACAAGTCAGTTGATGAGTGAAAAATCAAAGGTGAATTGCAAACTAGGCAAAGAAGGAATGAAATGCGATGATGATGGGTGGAGGGAAGTATGGGAGGAAGTTAACAGTTTTGAGACTTCTGGTGATTTCTGGTATATTTGATTTGCATGTCTCATTTTTTTTTTCTGTGGGTTGTTCAGTTTGAAAAAGATCTAGTCAAACAGTCGTGTAAGTTGGAACGTATTTTGTTTGTTTTGTTTTTTTGGGCCTTGCAAGAGCTGCAAAACGAGATATCAAAAGAATAATAATGTGAAATGAAGCTTACTACACAATTTAGTCATGGATAATAAGCACCAATACTCTATAGGTATATGTTCATAAATCTAATTTCCTTAGGTGACATACTTCCATGAATATGCGGTGGGGAGAAAAATAATTATTATCGGTGGGAACTTTTAGTTAAATGCAATGAATAAACAACAAACATTTATATCTAGTAGATGCTAAACTTCTAGTACTTTCAAACTCTTTGTTTTTGGTAGTCTCACACGAACTTGTCTTTTTGTCAAATTTCCGTCCTACCAGAAATATTCAACAACCAAATAGAAGGAATTCATAGTCCTAAAGCCAAACATTTGAAGCTTAGATAGGGACAACCAGTAAACAACAACAAATAAAAGTATGCAAACTCTGCAATCCAGCAAATGTTAGATGTTCTACCAACCGGAAAGTGTATTTCAAGATCGAGATCTTTCTATTATCATCTGAGCTCACACATGAATTTGATCAGGTAGTCAAATTTAGTTGACCTATTTCATTCCTTTGAAGGGCTAACTATGCGATTCGAAAATGAACGTTCAACAATTATGGTACAATACCAACTAGAGTAGTTCTTAAGCAATGCATTTATTCGTCAATCTAAGAGGCATTGAAATAGTAGCAAACATTGTCCTGGCTGTATGCAGATTGGGAATCTAAATATCTATTTTGGTGTGGACGGATTTACCCTCCCAAAACAACAAAGGAAGGATAATCAAACAACAACAAATTGAAGATCCAACGTCTGTCTTTCTCTGTCAATCATTGTAATCAGGATCTTAATCATCAGTGTCTTTGATCAATGTTATATATTGCTGAAGTAGCATGAATACTCGCGGAATATATCTTCTTTGTAGACTAAACATAGTGGATTAAACTTTGTTTTGATAATACATCACGCTAATAATTGCCTACTTTCTCAAATTTTCAATATTCATTCGTCTACATTAAAATACGTATACTAAAGATAATAATAATAATAATTTCCTCAAAAAATCTAATATACTATACAAATTGCAATAACGTAACCCATTTTATCAGTATAAGAGGTCCAAAAAATAGAAAAAGGGCGTTGGTTGATTCCTTAATTGAGTTTCATCTACTATAGCAAATCTCTCCAAATTTTTTTTTTTTACACCACTTTGAATGTTTAATTTCACATCACCCAATATTGAAACTTCATTTCACTCAATTATCTCTGCCGTCCGCCTCATTTGAGATTTAGTATGCAATTAAACTAGTGTTTCACCCTCATATTGCTTGAACATTTTGTTTTCATTTATCTTTTAAACAGAGGGAAGAACCACCAAAGGAGCTCATTGGTTTCTAATATGGTCTGTTGGTAGTTGCCCCAATTATGAATGTAGATTATGCATTCTTTTTTGGTTGTTTGTCTCTTCGTAAACAATGAGAAAAAGGAAGAAGGAAGAAAAGTAGGAAAAAAAAAAAAAAACCAAAAACGGACAATAAATAGATTGATAGGGTTTGACTATACACAAAAATAACACAATAGGAATTATGAAATAAGCAAAAGCACTATGGCAATAATAATAACAACAGCATTGGCAGTAGTACATATAACACAAACGCAGAAGAGTTGGATGAGATAATTTCAATCTTGAACAAGAAGAATAACACCATGTTTGCTGTGTTCGTTGATAGAGTTTTGGATAACATTCCAGGCTCTTACACTTTTCAGAAATCTTAACCAAAATAAATCAATCTATGTATATGTATATGTACATGTGAGTAATAATGGAGACAGTCATTTATCCTTTTATCAAAATGTCAATAATAATTTTCATATAAACCGGAGAAATCAGAACATGAGATCTAATTGATACCTTAAAATATTGCAGGTGATGGAAAGAAAAGAAAAGAAAAGGTATCTTTAAAAACATACGATTAAAACCAAATTTGTTTCAGGAATAAGACAACCGATCGAGTTTCAAACTAGAATTGAATTTAGGGGAAAAGAAAAAGCAGGAAGGAAAAGAGGCGGTTAGGGGGTAAGTAAATACATTGATATGAAAGAGAAAAAAGAAAGTTTTGTTGTGAAAAGTTCACGAAAAAAATTCAAAAAAAAAAAAAAGCAAACTTCATAACCATTAAAGGGCTCAGTCTTTTTTTTTTTTTGCCAATTGATTTCTAGACTTACTAAAACTTGCTGCAAAAACTAAACTCAGTATAGAGCTTTATTCTGTAGTAGATCTAATGTATACTTTATAGGGGATTATGGGAGAATTGAACATTTCATACTAAATATTGATATCCACTACTATTTAATTACACCGCTCTCATCAAGATGAGTGGATGATATCTCTTCCGATTTTAGTTCACTTGTTTTGCACTATGTTGCTGTTTCATTTTAGTTTCAATTTCACTTACATGTGCTTCCTCCCTTTTTGTCCTCCAAACAAGCACTATAATTTCTTCTATACATGGCGAACAAACGTTCCAACAACCAAGCCAGCTATAAATCAAGTGGTAGATAAACATTCAATGACATTTAGATTTATAACATGCTTAAATTGAAACTTTCTTAAATTATTAGCAGCAGCTTAAAAGAAAGAATACCCGTGGCCTATCTTTTAGATCTACTGAAGCGACAACAACAACACACTTTTTTTTTTTTTTTCATTTTTCAAGGACACGAAAGAAGAACATTTAAGAAACGACACAGTTTCAAATGAGCTGCATTCCTCTTTTTTTTTTTTAATTTTAGAAGTTCTCGAAGAACACAAAAAGAAGTTGATTAAAGTTCTGTTCTAAATTTGAATTAAACATTTTCATTTGATACAGTTTGCTTCTTTCAAATCAAGAGTGAAAAAGGGGTGTGAGCGAACAATATTCATCAAATCTCAAAAAGACCATTTTCGAAAATTATTATCCGTGTAGCGCTTGAAACCACGAGTGATTGTGGCATCATGCTGTTTGTGTATAATAAAAACGAAGCCATATCATTGAAGATGCAATATAGAGCACCGACAATGATTTGCTGCTGATCCCACTGATTTCACCACGAGCGTTAAATCTTCTAAATTACCTAATAAATGCAAACAATTTAAACTCCCGATTGAGTATAATTAACGTGAATCAAGATTTTCAATAGGTTCTATAAAGACATTAGAATACTTCCCCTTCAACCAAATCAGAAGTTGAAGAAGAAGAAGAACTATCATGAGACATGCAATTGTTGCAATTGAGTTTGTAAATGTTCCAAATTCTGCATACAATTTTATTTAGATAATGAAAAAAGAAATGTAGTCTAAATTCTTTACTTGGGAAGCTTTATGCAGCTCAATGTATCTCCGCAACAGCACCCACAAACAATTCGTTTGTTGTGAAACAAGGCCTTCAATACAAGAACCATCAACTGCTCAATTTCTGGGAGAGAAATTCCTGTTTCTAGCTCTATCCATCTCCTTGCCACCCCCCCCCCCTCTTCTTATGTAGACTTCTCGATGTGCAAATATAATCCTGTTGTTTTTCTCTCACTCTTTTAGAGGACCCTTTGCCGTAGTTGCTTACTGGGCTTGTAACCTTGTTCTCTTTTTCCGTCCATTTTTACACCCCCTTTCTCCCTTTCATCTTGATCTTATTTGGATGTGGCCACTTTGAAACATTCATTCAATTCGGCTGCAAGTAAACGCCCATTTCAATTTTTTTTTGGTGTTTTCCCAATTTACAAAAACTACCACCACCCATCATCTTCAATTATGCCCGTCAATCAATGCATCATCTAAACTGTTGATGAAGTTTCTCTACTCCAAAGGGATGAGAGGATTTATAGTTTCAACAAGATATGAAAATGTGAAAAGTAGCTTAACACCTTCCTGGTAATCAGCTGAAAGGGAGCTTAATTCGAAGGCGAATGAACGAAGCTTTTAATTGGCTTGGCTTGGATTCCTAAGTGAACCAAACATTCTCTTTTTATTATGCATTTGAGTGTTTTTCGTATTGGTATAGGATTTCAATGTTAACCCCCCAATAGCTCCTGCTACCACAAAAGATGTAATTATTTCTGTCTATGCTTAAACTTGAAATCCGAGTACACCATGTCAGTACTTTATTAGACTGACTAAAAAAAATAATTACATTGCTTACTAAAAAAAATGGGAAAATGAACAACAATTGACTAATAGTATCAAGAGTAGGCGATGTTTGATAGAGAAGTTGCTAATTTTTTTTTTTTTTCACAAACATAATTCGACGCGATACGCCTGAGGAAAACTGAGTGATTCCCAATCAGACGAAAATAGTAAAGTAATTTTGCAAGGATAAGTGCAGTACAGTCGTGTATGAACCGATAAGGATATATATTATTTTTCTGTTCCATTTGTTAAAAGAGAAAAATGTGCTCGCTAGATTTGTTCTATTTTTTCTATTCTGGTTTCTATTTGTACTTATTTGATACATAGTGAATAATCAAATAGAAGTGAATTAATCGTCTATGCATGGACTGAGTTAGTGTTGATTAAACATGCGTCACAGTATTATAGTTACAAAGTCAGTTTCAGGGCTACAGGATGCATTAAGCTAAGTGCTTTATTTACTAGGCGGTTTCATTATTATAAGAAAGACCCTTCGGAATTTAGTCAAGTTAGACTTTAAACAAGAATGAAGGAGAAAGGTTATTGTACGACGAGTATAATCTCACCCTTTCATGTTATTATTAGCATTGAGAGAGATCTTGTTATTACCGATATTAGGGATCAGCTATTTTTGTAAAGGAGAGAAAACGAAATAAGTTCAACTATAAATAAAGCTGCAAATTCTTGATTTAATTGCTTGAAATTTATTTTACTTTTAGGATTTGCTTCTACACTATCAACAAACAACAAACAAATTCACATTCGCTATGAAATTGGAATCAATTGCTGCCCTTGCTGGTATTGTTTCCACTGCCCTTGCTGGTGTGTACCCTAAAAATCCACCACCAGCAACTACGTATTGGACAACAGTCTACGCTCCTTCAACTTCTGTCGTTACCGTCACTTCTTGCTCCAAAGGTGGATGTGGCACTCAATCCTATGCTACTGGTGTCACTAAAACCAAAACTGTCCATCAAGGTGTGACTACTGAATTTACTACTTACTGTCCATTGACTACATCCCATGAAGTTATTAAATCCACTTATTCGGATACACTTGTCGTTTGGTCGACCAGATCCTTCTCTTGGGTTTGGTCATTCTCAAAACCACCAGGATGTGGCCAAAGCACTTCTACTATTAAATCCACTGCTCAAACCAATGTCCCAACTACTGCTACTCCTACTGCTACTCCATCCATTGCTACTACTTGCACCACTGGAACCAAAACTAAATGGTGGTGGTGGGTTGTACAAACTACTGATTGCTCGGTTTACAGTGTTTCTTCTACATCATCTTCACTTATTACTACCAGCCAAGCTACCACTACTAGCAGTATTGCTTCTACTACTATAACTAGTGCACCAGCAACACCATCTGCGGTTACTACTTGCTCCACTGGAACCAAAACCAAATGGTGGTGGTGGGTTGTGAAAACCACAGATTGCTCGGTTTACACTGTTTCGTCAACATCGTCTTCCCTTATTTCTACTAGTCAAGCTACTACTACTAGCAGTATTGCATCAACTACTGGGTCTACTCCAGCTACCACACCAGGCACTAGCATCAAGAGTACCCCAACTACTGCTCCAGGTACCAGTACTAAGAGTACTCCAGCTACCACTCCAGGTACCAACACCAAATCAACCCCAGCTACCACACCTGGATCATCTGTTACTACTGGTAAAACAAGTACTGATTGGATCACTTCATATACCACCCACACTGCTGAGACTACAACTGTCATTACTGTTACTGACTGTAATCACCGCACTTGTACACCAACTGTTGTTACTACTGGTGTCACCGTTGTTACAGTTACTACTACAGGTACAGTCACTCAATACACTACTTTCTGTCCATTAACTTCTACTGAAACCGTTGTGACAAGTACTAAACCTACTCCAACTACCACACCAAAGTCATCAACTAGTATTGCATCAACTCCGGCTACTACTCCAACAACCAGTTCCAAGTCTACTCCAGGCACTAGCACCAAATCTACTCCAACTACTGCTCCAGGCACTAGCACCAAGAGTACCCCAACTACTGCTCCAGGAACCAGTACTAAATCAACTCCAACTACTGCTCCAGGAACCAGCACCAAATCTACTCCAACTACTGCTCCAGGCACTAGCACCAAGAGTACCCCAACTACTGCTCCAGGAACAAGTACTAAGAGTACCCCAACTACCGCTCCAGGTACCAGTACTAAATCTACCCCAACTACTGCCCCAGGAACAAGTACTAAGAGTACCCCAACTACTGCTCCAGGAACAAGTACTAAATCTACCCCAACTACTGCTCCAGGAACCAGTACTAAATCAACTCCAACTACTGCTCCAGGAACAAGTACTAAATCTACCCCAACTACTGCCCCAGGCACTAGCACCAAGAGTACCCCAACTACTGCTCCAGGTACCAGTACTAAATCTACCCCAACTACTGCCCCAGGAACAAGTACTAAGAGTACCCCAACTACCGCTCCAGGATCTTCAACTAGTATTGCATCAACTCCAGCTACCACACCTGGATCATCTGTTACTACTGGTAAAACAAGTACCGACTGGATTACGTCATTTACAACTCACACTGCTGAGACTACAACTGTCATTACTGTTACTGACTGTAATCACCGCACTTGTACACCAACTGTTGTTACTACTGGTGTCACCGTTGTTACAGTTACTACTACAGGTACAGTCACTCAATACACTACTTTCTGTCCATTGACTTCAACTGAAACTATTGTTACTAGTGAATCAACTCCAGCTACTACCCCAGGTTCTAGTTCTGCTACCACACCAGGAACTAGCTCTGCTACCACACCAGGTTCTAGTTCTGCTACTACTCCAGGATCCAGCTCTGCTACCACACCAGGTACTAGCTCTGCTACCACACCAGGTTCTAGTTCTGCTACTACTCCAGGATCCAGCTCTGCTACCACACCAGGTACTAGCTCTGCTACTACCCCAGGTTCTAGTTCTGCCTCCACACCAGGTTCTAGTTCTGCTACTACACCAGGTTCTAGCTCTGCTACTACACCAGGTTCTAGTTCTGCCTCCACACCAGGTACTAGTTCTGCTACTACACCAGGATCCAGCTCTGCTACCACACCAGGTTCTAGTTCTGCTACTACTCCAGGATCCAGCTCTGCTACTACCCCAGGTTCTAGTTCTGCCTCCACACCAGGATCCAGCTCTGCTACTACCCCAGGTTCTAGTTCTGCCTCCACACCAGGTTCTAGTTCTGCTACTACCCAAGGATCCAGCTCTGCTACAACCCCAGGTTCTAGTTCTGCTACTACCCCAGGTTCTAGTTCTGCCTCCACACCAGGTTCTAGTTCTGCTACTACCCCAGGTTCTAGTTCTGCCTCCACACCAGGTTCTAGTTCTGCTACTACACCAGGTTCTAGCTCTGCTACTACACCAGGTTCTAGTTCTGCCTCCACACCAGGTTCTAGCTCTGCCACTACCCCAGGATCCAGCTCTGCTACTACCCCAGGTTCTAGTTCTGCTACCACACCAGGTACTAGCTCTGCTACCACACCAGAATCATCTAGCATTGAGTCTACTCCAGCTACTACACCAACTGGTCCAGCTACCACTTCAGTTCCAGAACAATCTACTGTCACCATAACTGGTCCAGGCTTTACTACTGTTTTCACATTAACACCAGGTACTAATACTATCACTACACCAACTGGCCCAGCTACCACTTCAGGATCCACACCAGGTTCTAGTTCTGCCTCCACACCAGGTTCTAGTTCTGCTACTACACCAGGTTCCAGCTCTGCTACTACACCAGGTACTAGCTCTGCTACTACACCAGGTTCTAGTTCTGCCTCCACACCAGGTTCTAGTTCTGCTACTACCCCAGGTTCTAGTTCTGCCTCCACACCAGGTTCTAGTTCTGCTACTACACCAGGTTCTAGCTCTGCTACTACACCAGGTTCTAGTTCTGCCTCCACACCAGGTTCTAGTTCTGCCTCCACACCAGGTTCTAGTTCTGCTACTACCCAAGGATCCAGCTCTGCTACAACCCCAGGTTCTAGTTCTGCTACTACCCCAGGATCCAGCTCTGCTACTACCCCAGGTTCTAGTTCTGCCTCCACACCAGGTTCTAGCTCTGCCACTACCCCAGGATCCAGCTCTGCTACTACCCCAGGTTCTAGTTCTGCCTCCACACCAGGTACTAGCTCTGCTACTACCCCAGGATCCAGCTCTGCTACCACACCAGAATCATCTTCCAGTATTGCATCTACCCCAGGTACTACTCCAGGTTCTAGTTCAGCTGCTACTACTCCAGGTACAAGCACAGGATCATGCTGGACTTCTGTTTCTACTGGAGGATATGGTGATAAAACTACAGTGACTATTTGTTCTGATGTTACTTCTGGACAAAGTGTGACCACTCCAACTACTATTTCAGTTCCATCTTCATACTGCACCACTGTTCCTACTGCTGGTACTGATGAAACAATTATAACTTCGTTTGTCACTTCAACTGCACATTCAACTGAAGTTATTACTGTTACTAGCTGTGCTGAAACTGGATGCGAGACTCACACTACACATACTGGTGTTGTCGTTGTCACAGTGACCACCACCGATGTGGCTACCACTTACACAACCTACTGTCCATTGACTACAACTAAGGCTGTTTACCATGTTGCTAAACTTGCAAACTACAAGAGAGATCAAACTGAAATTGTTGCTACTGAAACCAACGAGAACACCAGCAACTGGCCAGCACCAACTTTAGTTCCATCTGTTGGCATTTCTAACAACAGTTCCTCAGGTGTCAGCACTTTTGAAGGTGCAGCTAACTCAGTTGTTCCAAGATTAGGTCTCATTGCTGGTTTCTTCAGCGCATTGTTATTCTTGTTTTAATCAATTTGGATTTTAGAAATTATGTGATGAGTTTCGGTTTCTCCAAAGAATGGAGATTTTTTTTTTTTTTTTTTGGCTTCATTTTTCATTTTCTTTCATTATTTCGGTTTGATCTTACTTTAAGAGATCATATTATTAGTTTCAAGTTTCTATTGATTACTTGTTTTCAAAATTACTTTTTTTCGTGCACACATTGAATGTCCGTGCTTTATTTTGTCATTGGTGATTAATATTGTTATACCCCTATTTTCTATTTCTTCTATCATTATGATTTTTAGTTTCGGTTCATATTTGTGTACAAAGCAAATAAGTCTTGTTTAGTTATTAGTACATGTTTTAAATACACATTTTTTATATCTTAATTAGTTTAGTAAATCTGGAGCGAGTTTATGGAAGTTTTAACACAGAAGGGAAAAATTATAATACTATCTACATGATTGATGGACTACCATTCCAATGGCTATGCGGACTAGCCCTAAATATTTTCGAACGTCAATAAAACTAGACAGGGTATTTACAATAACATGAATAAATAAATGTAATATATAAATGCCTTTTGCATAAAGCAGGATTATTTACAAACACTGTTTTCAACTAACTCATTTACACGTACTTATAAGGGTTCATGATCCCGTTTGGATCATAATGTTGTTTGATTTCTTTGATTAATTTAATCTCAACCTCATTTTTGGAATATCCAATATAGTTTTTCTTTTGGAAACCCAACCCATGCTCAGCCGAAATAGATCCATGCTTTTTAGCAATCCATTCATAAACAAATGGTTCCAAAATAGTTTCAATTTCAGGAGAATACTTTCTTACAGAAACGTTCAAGTGTAAATTCCCGTCTCCAATATGCCCGTAACCCAATGCAGCAAGCACAGGTTTCGATTCATCGTCCAAACTGGCAATTCCAGCATCATTTAATCTGGCATTGACATCCACAACTAAGCCATAAAGATCTGCCAATGGAATCGAGACGTCATATTTATAAACACCGCCCCCAATAGTGGTTGCTTCTGGAATCGACTCTCTCCATGACCACAACGATTGTATTTGCGCTTCATCTTGAGCAATAATTCCATCGTCAACTAAACCTTCTTCCATTGCATTCCCCAAGAATGTTTCCAATTTTTCGTCATCATGCTCTTTGTTGGAACCAGAGGTTTCAATTAACACATAGAATGGGAAGTCACCACTTTCAATAGGGTGCTCCAAACCTAAATGCTTAGCAGTCAACTTTTGGGACGTGTTGTCCATGAATTCAAAAGCAGACAAAATCTCTTGCAACTCTTTTCTGGCCTGAACAAAAACCTTTTGAACGGCCTCATAACTCGAAACAGCTAAAAATGCCACATTTTGCGCTTGTGGTCTTGATGGACATAGAATTGAAACACCAGTTATAATACCCAAAGTACCTTCAGATCCAATAAACAATTGTTTCAAATCATAACCAGTATTATCTTTACGCAATGAATGCATAGAGTTATAAACCGTACCGTCAGGCAAGACAGCTTCCAAACCTAAAACAGAACCATGCAAAGAACCGTATCGCAACAAACGCAAGCCACCAGCATTACAAGCAACATTACCACCAACATGACAAGATCCTTTAGCTCCCAAGTCAAGTGGGAAGATATAGCCCTGCTCAGCCAAATACTGATCAGCAGTTTCCAAAATAACACCTGCGTCTACTTTCAATATACCACTGACAGGATCAAACGATCTGATTTTGTTCATGGACGACAAGGAAATAATAATTTCATCAAAAATTGGATTAGAGCCACCTACCAACCCAGTATTCCCTCCTTGGGGAACAACAGCTAGCTTGTTGTCATTACAATACTTTAAGATAGAGGCGACTTGCTCAGTGGTCTTGGGCTTCAATACCAATTGTGATTGACCTCTATATTTTCTCATCCAATCTTCATTAAAAAACAATAAGTCGTCCTTATCAGTGATAATGGAATTTTCAGGTAAAACACTTTTGAAAAATTCAATATCTTTGGATTCAAGTTGCTTGTACTTTGAATCGCGTTGGACTTTTTGGGAGTAAGTATCTGCTGTGAAAGGTACTGTCTTTGTGGAATAAAAGGCAACCGGCAAACCGTTATAACGATTGAATCTGCATGCCACTTTATTTCTTCTAATTAAATACGAAGCAGTTTGCACGAATCTTCTCTGCATTCTTGTAGGTTGTTTTTTGAATCAGGATGATGTTGCAAAGAATAATTAATTAACAATTTTTTTTTTTCCATTGTGGTGATATTTAGTCAGAAATAATTTTTAGTGGTATTGTTGAGAACTTTGCAGTACCAATTGAACCAGTAGTAATATTAGGTTTTCTTTTTCTTTTTTTTTTTTTGACTTCTTCATAGACATTTATATTATAAACTACGATTATAATACATTACAGGGATGATACAAAATCTTGAAAATATAACTGTGAGGATATAACTAACTAACTCATCTACTTGTTTATCTATCCAAGACCAAGTAGGACAATTGTTAAACAGCAACAACGAAAAGATGAAAGCTGAATAAAGAAGCAAGTGTTATCACGTTTCATTACACAAATACACGACTTTAGTTTATCATAGTAATTAATTTGTAACAAGAATAATGATAATAATAATTCAGTACTCTAACAAAAAAAAAAAAAAATTCCGTTCAAATTTCATTTCTACTTTGCTCTCAATGTTGTTGATAATTCAAATTACCCATTGATATTTAAAGTTGCATTTAGCATTGATTTTAAAATATAACCCACCTTTTTCTATAACCCACGGTATTCATATTTTTGTCCTTTTCACTATTGATATATTTGATTCCCAGATATTATACCAATTTAGTTTTATTTATTAGCATGGACTATATCAAACTCATATCACTACTTCTCATTCAACTAGTGGTCAGTTATCAGATCCAAATACCATTTGATTTCTATGGGTTATTCTCTTCAAAAGATGTTTCTCGTCCTCATTACACAACTGTGGATCATCAATACCACCCAATAGATTTAACACAATATAAGGGTAAACATGTAATCAGGATTGACTACTCAGATACCCCAGATCTAGGAAAATATTTGATGACACAGTCTTTTGAAGATGACGCAAATATTCACTTTACTAAATGGGGCCACGCAAGTAACCTAAAGACAATTGATATCCAAATAGATGAAACTGGTTTGCTTAAATTGCACGAGATGTTTCCATCGATGTCTTTCAAAGTAGTTGTTGACGATTTGGCTCAAAAGATATACGAAACATATCCGCAACAAATTAGCCAATTAAATGAAGATTCCGTGATTACCAACGAATTGTTTTTTAAAGAGTACCGTTCATTAGAAAGCATTGATGCATGGTTGGGTCTATTACAAGCAACGTATCCTGATATAATCAGTGTTGAAGAGATTGGGGAAACGTTTGAGCATCGCAAGTACAAGGTGGTTCATTTCACTGTTCCTAGCTCAGAAGACAACGATGATCACGGTAACAGGAGAACCGTTGTAGTTAGCGGCGGTATCCATGCTCGTGAATGGATTTCCACTTCGTCTGTCTTATACTCCATATATGCGTTAATTGAGTACTACAAAAATGTTCCAGATTCTGATATCTGGTCTAAGTTAGACTTTATATTTATTCCCGTTTCTAACCCAGATGGCTATGAATACACCTGGACCACAGACAGATTGTGGAGAAAGAATCGTCAACCAACTATTCATCCAAAGTGCTTTGGAATTGATATTGATCATTCCTACGATTATCATTGGACAAGATCAAGTGATTGGGCTTGTGGCGAGGAATATAGTGGCGAGGCACCTTTTGAAGCATTCGAATCACAAATTTGGACAGATTATTTAAATAATACAAATGCTAACCACAAAATATGGGGGTATATTGACTTGCATTCTTACTCGCAGGAGATCTTGTATCCTTATGCCTTCTCGTGTAACGAGCAACCGAGAGACGAAGAGAACTTGTTAGAGGTTGCGTGGGGTCTAGCAAAAGCGATTCGCATGCAAAGTGGAACACTTTATAACGTATTACCTGCGTGTATTGATCGTGATGCCGATTTGATGCCAGACTTGGGATCAGGAACAGCATTGGATTATATGTATCATCATCGAGCAGACTATGCGTTCCAGTTAAAATTGAGAGATACGGGTAACCATGGATTTTTGTTACCTGCAAAGTACATTGAACCTGTTGGCAGGGAAGTTGTTGCTGCTTTAAAATACTTGTGTAATTTCTTAGTAGACGAGCAACTGCAATAAATGTATGAGATATGATATTAATAAACTTGAAACATCCTGTCCCGGAGTTTTTGTAGTTTTTTTTGGCTACCCACGGCAAACGAAAAACTAGACTGGGACTCACCGAAAACTCAGTAGGAACCAATAAAAAAAAAAAAAAGAAATCGAGTTGTTCAATTATCATTTATACTCCTATCTGTAAAAAACAAAGTTGCACCACACAATTTCACGACATGAGAGTGGTTGTTCAGAAAGTCAAGAGTGCGTCAGTTACAGTTGAAGAGAAGATTGTGTCTTCGTATGTATTTGTGTTTATATACTAGCGGTGATCTGCAAATTGGGTCCTAACACAGACGTTTCACTAACATCTTTGAGCAAACAGAATCGGAAAGGGGTTGATGGTTCTCGTTGGTATCACCACCACAGATACAGAGGAAGATATTGCCAAGCTCTCCAAGAAGCTTCTCTCCCTCCGTGTGTTTGAGGATTTGTCCGAGCCACCACAGACTGCCACCAAGTGGTATGGCAAGCCCTGGGCAAAGTCGATCGTAGACATCCAAGGAGAAATCTTGTCTGTAAGTCAGTTTACATTGTACGGCACGGTTAAAAAGGGGACCAAGCCTGATTTCCACCGTGCCGCAAAAGGCCACCATGCGGTTGAATTGTACAACAAGTTGCTAGAACAATTGAGAGCAGGGTTGGGCCAAGACAAGGTCAAGGACGGAGAGTTTGGCGCCATGATGGACGTTGCCTTGGTCAACGATGGTCCGGTGACCATCATCTGGGACACCCAAGACAGCCCTTTGTGAATGAAATAGCACGCTGACCGCACCACCAGTCAATAGAGTGTATTCATACATATATATCCAAGCCATAATCATAACGTGTATTCTAGTATAGTACATTGTAGTCGTTATTTTGAAACAAGAGCACCACCAACTTCCATCTTCTGGACGCAGTCACGACAAACCAGAGTCCAAAGAATAGGAGACTCCCAAAGAACGCCCCCATTAACATCGTTGAGATCGAGAGCCGTATTATGCTGTAGACAATGTCTAGACCGGCTAGAACAATCGATAACGCAACAATGGCATAGTTCGCAGCTTTACTGTTTGAGTACTGGCCGAGGAGTGCGGTCGATGTGACATTAAAGTACTCGTCAAACCCATTCGTGAAGGGTGGTTCAAACGAGTCCGGGTTGAGGATTAGTAGAATCGGGGGCTTGTTGAGAATGTTACTTTTCAAGTCATCGATAATATTGCGTGACACTATGGATATCAACTGGAGCCAGCTGCGCTGCATGGTTTGCAAGTGTTATGTGGACAGGCCGTGAGATCAAAATTATTTTGCAAATACAAGATTGGACAGAGAACTATCTGGCGAGGGGAGGATGGTTCTTCCACGGTGGTTGTCTTCTGGTTTGTTGTTTATTCCATTTCTTTTTTTTTTTCTTTTTTTTTTTTTTTTTTTTTCTGCTTTCTTTTTCTGGAGATAAGATGGAAACCTAAATCTTGTTTTCTGACATTACAGTAGGAACTGGCCATCAACTACATATGAAGCGACAACGCGAGGAGTCAGAGTCACAGAGAAAGGTGGTGAAGTACAGCCAGGAGTTGACATTGGTCACTCTCCCCACAGACATACTAGAGCTCATTTTCAAGGACTTGTCGAGACAGGACACGATAAACCTATCGACTTTAGATCACGAACACAGAAGCGTGCTTAAACCTATTGTGTTTTCCCAGATCCGAGCCAGCTGGAACGATATGAGGAGTGAAATAGACGGGAGAACGAGTTTCCTCAAGCAGCACAGACACTTGGTGACCCGACTTCGCATAGTCGACTGTGATTCGTATGGGGAATGGAACATGGACATCTTTACCGATTTGTTGATAGACTTGCCTAGGTTGAGACATTTGCTTATCAACAGCAAGTTCTCCTCCAACTGGCTCAAGTACCGCCAAGACGACAACTTGCAGCAGCTTACATTGTACTTTGATTCGCGGGCGCCAAGGGAAAGCGTTGCCAGCACCAGCACCAGCACCACGATCAACCGCATATTCAGTTTGGAGCACATTGCCAACTTTAAGATGTTGACCAAGTTGCGGCTATGGCACTACCACCTCTACTGGGAAGACGTGTACCCTGTTTTGATTGTAGAGGATGTCGAGCTCCACAATTGCACCTGGGAGTTCCCGTTCACACTATCACAATTCAACTACAATTCCAACATCAAGCGACTAGTGGTGTCGTATTCTGAAGGTAACGCGTTTGCAGTGTCTGAGCGGTACCGAGAGTTTTTGCAATGTGGAAACGGAGAAGACTTTTTGAGTTTGGAGGAGCTTGCCGTCACAGTGGCGAGAGGGTCTCTCAACAGCAGTGTGGTATCACGGTTCATGAACGCTAGCAGTTTCCCGAGACTAAGAACATTGCGAGTGTTTGCAAGGGAAAGTGTGTACAACCTATCACACTGGTTTGGAAAGTTGCCGATAAACACTACGTTGCGGGTACTAGACATGCAAGTAGACTATGAAGGCCGAGATCGAGAGAGGGCATTGAAGGAGGCGAAAAGGTATTTTCCCTTTCTTGACGTAAGGATACATAGACCATAACCGCAAGGCTGCGAAATATGAGCGTACAATTATTCATTAATAGAACGAATCCAGATCAGAGTGGAAAAAGAAGGAAAAAAAAAAAAAAAAACCAAACAATTTCTAGCACAAGACCCATCTCTCCCACAACACCAATGTACTGGGTGCTACTCCTTCTCGTGTCCATATGTATGGCAAACACAGAAACATACTTGGTCCGAGTGCCTGAGTACTACAATATTGTACTGCACCTGTCACCCATACCCAGGGAAACCAGGTTCAGTCGCCAGCTCCATCGGCTCAACACCACCCACACAGTGCTACTAGACTACCCCATTGGCACAATCGATGACCAGGATATGTCCAACACAATAACACTCACATACAATACCGTGTCACAACCACGGTCAACACTACTAGTGCGTGTGAACAACTACGGCGACAATACGTTCACAAATGGCGACATGCTCAACATCAAGCTCTGCTGGCCAGCCACCAAGCCATACGACTTTGACATTGGCCATGTGTACATGCACAGCAACGAGTTGGTAGAGAGCGTGGAGGATTCGTTTGATTTGTATGTGGCGATCAGGTACAAGTTCCATGCTTTTAGCTACGACAACGAGAGGTTTTTGCAACAAGAGACAGCATTGTCCTTCCAATTGTACGTGAACAAATTGCCCAGTAGGATTTTGCCCATTCCGTTGGAGTTGTACGACACAATCGTCTATTTAGTTGATATCACAATCTTCATTGTCTGGAACATCTTGCCATGCTTGGTGAAGTGTGTTTTGTGTGCCCTGGGGTAGTGTTACATTTTTTAAAAGAAAATAGGAAAATACGTTTGTTGAGGGGATTTACGTTAGTACATTATTAGATATGTTTGTTTGTTTGTTTGTCTATAAAGTTTAATAATATTTTTAAGGTTTTGCATTCTAAACTGTTCGGTTGCCAGCGTTCGCGAAACAGTCACTAAGGAAATGTCACAGGTAATCGGCACTAAATATATCTTAAATATGCAAAGTATGTCCTTTGGTTTATACGCAGTTCGACAATACCAAGAATTTAAATATATAAAGAAAATTTATTGATCAAGTATAAAAGTAAAATAACTAATATTTTCTTCAATCTAAATCTACCTTGAGAATACCAGGTGTTCGCTATCTATTCTCTAACACTAGAACCTCCATTCTTATAAAAAATGATGATGAAAATAATTTTCTCCGTGAAAATTTTTTCACTCCTGACCTCGAGCGTCGAGAATAAAATTTCCATCAGTGTCGGGTAAATTAGATGGAAAATTGCTCACCAGCGAACATAAACTGAAGAGTATGAATCCTTTGGGGTCGTGTTAAGTCCCAAAACCGCAGTAGTAAAAAAACAAAAAATGAGATTAGAATCTTTGTATATTCAATTCATTCGCAGATCAAATAATACGCCATTTTCCACGTTCCACACTAGCAATAGGTTATGGTTAAAGAAGGACACGGTGCATTTCCTGTTCCTAAAGCCAATGATCCTCCACCTCCTGCAAATATAAAGAAGATTGGGGCGTTGAAACGTTTTTCAAATGATGCCTATGCAAAGTCTTTGCTATACGAAGCAGCAAGATTGGTCGCCCCAATAATACACGAGCAGAAATTCAAAGTTGGAAAACTATATGAAATGTATCCCGATAAGGCTGAACTACTTGGTCTCAATGTCAATCACGGACAAAAGATATACCTACGGTTAAGAGAACATCACAATGATAGACTGTTTCTTCCGATGGGCGATATAGTGGGGACATTACTTCATGAATTAACACACAATGTGTATAGTGCTCATGATAATAAGTTCTACAAGTTTTTGGACAAGCTAAAGTCGAGATACGATGACATACATTGTAGGGGAGCCAAAACAAAGTATTTATGCGAGGAAAACAAAGTGGGCAGAGGTGTGCTATTGTCTGGTAGTTTAGTGTCGGTCAGAGAGCAGAGGCTCAAGCTATTAAACAAACCCAAGTTTGCAAATGAAACCAAAGTTTTAGGGCTGGATTCTAAGATTAATAGACCTATTGGTAGTTCTCCAAGGGATCTTAGACAAGCCATTCTAGAGGCCGCAGAACGTCGGTTGAGGGATTCAAAATGGTGTCATAGTGAAAACGCCGAAACAGAAAGTGTTCCTAAAGAAGATGAGTACGACATAACCTAGACAGAACCTAATGAACCCACAGAACGTGAGAAAGTTGGCAACCTTGCTAATGATATTATTGATTTAACATCTGATTCTGAAGAAATCCCAATTCAACTTGGAAACTCTACACGCCCCATACTCCACGAGATAATTGACTTGACATCAGATGCAGAAGATGTAGACCCGATGAAACAAGAAGTGATCTGTATAGATTAAGGTGAATATAAAGGCGAATACAAAACTGAAGTAATTCTCTTGAACCTGTGTTGTTCTCTTGAAAAGTTTTTTACACCGAAAAAATATACAAATGCGTTGTTAGTAGTATTATTGGTGCTTTTTTTTTTTTGAGGTGAAATATTAACGTGTTCTACCCACATAGCATAGTACTGGTCAAGTCCTTAAAATGTCAGTTATAAGGTATATCCTCTATGCCATTGCGGTTACTATTTTATTGAATTTTGTCAAAGCTACCGAAAATAACAACTTCAAAGTCGAACTTGAAACGCAGTGGAGCAATATTGATTTCCTTCCCAACTTTATCGAGGCAATCGCTGGCTTCAATGAATCCTTGTATGAACAGACAATTGAAAACATTTTTGGCTTAAGCGATAATGATGAGGTATTAGAAGATGATGCTTCAGATCAAGAAATATATTCTACCGTGGCCAATTCACTCAGGTTAGCAGATGAAGATATGGATTTTGTTAACTTTGATTTGGTTTACAAAAAACATACACCACGAGTAGCCGCCCATTACGATCACTACTCTGATGTTTTGGCTAAGTTTGGGGATCGACTCAAAAGAGAATGTGCCAAAGATTCCTTTGGAAACACGGTGGAAACAAAAAACGGCCAAATACAAACGTGGCTATTATATAATGACAAGATATATTGTTCAGCTAATGATTTGTTTGCATTACGAACAGACTCGAGTTCTAATTCCACACTTTTATTTGATAGGGTTATTGGAAAATCAAAGAATGCACCTTTGTTAATTTTATATGGAAACCCCACTGAAGAGCTGACTAAAGATTTCCTTAAAGTATTGTATCCAGAAGCAAAGGCTGGGAAATTGAAGTTTGTGTGGAGGTATATTCCACTGGCAACTAAAAAATTGGATTCGATTCCCGGATTCGGTGTAACATTGAAAATGGAGAATTATGATTATTCTTATTCAGAAGCAAATCCAAAATACGATTTGAGTAGAGATTTCACCAAAATTAACGAATCGCAAGAGTTGGTCCTGGTCAATGAAAAACATTTGTATGAACTAGGCGTTAAATTGACCTCCTTTATTTTATCCAATCGCTACAAGACTGCAAAATACGACCTTTTAAATACCATTTTAACCAACTTTCCCAAGTTTATTCCTTATATTGCACGGCTGCCAAAATTACTAAATCATGAAAAAGTTAAATCAAAAGTGCTTGGAAATGAAGATATAGGATTATCACAAGATTCTTATGGGATCTATATCAATGGATCTCCAATTCATCCACTAGAATTAGATATCTACAATTTAGGTAGCAGGATAAAGGAGGAATTACAGACAGTAAAAGATTTAGTGAAACTTGGTTTTGATGTTGTACAAGCAAAGCTCTTGATAGCAAAATTTGCTCTACTTTCAGCAGTTAAACAAACGCAATTTCGAAATGGGAATACATTGATGGGCAACAATGAGAATAGATTTAAAGTGTACGAAAACGAATTTAAAAAGGGCAGCTCGGAGAAGGGTGGAGTTTTGTTTTTTAACAATGTTGAATCAGACAACACATTCAAGGAGTACACCACTAATCGTGAGGAGGCTTATTTAGGAGTTGGGTCTTATAAACTCAAACCAAATCAAATACCATTGTTGAAAGAGAACGTTCATGATTTAATTTTTGCTTTGAACTTTGGAAACAAACATCAATTGCGTGTGTTTTTCACTTTGTCTAAGGTGATTTTGGACTCAGGTATACCTCAACAGGTTGGAGTTTTACCTGTTATAGGGGACGACCCAATGGATGAAATGCTTGCCAAAAAGTTTTATTGGATTGCTGAGAAATCAAGCACACAAGAGGCATTAGCAATCTTGTATAAGTATTTTGAATCAGATGGTCCAGATGAAGCTGCTGATTTATTAGATAAAGTGGAAGTACCTGAGGATTTTAAGGTAGATTACGATCATGTGTTAAACAAGTTTTCTATAGCTACTGCTTCAGTTATCTTCAATGGGGTTATCTACGACTTAAGGGCACCAAACTGGCAGATTGCTATGAGCAAACAAATATCCCAAGACATTTCACTTATTAAAACTTTCTTGAGACAGGGGCCCATAGAGGGTAAATTGAAAGATCTTCTTTATTCCAATGCAAAGTCAGAACGGAATTTGCGTATCATTCCGTTGGAGCCTAGTGACATCATATACAAGAAAATTGACAAGGAATTAATAAACAATTCAATTGCTTTCAAAAAGTTAGATAAAGAGCAGGGTGTGTCGGGAACATTTTGGTTAGTGTCTGATTTTGCAAGACCAGAAATGATTACTCAATTGATAGATTTGTTACTGCTTCTCAAAAGGAAATCAATTCAAGTGAGAGTTATTAATACCGGGGATGCGGATTTTTCTGAAAAATTGGAAACTGATTTTAAATTGACAACATTAACAAACGGACAAATTGATGAAATTATTGAGATTTTGGAAGATTCTAACATTTCGAAAGCGCCCAATGATGGATTGAGAGAATTGCTTGTGACTAAGCAACTACCTGCTCATCATTCTTTTTTGTTATTCAATTCTAGATATTTTAGATTGGATACAGCTTTTGAGTACGAGGAATTGGATCAAATAATAGAGTTTGAAATATCTCAAAGATTGAACCTAATCCCAGATGTCATAGAGGCATATCCGGATGAGTTTATGTCAAAAAAGGTTAGTGATTTTAATCTGATGTTGTCCGGTTTAGACAATATGGACTGGTTTGATTTGATGACTTCCATTGTGACAAAATCATTTCACGTTGACGACAAAAGATTTATTGTTGATGTTAGTAGATTTGATTTCAGCTCATTGGATTTTTCGAATTCGATTGATGTAAAAACTTACAAAGAAAATAATCCGGTTGATGTATTAATAATTTTGAACCCCATGGACGAATATTCTCAAAGATTGTTAAGCATTGTGAGTAGTATTACACAATTTCTGTTTTTGAACATCAGAATCCTCCTTCAACCAAGAGTGGATCTGAAAGAGGAGATCAAAATTCACAAGTTTTATCGCGGTGTGTATCCCCATGCAAAGCCCAAGTTTGACTCTAATGGCAAATGGATCCAGCATTATTCATCACAATTTGAAAGTATTCCATCCGATGTGACATATTCTACTGAATTAGATGTACCGCACAAGTGGATAATTGTTCCTCAAATGAGCTCAATAGATTTGAACAACATTTATTTCAACAATCACCACTCGGTTAACATCAAATACTCCCTAAAGAACATCTTAATTGAAGGATATGCTAGAGATATTCGTACTGGGAAAGCTCCTGATGGCTTAATCTTCAGAGCTTTTAATAAAAACTACTCAACTGATACTTCAGTAATGACTTCCTTGGACTATTTCCAAATTAAAGCATACCCTAGTATTTTCAACTTTAGTACTACCTCAAATTATACGTTGTTATCAGCATCAGAAAATAAATATCAAACTAATATCGAGGAATTAGAAAGCATTGAGGTGCCAGTTTTTAAAATTGATGGATCGACCATATATCCAAGGGTAAAGAAATCTGACAACAAGAAGGCCATGCCTATGAGAAGACATGCAGAAATAAATATTTTTACGATTGCAGGTGGCCAACTTTATGAAAAGTTGACTAGCATTATGATTGCGTCAGTAAGAAAACATAATCATAGGCTGACAATAAAATTCTGGATATTGGAAGATTTCGTTTCTCCGCAGTTCAAACACTTAATGAAGCTTATTTCAATAAAATATAATGTTGAGTATGAGTTTATTAGTTACAAATGGCCCAATTTCTTGAGAAGACAAAAATCTAAAGAAAGAATAATTTGGGGGTATAAGATATTGTTTCTAGATGTCTTGTTCCCACAAGATCTTGATAAAATTATATTCATTGACGCTGATCAAATATGTAGGGCCGATTTGACAGAATTGATTAACATGGATCTTGAAGGTGCCCCATACGGATTTACCCCAATGTGTGATTCTCGTGAAGAAATGGAAGGGTACAGATTTTGGAAGGAAGGGTACTGGTCAGATGTTTTGAAGGATGATTTAAAATATCATATTAGTGCATTGTTTGTGGTTGATTTGCAAAAATTCAGATCCATAAAAGCCGGAGACAGATTGAGAGCACATTATCAAAAGCTTTCAAGTGATCCAAATTCGTTGAGCAACTTAGATCAAGACTTGCCCAATAATATGCAAAGACTGATTAAAATATTTAGTTTGCCTCAAAGCTGGCTCTGGTGTGAAACATGGTGCTCAGATAAAAGCTTGAAAGACGCAAAAATGATTGATCTTTGCAACAATCCGTTAACTAAAGAAAATAAGCTAGATACTGCTAAAAGATTAATTCCTGAATGGACTGGGTACGAGCAAGAAATTGAATCTTTGGTGTCATTAGTGCAGAATGATTCCGCCAAAGAAGTTTCTGAAGAAATCGAGAGTGATGTCGAGAAAGAGGTTGATCATCTGGACAAAAATGAAGAAGAAGAAGAAGATGATGATGGCGATGATTACTTTCACGATGAGTTATAGTGATTAAAAGTCACATGAATAAATAGTGAGAACTCCTGAAACGGCATTAAATCCGCACGTTGGGTAGAGATAATACAAATATTGATAGAGAAAAAAAAAAAAGAAGCTTGGCAAATTTTTGGGGCCACCATCGGCACTACTCCTAAATTTTTCCAAGATCGCACAAAATTCATACTGTAATTATTATTGTTAAGAGTCATAATGACCAACAATGATTTTCTCGTTCATTGTAATCTAAATGAACAAATAGTATAAACCTTTGTGGTGGTTATTTTTTTTTTTCGTTCATTCCTTCGTTCGTTTGATCTTGTTTCTCCTTTTTGTTTTTTTTTTTTTACTTCTCTTAGAACCGTTTTATTTCGTATTATTACTTCAAGACTATTAGCCCAGTTCAGTTTCATAAAGCTCGATCTTTCAGAAGTACTGACAACTATTGACCATGAAGATATCTGAAAAATTAAGTCAAGCTCATAGGGGATCAAAACCTCCACCAGCGACATTTTCGTTTGAATTTTTCGTTCCCAAAACTTCACAAGGGGTGCAAAACTTGTACGATAGAATGGATAGAATGTATGATTTGAATCCGATATTTATAGATATCACTTGGAATGCAGGAGGCAGATCATCCACTTTGACCAACGAAATGGTATACACTGCACAATCAACTTTGGGTTTAGAGACATGTATGCATTTGACATGTACTAACATGAAAGTCGAATTGATTGATGAAGCTTTGGAAAAGGCTTATAAGTCTGGTTGTCAAAACATTTTAGCATTGAGAGGAGACCCACCTTTGGATGGATCGGAATCTACAGGTGATTTCAAATATGCTAAAGATTTGATCAAGTATATTCATAAAAAATATGGCAACCACTTTAATATTGGTGTGGCAGGCTACCCTGAAGGTCATCCAGAAGAAGAGGATGAGCAGAAAACATTGCAATATTTGAAAGAAAAATGTGACGCTGGAGCTGATTTCATTATTACTCAAATGTTTTATGATGTTGAGAACTTTGTTTCTTGGTGTAGCAAATTACGCAAAATTGGAGTTGATATCCCAATCATTCCAGGTATTATGCCTATTTCTACTTATGCTGCATTTATAAGAAGAGCCAAGTGGTCTGAAATAGTTATTCCACAGCACTTTCTAGATGCATTAGACCCCATCAAAGATGATGATTTTTTGGTAAGAGAACGAGGAACAGAATTGGTTAGTGAAATGTGTAATAAATTATTACAATCTGGATATGTCAATCATTTGCATTTTTACACCATGAATTTGGAAAAAGCCACTGTTATGATTTTGGAGAAATTGAATCTTATTGAAGCTATCAAATCGCACGATGTTGTTGGTGGATCTGAATTACCTTGGAGAAAATCATTGCATCCAGAAAGATCTAAGGAATCGATTCGTCCGATTTTTTGGCAACATAGAAAGTACTCTTATATTTCAAGAACAGCAACTTGGGATGAATTTCCTAATGGTAGATGGGGTGACTCGAGATCTCCTGCTTTCGGTGACATTGATTTGTGTGCTAGTGAATTATTGAGACAGTCACCTAAAAAAGCTTTCGAATTGTGGGGTCTTCCACAATCATTGGCCGATTTGAGTGGGATAATTATCAATTATTTAAAGGGTGATTTGAAGTCGTTACCATGGTCTGATGGTCCTGTAGGTGATGATACTAGGGTTATTGTTGATGACTTGATATATTTGAATCAACACGGATTTTTTACTATGAATTCACAACCTGCATTGAATGCAGTCAAATCGTCTGAGAAAGTTTTTGGCTGGGGTCCCAAAAATGGCTATGTGTATCAAAAACAGTATTTGGAGTTCTTTTGTCATAAAGATGTCGTTTCCAAGTTGTTAGATCAAGTTGAGGAATTCAACATAAAAGGAGCAGAATCTTCGTCAGCTTTTATTTCGTATTATGCTGTGGATAAAGATGGCAATTTAAGTACAAATTGTAAAGATGATGACATTAATGCTGTCACTTGGGGTGTATTTCCAGGAGAAGAAATTCTTCAGCCAACAATTGTTGAGAAAACTTCATTCTTGGCATGGAAGGATGAAGTTTATAGATTGTTCACTGAATGGGCCAAGATTGCCAGTAGCAATTTAGTTGAAGCTGATCAAACACAAGTAAACGAATTTGTCCGATTAATGAAAAAGTTCGGAGATGAATTTGTTTTGTGCAATTTGGTAAACAATGATTTTGTTGATGGCAATTCCACCCTTTTTGATTTGATCAAGCGTTTGAATGTTAATGATTTGAATTAAAATCAATAATTACACTTGATAAAAGAATCACGATCTTGTTATTTATATCTACGCATGAGAAGAAGAAGATATTCTATTGATGGGGAGCACTCAACATGCTCGAGTATGGAAACTTTCAACATTAGTTTCCTAATTATTTTTTCAGCGTAATTTATGATTTTTATGATGGTTACGGACTATTTTTTTTGCATTAAATATTATTTACTTCATTTCAACAATTGTTGTTTAATCTTTTTTTAACATACATATATCAATGTCATTTTTAAAAATTGCTTTTTGCTGGTTTAGAAAATGAAAAATTAAAGGCAATCAGTTTAGACATTCTTTTTTTGTATAGTTTGCATCCTCAACGGAATTGGTTTTTAAAATAGAATAATAAAAGTATTATCTTTGTTTAAAAAAAGACATGGATCTTTTCACTATTGTAGCAAGTATAATCGTTCAACGGCTTGAAACCTTCTGATTACGCCTACAATGCTTCTTAAACCAGTAACTATACGAAGTTCGATTAGTGTGCAACGAATTATCCTTACCAGATGTTTTTGATTATACAAATGATACAACCGTAAAAATAGCTCAAAAAGAACCCTTGTTCACAATATTTTTCTTCAACATAAAAAATCACGTTGGTTATTCCTTAAACTCAACTACCCCTCTTAATCATTTTGCAAGATGTACCGTTCATAATTCTGTATAAATTCTGACCATTGGTGATACACCCAATCTCACTTCTGTAATTTTGATATTCCTGCATATATTTGTATTACCACTGACCTAAAATTGATTGGATGAAAAAAAGAAAAGCTCAATAACAGAGACAAAATCTCAGAAAACAACAGCAAAAAAAATATCGAATTAGGACTCAAACAAAATCTAGTTTTTACATCTTTTTAAAAAAAAGCATTCATTTATTATCTATTCATTAACCATGTCAGGAGGTCCAGTTCCAGTTTGGAAGAAATATACTACCAGACCACAGGGTATTTGGGAAAAAATAAGACAGCTTTTGGTTTTGGTGCCAAATAGATCATCTGGTAATCCTTTAGTATCATTGTTTAGACAAATTCCACCTGGTGAAAGAATCAAAGAAGCACAGAATTATAAGGACCCTGTTACCATACCAGCAGGTGATATTAAAGGGAATCCATATTTCAAGAGGGATTATAGAAGAAATTACCCACAAGTTCACACATTTAACCAAACCAAAATCTCTGGTTTGTTGAATTTGGGTTCTGAATCAAACCCAAGAATTTCCATTGGCGAGAAGGGAAGCAAAGAATTGGCTGTGTTTACAAATGGACAGGACGTTAGTTTGGCATCCACTTTGAAATCTGTGCCTGCATCTGTGGTGAAGGGAGAAATTTTGGGTAGGTCAGGAGAACCAATTGTTGCGCCATCATTAAACAAATTTAAATGGGAAATTTTACCTGAACCTGTTCATGGTATGTATTCTGAGGCTTACCCATGCCGTATATTCACAGAGAAGAAAGCACGTCAACAATCTTCTGCTTAAGAGAATGGTTTTTATTCTTTTGTTTTGTTTTGTTTATTTTATTTAGCATGATTGTACACTATTAATATATATTTGGTCTTACGCTGAATTGTGGGAATATACAAGGCAAGCCGTATAACCCAAACCAGCAGCATAAATACTGTATACCCAGGTTATATTTACAGACGGGAAAATTTTTCAAATGATCATCAATTGTTTGCAGCGTTTCACATGGATGCACTTGCAACCAAGGCTGGTGAAAAAGGTGATGGTTTTGTAAATCAACAGCAGATAACCCAACTGCCAACGTATTTTGAGTCATTGGTGATGTTAGAAACGTATCATTGTCGTATAATCTCATGTTGAACAACGGCACATTATACAAGTCGTCAAAAGAAATTGTAAAATCTATACGAAGGCGTTTCACGGAAACACTGATAAAGCTATACATTTTGTTGGTGGCCCATTTATTCACGTAGTGATTACCAACAGAAAATCCAAAGTCTGTGCCTTTCAACTTCAAGTTCTCTAATATAATTGAAATGAACTCTTCTATACTGTCATTGAACTCCTGATTTGTAATCATTGATGTGGCTTCAAATGGTTAATATCTCTAGACTAATTTTTTTTTCCTTGGCTACACCTTCACTTGGTGAACTAATGGATACATTTGGTCCTACCTACTTACCCCTAAACTATAAACACTAAAAATAGAAATCTCTCCTGTTTAACACAGTGAATCCAATTTCATTAAATACAGTCTAAAATGCCTAAACAATTTCTTCAAAACATGGATATTTTAACTACAAAAAAAAAAATGAAAAAAAAAAATGAAAAACAAAGAGGAAAGCAGGTGCCATACCTCGACTTGACAGGCAACTTTGTAATACGACCATAATCAAACATATTACTTCTCTCAAAATCCAAATGACAAACTTTGCAGTAAAATTTTCAAGATATATGTATTGACCAAAGCAAATGCATTGAAGACTTGCAAACAAAAAATACCGAAAACCATTATATGTAATTACTTTTGGTTAAAATACACCAATGGAGACGTCATTAATCACTGTTTTTATTTAGTCTGGTCATCCCCATTCTCATCTTTTGGGGCAGTTCTTTCATTTAACAATCCCGACTTTCCATTCAAAAGAACTTGGGCGTTTGTTGCACTGATTGAATTTCGAACTGACATTTCCTTCATTCTTTCGGCATTCGGATGTTTCATAGACATTCCACCAGGTATACCACTCTTTAAACCACCACCCATTTGTTTTTGCATAGCATAGTCTCCACTGTCAAAGTATTTCTTATCTTGGAATTTGGATGACAAGATCTGTTGGGTAGTGGGTAATTTCCCATACATTTTATAGATTCTTAACTCCTGTGGCGATAACTTAGACAAATCCAAATGTTGAGTGTTCGTTGGTTCACTCAAAGGATCTTCTTCACTATATGACATGATTGAATTTACTCCTTTATGATTCAAAAAGTAATTGAATTTTCAATGACCAGAAAACACAAAAAAAAAAAGAGAACAAATTGTAATAGTTCTCCTTTATTTTATTATCTGAAGAAGAAAAAAAAAGAGAATCGGTTCAGGTTTGCTGGAGTCACATGTCCCAACGATCTATGTGGTCATTATTTTTTTTTACTCTACATAATATTTTGTTCCATTTAACACTACCCCAGGGCACACAAAACACACTTCACCAAGCATGGCAAGATGTTCCAGACAATGAAGATTGTGATATCAACTAAATAGACGATTGTGTCGTACAACTCCAACGGAATGGGCAAAATCCTACTGGGCAATTTGTTCACGTACAATTGGAAGGACAATGCTGTCTCTTGTTGCAAAAACCTCTCGTTGTCGTAGCTAAAAGCATGGAACTTGTACCTGATCGCCACATACAAATCAAACGAATCCTCCACGCTCTCTACCAACTCGTTGCTGTGCATGTACACATGGCCAATGTCAAAGTCGTATGGCTTGGTGGCTGGCCAGCAGAGCTTGATGTTGAGCATGTCGCCATTTGTGAACGTATTGTCGCCGTAGTTGTTCACACGCACTAGTAGTGTTGACCGTGGTTGTGACACGGTATTGTATGTGAGTGTTATTGTGTTGGACATATCCTGGTCATCGATTGTGCCAATGGGGTAGTCTAGTAGCACTGTGTGGGTGGTGTTGAGCCGATGGAGCTGGCGACTGAACCTGGTTTCCCTGGGTATGGGTGACAGGTGCAGTACAATATTGTAGTACTCAGGCACTCGGACCAAGTATGTTTCTGTGTTTGCCATACATATGGACACGAGAAGGAGTAGCACCCAGTACATTGGTGTTGTGGGAGAGATGGGTCTTGTGCTAGAAATTGTTTGGTTTTTTTTTTTTTTTTCCTTCTTTTTCCACTCTGATCTGGATTCGTTCTATTAATGAATAATTGTACGCTCATATTTCGCAGCCTTGCGGTTATGGTCTATGTATCCTTACGTCAAGAAAGGGAAAATACCTTTTCGCCTCCTTCAATGCCCTCTCTCGATCTCGGCCTTCATAGTCTACTTGCATGTCTAGTACCCGCAACGTAGTGTTTATCGGCAACTTTCCAAACCAGTGTGATAGGTTGTACACACTTTCCCTTGCAAACACTCGCAATGTTCTTAGTCTCGGGAAACTGCTAGCGTTCATGAACCGTGATACCACACTGCTGTTGAGAGACCCTCTCGCCACTGTGACGGCAAGCTCCTCCAAACTCAAAAAGTCTTCTCCGTTTCCACATTGCAAAAACTCTCGGTACCGCTCAGACACTGCAAACGCGTTACCTTCAGAATACGACACCACTAGTCGCTTGATGTTGGAATTGTAGTTGAATTGTGATAGTGTGAACGGGAACTCCCAGGTGCAATTGTGGAGCTCGACATCCTCTACAATCAAAACAGGGTACACGTCTTCCCAGTAGAGGTGGTAGTGCCATAGCCGCAACTTGGTCAACATCTTAAAGTTGGCAATGTGCTCCAAACTGAATATGCGGTTGATCGTGGTGCTGGTGCTGGTGCTGGCAACGCTTTCCCTTGGCGCCCGCGAATCAAAGTACAATGTAAGCTGCTGCAAGTTGTCGTCTTGGCGGTACTTGAGCCAGTTGGAGGAGAACTTGCTGTTGATAAGCAAATGTCTCAACCTAGGCAAGTCTATCAACAAATCGGTAAAGATGTCCATGTTCCATTCCCCATACGAATCACAGTCGACTATGCGAAGTCGGGTCACCAAGTGTCTGTGCTGCTTGAGGAAACTCGTTCTCCCGTCTATTTCACTCCTCATATCGTTCCAGCTGGCTCGGATCTGGGAAAACACAATAGGTTTAAGCACGCTTCTGTGTTCGTGATCTAAAGTCGATAGGTTTATCGTGTCCTGTCTCGACAAGTCCTTGAAAATGAGCTCTAGTATGTCTGTGGGGAGAGTGACCAATGTCAACTCCTGGCTGTACTTCACCACCTTTCTCTGTGACTCTGACTCCTCGCGTTGTCGCTTCATATGTAGTTGATGGCCAGTTCCTACTGTAATGTCAGAAAATAAGATTTAGGTTTCCATCTTATCTCCAGAAAAAGAAAGCAGAAAAAAAAAAAAAAAAAAAAAAAAAAAAGAAATGGAATAAACAACAAACCAGAAGACAACCACCGTGGAAGAACCATCCTCCCCTCGCCAGATAGTTCTCTGTCCAATCTTGTATTTGCAAAATAATTTTGATCTCACGGCCTGTCCACATAACACTTGCAAACCATGCAGCGCAGCTGGCTCCAGTTGATATCCATAGTGTCACGCAATATTATCGATGACTTGAAAAGTAACATTCTCAACAAGCCCCCGATTCTACTAATCCTCAACCCGGACTCGTTTGAACCACCCTTCACGAATGGGTTTGACGAGTACTTTAATGTCACATCGACCGCACTCCTCGGCCAGTACTCAAACAGTAAAGCTGCGAACTATGCCATTGTTGCGTTATCGATTGTTCTAGCCGGTCTAGACATTGTCTACAGCATAATACGGCTCTCGATCTCAACGATGTTAATGGGGGCGTTCTTTGGGAGTCTCCTATTCTTTGGACTCTGGTTTGTCGTGACTGCGTCCAGAAGATGGAAGTTGGTGGTGCTCTTGTTTCAAAATAACGACTACAATGTACTATACTAGAATACACGTTATGATTATGGCTTGGATATATATGTATGAATACACTCTATTGACTGGTGGTGCGGTCAGCGTGCTATTTCATTCACAAAGAGCTGTCTTGGGTGTCCCAGATGATGGTCACCGGACCATCGTTGACCAAGGCAACGTCCATCATGGCGCCAAACTCTCCGTCCTTGACCTTGTCTTGGCCCAACCCTGCTCTCAATTGTTCTAGCAACTTGTTGTACAATTCAACCGCATGGTGGCCTTTTGCGGCACGGTGGAAATCAGGCTTGGTCCCCTTTTTAACCGTGCCGTACAATGTAAACTGACTCACAGACAAGATTTCTCCTTGGATGTCTACGATCGACTTTGCCCAGGGCTTGCCATACCACTTGGTGGCAGTCTGTGGTGGCTCGGACAAATCCTCAAACACACGGAGGGAGAGAAGCTTCTTGGAGAGCTTGGCAATATCTTCCTCTGTATCTGTGGTGGTGATACCAACGAGAACCATCAACCCCTTTCCGATTCTGTTTGCTCAAAGATGTTAGTGAAACGTCTGTGTTAGGACCCAATTGGCAGATCACCGCTAGTATATAAACACAAATACATACGAAGACACAATCTTCTCTTCAACTGTAACTGACGCACTCTTGACTTTCTGAACAACCACTCTCATGTCGTGAAATTGTACTTATCAACTAAGCAGAAATAATATGGAAGTAATGGTAGAAGGCTCAGTTTGCGTTGTTTTAGCTTAAGAGAAGTTATGCTATTGACACCAGGAGAGAGGAAAGGTCTGTAAGAAATAGTACCTCAAACAATACTCTTTTTTGCAATACAATCCAATTTGATTTCAGTATGATCTTGCTGCGTTCAGGCAACAATAATCTAGATCAATTTTACAGGAAATTTCTAATATTATGATCTACAGTGATAACCAATTTATTATTGGATACAACGTCTTTACCTTTTTTCATAGACCAAATGTTTCCCGTTAGTCAAAAGGTTTCTTGCCTAAACTGATTTTTGTTTTTTCCTTTCTCCAATATGAAATTCATTTGCCTCTCTTAAGCGATATGCATCAATTAATTAATTGGTGCAAAAATGGAATTTGTTGACAAACCTACCCTTAACAAAATGTATCACAAGAACAACAATTTAAAAAAGAAAAGAGTATTAAAAAAAAAAAAAACTGTGGCAAGTTTGTTTGCTATTTCATCAACATCATCATAATTATTACGAATTCGTCATAATGAACAAAAAAAAAGAAAAGAACCTTCAAATTTCAAAGAAAGAAAGAGATACGAAATGAGCTTACCTTTTGGCTATAAAATGGTTTTGCTTTACCACAAATATAATCTTTTTCTTTAATATTTTGTACGGCTTTTCAGGTCCATTGTTTTCTTTCAATCATCTTGCCTGCTAAAGTTTAACCTTTTTTTTTTATTGCAAATTGGATATGTCTGATGAGAAAGTAGATTTGGATCAACTAGAGGAAAATTCTCTAGACACTGAAGCTTATTTGCAAAAAGAAATAGAAGATGAAAATAATCATGCTATCAATTATCGAAACTGTTCTTGGCAACGAACTGCAGGTTTATTGTTTAGTGAATACATTTGCCTTGCGATCATGTCATTCCCTTGGAGCTATTCCGTGCTAGGATTAGGTTTGGGCTTAATTGTTACAGTTATTGTTTCGTTGTTGTGTCTTTACACAGGGCTCATCATTGCTGACTACTGTGCAGCATATCCTCATTTAACTGATGTGTGTGATATTGGACGTCATTTAATTGGTCCCAAATGGGTTTGGTATGCCACTGCAGTGGCATTTCTTTTAAATAATACTTTAATTCAGGCATTACATGTGCTTGTGGGGGCCAAATATTTCAACACCATCAGCGATAACCATACTATCTGTTCCATTGTTTTTAGTGTCGTCTCAGCAATCATTTGCTTCCTTATTTCTCTCCCCAGAACTTTTAGTCACATGTCCTCAGTCGGGTATTTTTCAGCAATCACTATGTTCATTGCTGTTGTTTTAGCAATGGCATTTGTTGGTGTGCAATCTCACCCATATGGGTTTAAAGAAGGTACCCCAGTTCATTGGACAGCATGGCCAGCAAAAGGAGAAAAATATGTGAACATCATGTCTGCGGTGTTAAACATTGTTTATACTTTTGTGGGACAAATCACGTATCCTTCATTTATTTCACAAATGAAGCAACCAAAAGACTTTAAAAAGGCATTGATAGTGGTGACAATTTGTGAATTGATTACGTTTTCCTTGGCTGGATCTATTATATATGTCTATGTCGGTAACGCATATATTACGGCTCCAGCATTTGGTTCTTTAGTTGGGAACTATAAAAAAATTGCCTTTAGTTTTGCCTTGCCAACAATTATATTTCTTGGTGCCTTGTACAGTAATGTGTCCTCCCAATTTTTGTTCCAAAAAATTTTCAGTAAAAACAGTGTTCATAGGAACAATCATACTGTTACTGGTTGGGCAGTTTGGATTGGTTTAAATGGGACACTATGGGCTATTGCATTTGTTATTGCCGAAGTCATTCCATTTTTCAGTGATTTGTTGAGTTTAATGTCTTCATTGTTTGATTGTTTTTTCGGATTTATCTTTTGGGCATTGGCATTTTTCCGATTGAAAAGGTTGTACCATTATAAGAAAACTGGAGAAAATATATCTTTGTTTCAATTATTCAAACTGGCAAGCATATTCCAGAAGTTCCAATACGGTTTAAATGTGATAATATTTGGATTAGGGATTTATATTCTTGGTCCTGGGTTATATGCAACTATTCAAAGTATTATTTGGTCCTATCAAGCAAGTTTGTATGGAAAACCATTTTCCTGTGTATCTAATGCTATATAGAATTTAATACTAAGTTAGAGCTTTTTGCATCAACTATCAAAATGAGTCAATCTATACAAATTATCAAGGAAAGAAGCCATGAATTTACCAGGAGTTTTTTCTGATACTGCAGCACCAGCTTTATTATAAAGCTTTACAGCATTGACAGCAGCGTTGAAATTACTTGGAAGACCATACGCTGACTTGGCTTGACTAGTCACAAATGCTGCAATTGTACTACCCAATGCACAGCCAGATCCAGTAATTGAACCCATCAATTTGTTACCACCTTGAACTTTGAACACTTTGTTCGGCCCTTCAATAATATAATTTGTTGGCCCAGTTATAACCAAAACGGTTTTGAATTCAGTAGATACTTGTTTGCCTATGTAAATGATATCTTCTTCCGTAAGATCTGAAACCGAATCAACGCCTCTCATATAAGATATATCTTGCAATTCTATATAACTGCTTGTTAACTTCTGCAACGCCAAAATCTCACCAACATTGCCCTTAATTACAGCAAAATAGCCTGTATCCAACAACTGTTTACAACATTCTAATCTGGCCCTACTAGCCCCACAACCGACTGGATCAAATATAATTGGATTTCTAGGTTGGTGTGCTAATATTGCATTTTTAAATATTTTCATCATCTCTTTGGAAGGTGTACCTAAATTTAAAACCAAAGCTGTATTATAGATTGAGGCAAGTTCTTCAAATTCCTCTTCAAATTCAGACATGATAGGGGAAGCGCCTATGGCCAATGTTACATTTGCACTAAAATTCTTCACCACATTATTGGTTATATGATGAATCAATGGGCGTGATGATGTCAATTGTTTTATTTGGGCTTCGTAGTCTGGTATATATTTCGAGTCATAATGAGGGATATTCCAATATGGAGAGCCTGAAATAAGTGTTAATAATAATAAAGTTCCTTCGGCAGCATTTTCATTTGCCATGATACAAGAGACAACTGCTACTCCATCAATTTTCTCACCTGGAATAGCACATTGAAACATCACATTACGTACATTTAAGTCGTTTATTCCACCAATAGCGACGCTGTGAATTTTTTTGGCACCTGATTTTGAATTGTGTTTGTTCAAAACTTGAAGCATTTTTCTAATCCCGCTGGGGCCTGTTCCTTCAGGATTAGTTACATCTTTTTTTGTATTGGTCTTATAAACCGTTCCAAGGCCAACATAATCAGCAATTCCTTGATCAACTACTTCCTGAACTTCATCAACATTAGAGCAAGTTACCCCAAGAATTTTGTCGTCACCAATCAATTTTCGTGCAATTGCCGCAGGCATATCATCTTGACCCACATGGACACCTTCAGCATTCACTGCAAGGGCAACATCAACTCGATCATTTATAATTAATGGGATTCCCCGCTTTTGTGTCAATTCGTGGACTTGTTCTGCTCTTTTGATAAACTCTGAAGTAGAAAGGGACTTTTCACGTAATTGAACTATTGTAGCTCCGTAATTGATAGAATCTGCCACTTGTTTGAGAAAGGAAGACGATTTAGGAACCATTCCTGAATCTGTTACTAAATATAATGTATAATCAACTTTCATTTTAGATGAAATTAGAATACTATACTAAGTTGCAATGAACGAAAAAGAAAGAAAAAAAAAAATAACAACAACAACATGCAAGGAGCATTTCAACTATTAAAAGTCCAACAAAAAAGATATCAATTAATTTGAAACTTTGCCTAGAATGTAGTCTTTCATTGAATCTCTTCGAGTACAACACTGGATCGTTAGGTGGGGTATGCGCTTATGGTGTATCATGCGTTAGGAGGGGAGAGTTACTTTATCAAACTTTATTGGTGGAATACACGACTATATTACTTGGTAGCGCTGGCAATATACTAATTCTTTTTAATTTAATATTGAATCTTTTTTTTGGGGTCAATATTTTTACAAAAACTGATAATAAAAGATCTATACCAAAATGATTTGCACCGTCATGTTTCCCATACTATAGCAAATATGATGTAAAGTTAACTAATTCTATTTTATTGAGATAGTATGATTGTGAAAAAATTATATGATGTCGTCAATGCTTAAGAGTAGATCTGACTCATTTAGGAGATCGGCTCCCGTTAAGTTTCCTCTAAAACGTTCCTTTTGGATTCTTTAAACCAAACAGATCAAAGTTTAAATATTGAAACTAATCTAATCCGGCTTTTTTTTTTTTTTTGTTTTTTATCATTATTCTAGTTTTTTTTTTTTTTTACTTTTTACATATCAATAACTTAGGTGTGACTCATCATGATAATACAACCAAATCATAGAAGAAAACCAGAGTTTAATGAACGATATTATATCTGTAGAACCACTGAAAAATATTCCACAAATTTCAGTATTATTGTTCAATATAATAGAAGAGTCAACCATAATTTATTATCAAATGCTTTGTATTCATTAATTAGAAAGAATAGTTGGTTTGTCCAGAATTTTTTCCAAGTGGATCAAAGGAATCCAGCAACTACTAATGGCCATAATTTCGAGGTACGAGTTCTTGAACAAGTTAAATTCTACGATGTCGTTAAATTTCATAAAATTGACACATTTGATGAAACAGTCATGGAATCTCTCAATGACCATATTTTCAGTATGAACAATGCTAATTTACCATTATGGAGAATCAATGTTTTTGAAGAGAGGAGACCAAATGGAGATCAATTTGTAAGTGTATCATTTGATCATTCAAACTATGATGGACTTTCAGGGGTCCAATTCCAAAAAGATTTGGCGAGAGAATTGTCAATTGCCAAAGATGATTCGTTTTATGATGTTTTATTTGATTATCAACATGATTTTGAAAATTTACCTGCCACTATTTTACCAGCAGTAGATAATTTAACAGATTTGTTTGATTTAAGTATGTTACTGATTAGTAATTCTATTTTAAAAAAATGTGTTCCATTTTACAATACTATTTGTGACTATATTTGGCCTCTGGATCCATCAGTTTTCTATACTGATAAACAAGTTACTAAAAACCTACAAACTAAATATAAGTTTTTGAAGCTAACTTCAAATCAAGTTGGTCAAATCTCCAGGTATTGTCGACCACGTGGACTTACTATAACTACATATTTTGATATAATCTGTGTATGTGCATTACAAGAGACAGTTTTCTCGGTGGTCAAATCACCTGCTACTCATACATCTTCATTAGTTGCTATAAATGGCAGACGTTATTATTCTGAGGAAATCAAAAATTTCCTTTATGGTTCCTTAGTATGTGGAGCACCAATTATTTTACCTACCATTGAAAATAAACTTGAATCAATGCAAATGTTCCACAAGCAGATGACTAATGATATAAATACTAAAAAGTCATTCAAATCAACCGGTAACCTAATTAAACATGACAATGTGTGGGAATTCTTCCAGAACAAAATTGGTAAAATTGGTGGGAGGTTTACATTGACAATTTCTAACCTTGGTAAAATATCAAACTCAAATGGTACTTTTAAATTTGAACAATTATATTTTATTCTGAATACTGGGGTTGTCTATAATTTTGTCTTGAATATTACTACATTACCCAATGGAGAGTTAACTGCTGTTGTTGCATATATTCCTGAATTCGAAAACTATGAATTGAATGATAAACCAATAATGGATACATTTATGGAAAAGTTTTATGATTTACTTATTCTTACGTCATCCTGATCATTATCTTCTCCTTCTTCTTCGTCTTCGTCTTCTTCAACATGACTAATTTCATTCATTTGAGACACATATTCATCAACTTTCCCTTTACTTTTATTTTTAATCACATTAATCAATTGTTTAGTTCTTTCTATAGAATATTCTTCACATTTCTTAATAGTCCCACTTACATGTAAACATCTAATTATAACATAATTGTTTTCTAATTTTTCAATTAATGACATGGCCCCAATGATATAATCACTTTGATCTCGTCCACATCGTAGAATCCCCGTTGAGGTACGATTAGAAAAATATTTAACATTTAATAACATTCCTGCTTTCCCTGCTCCTACATCTCCATAATAATCCAGTAAAGATTTTCGAATGGCATTTAAAATTGATTTCACATTGATAACATTAGGTGATAATTGATGTAATGTTAATAAAGCATTCAGTTCTGATTGACTAAATTGAGTAAAATCATCTCGAGGGGTAATTCTTGGGTCTGCAGTCGGTGGATATAAGATTTCAAACAAAATGTATCTATGCTTGATTCGAACCATTTAGTTAACTATCAACGAAACTTGGTATACTGTTTATATTTAGCACTAATATTTGTGGTAATTCTGAGATGATGATGAGACAAACTAAAGAAGAAAAAATGAAAAAACAAATAAAAATTCACAACCATGTATCACGTGACCAAGCTATCAAAAGCATCTTTAAGTGAATTTGGCTTAAAGAACAAGCTTTGTAGTGGTGGGAGAATTCAATTATAATACATACATATTTACATTATTGTTAAATACTTGTCAATTATTTCTTTTGCCAATTTTGGATTACCGTCGATATTATAAATTAATGACAAATTATAAGCAGCTTCCCAAGACATGTCATAATCATAATTATCATTACTACTGTTTGCAATTTCATCCTTCATAGTTAAAACTTTTTCATAATGTCGTACTGCAAGTGTAAATAGTCCAAGAGTATGGAAAAGTCGACCCAAATTATACTCGATTTCCTGTAATTCATATATTGTGGCATTCAATTGACGAAGTTTTTTATATTCTAAAATATAACTTATCCCTTGAAGCAATTGGATATGTCTATTTGAACTCAATCTTTGCATTGACCTATGAAGATGACCTAAACCCAAAATTAAACATAACATTGGATCTTGATTATATTGCTTGTAAGCTCGATTCAAATAGAAAAGGGAAGAAACATAACTTTTATTACCTCCAAGTAAATTCCCATACACATAAATGAGATCAAGATGATGAGGTCCTAATTCAAATCCACTAAGATCGGTAGTTATATGAGCCATTCCAGAAACATTCTTCCCAGTATAACAAGAATCATAACTTTTTAATTGACGTAAAAAATATTTTTGATGATTATAACTTGCAAATTGTTCCCAATATTCAATTCCGGAACCATAACAACACATAAACAATTTATAAATAAATGGGGAAAATTGGTTCAAGTTTAAAAAATGTCGAAGATATACGAAAAGTGAATCAACAACACGATTTCGCCTAACTCCAAATGCTAATTTCAATGCTCTTAATATAGTTTCCTTACGCTTATCCTGAATAAAAACATTTACTGCAAGGGCAATATCAACAATTTCATCAGCATAATCAATTTTATTTTCATAACGGGATATCAAAACTGCATATTGGGCAAAAATATCAAACCATTGATCATAGCTAAGTCCACGATATTCGGTTTTATTGGTCAATGTATGTCGAGTATAATTTTCATCTTGTACTATCCCTTCTAATAGATTGTAAGCACGCGCCAATTTTTCATCAAGACCCATATCCTTACGTCTACGATATCTCACAATACCATTAAATGTTCTATTCTTGTCTCGAGGGAAAAAACTTTTGACATTAGTGAAAATTTCAATCAACTGTGATGCCAATTGTAACCAAGCACCAATGGCAATTCTGTCGCCAAAATCTATTGATTCTTGTAATCTTTCCATACGTCCGAATTTTTCCAAAACTTTCCGTTTAGCATTGTTTTCAATTTCTTCTTTCTCTTGTTCAGTAAGTTTTCTCTTGCCATGAATTTTGAATTCGTTTGGAATCAAAGACCGTATGTTTCCCGATTGTGAAGTATCCAAATTCAAATCTTCGTCTTCTTCTACTTCTTCTTCTGTTGTTCCCCCATTCTTGCGAGGTACTTTGGGTTTGGATTGTCGAACTTGGCGAATCAAATGTTGAGCACCAACACTATCTCCCAAATAGTACAAATTTTCTGCTAATGATAATTTCAAATCTAAATTATCTGGATCATGTTGTAATAAAGCTTCGTAAGCCTGTTTTGATTCATGGTAATCCCCAACTTCAAAATAACATTTGGCCAATAATTGAACAAGCTCTAAACTAGTTGTGAATTCTGCATCTTCCATGGCTCTCAGTAAAAACTTCAATGCATCTTCATAATGACCATGTTCTTCAAGTAATTTCCCAGCTTCAAAATGTAAATCGGCAACATCTTGTTCCTCCAATAAATAATTAAAGTGTTGAACAGCTACATCTTTTTGCTGCAACTCGAGTCGTAAACAACCCAATTTAAATCGAATATCAATCGGTAGGTCAAACGGTTTATTCTCAGCTAAATCTATTTGGTCTTGAGATGATAATGCCAGAATCACTTCGAATCTTTGTCGTGAATCAAACTCCAAATCTTCATTCTCATCCCACCAAGTCTCTTGACTTCGGTTTTGAATCCATCTTGATGCTAATTTCAATACATTCAATCCCATCCTCCATGAATGGTTTTGTAAATGTAATTCCAACAAAATATTTAGTTCTGCCCAATCGAATTTAGGATACAATTCACTGGATTCTCGTTCTGGATGAATGTTGCTATCTAAAACTTTCATATATAGATTAATTGCGTCATTCAATCTTTTCTGTTCCAGATAAACTGCTGCCAAATATTTTATAATATTAGAATCTTTGGGATACAATTGTCGCACTTTTTGGAATCCATCTAATGCTTTACCAAATTGTTTCCGCTCTTGATAAAGTATGGCACGTTGTAATATAAATTCACAGCTTTTTGTAATATCTGGAGTAATTGCACGTCCATAACAATAAACAGCTTGATCAATATGACCCAATTCTGCTGATAATTGGGCAACTTGGCCCCAAAATTCAGTGTCCCAAGGATGAATATTGGCTGCTAATAACCAATAATTACAACATTCATTAAGTTGTTCTTGTGCTTTGGATATTTCCCCTAATGCCTTGTAAGCACTAAAGTTTTTGGGATCCTTCTTAATAACTTCAAGATATAATTGTTGGGCTACTTGCAAATCTTTACGAACAAATGCTTCATTAGCTTGTGATAAATTCAGTCGTACTTCTGGATCCAACTCTCGATTGTCGGCTCTCATCATTTTCCGTTTATAGTAGGATTTGGATTTTATGCTGATCTTTTCTCTTCGATTTCGAACTCTAAAATTACTTGCACCTTTCAATGCATCTTTAAAATTATAATCTTCATCATAATCATCTTCTTCAGACTCATCGCTCAATATTGAACCCCCCATGTTGTTATTATCATTGTTATTGTTAATGTTATCGTAATCGTCATAATCTTCGGATTCGTCAGAAAAAATATACTCCTCAGACGACCCATCGCTATCATCATCATTCTTATCTATTTGCATCTCTTCCATGAGTCGCTCAAAATCTTCTTCTTTCATATCATGATATTCTGGTGTTTCTTGTTGTGTCGTATCATGTTGATTTCGATCCAATTCTTTCTGTTTCAGTTGCTTCATCTTTTTCTGTTTCAACTGTAATTGCTGTTGTTGTTGTTGTTGTTGTTGTTGCTCTTCTTCTTCTGCTCGCTGTTGTTGTTGCACTAGTTGTTCATGTTGTTGCTGTTTAAGTTGTTGTCTAGTCGATCGCCTAAGGCGGCCACCTTTATTTTCTTCTTTCATGTATACCAAAATTATTGAAGGAGGTAACGATTGGTAAACTAGGCAAGACCCAATTGAGAATATCTATCTGTGTTTGGATGTGTATGTGTGAGTGTGTTTTTTTTATTTAGGTTACTAGAGAAACGTAACCATGCAGATTTGAGAGAGAAAAAAAAAAAAGACCACCAAATTGCCGTGTTCTTTTGTTTCAAATACACTTCTAGAACAACATAAGAATTTTCATTAAAACGGCCCAGAATAGGAGGCGAAAACAGCATTGGCTTGTACGATAGAGCTGAGTAGGTGGGATTGTTCAAATTATTTGTGGTGTAGAAACTGTATTCGGTAACTTCGGTTCGTATTTCAAACCCATATTTTTGTATGAGGATAAAGTGTAGAGTCAGTCATGGAAAGAAAGAAATGACTAAGAAAAACAAAGAGCACACAAGAATTATTAGCCAGTCTCCTCTTGTTAAAGACAAGCACAACACCCAACACTTTAAATTGAACAATTTTTGTAGATTGAAATTGACATGATATCTATTAACTCTTGAACTATGAACTAAATAAGTTACTGTTTTTGGAGATATTGATATTGATTGTGTCTCCCCTCTTTATGTTTTTTGTTTCATGTTTTTGTGTGTTCTTATAATTAATATAAGTAGATTGTCGTGTGAGTTTCAAGTTTTTTTCGTAGTTTCTCTCGCCTTCTCAAGTTGTGTTATAATATTTAACTATTATAATTTCTCATATAACATCAACATCAACAACAAAAAAAAAAGAGTTACTTTCTATCGTTTAGACCAATTCTATTAATTAATATATTCCCGTATTTTAATTTCTTATCTAGCATAACATAAACCTAAATCAAGCTAACAATAACAATAGCAACAACAACAACAACAACAACAACAACAACAACAACAATAATAATAAGAATAATAATAATTTATTATATACCCTTATATTCATTTAGACACAGATCATCAAGTCAACCCTTGTGAAACTAAACTAAAAAAAAAAAAAAGGGAACGAAATTACCACATTTCATTCAAGTTGCCCTCCGTCATTTTCCTTTATAACTTTTTTTTAATACATTTCATATTCCCTTCTTTAGAAAATCCTCAAAATTGAAATGGCTGAATTAAGAAAAATTGCTCTTTCAAATTCAAATCTTAAAAACATGGCACCATCATCGTCATCTTCGACGCCTGGTTCTTCTGGAACTTCAAGTCCCCAGGGTAATGGCATGGCCAAAACAGATTCTTTGGTAAATTTGACTCAACCAGAATTATATGGAATTTATCGTAACGATTCAGACACTAGTCTTAGTAAAGAATTTGAAGAAGATTCAGCAGAAATTGAATTCAAAGTTAATTCAAGATTAAATAAACCAACTACTACTGCTACTTCTTCCTCATCAGAGGCTAAACATTTTAAAAATGAAGAGCTTGATAAGTATTTACCATTGCCACTAAAAATTGTTGTTTTAACTTTAGCATCATTTATTTATAATGAAGTTACTAGTCAAATTAGTTTTAATCATACTCAATCAAATTACCCTTTAACTATTAAACATTTATTCAAAATTAGTTCTTATATTCATTTGGATGATTATCTCGCGTTTGTTGGTCAAAGTAAATATGGCCATTTAATTGATGAAACATTTGCCTTGGTGATTCAAGGATTAGTAATGGCAAGTTTCCACCCAATTTTGGATTATTATTTACCTAAATCTTTATCAAAAAGATTATTATCATCTAATCCAAATCCAAGTTCGTCAACAAGTTATTCTACTTTAATTAATGATTTGATTCGTTCATCAGTGGCATTTTTAGGTGTTAGTTATGCTATTCGTAACATTGAATGGTCGTCATTTTTACAAGTTGCCATCATTTATTCATTGGTCAGTCCTGGATTGTGGTTGTTACTCGATGGAACTATCTCGGGTCTTATTGGTTCGTTGGTGGTATCAATTGGAGCTTGTAGCGTTATTTATTATCAGAACTATCAATATTTAAATGGTGTTGGTGATGTTTCCTCGGTGGAATTAGTTGCAATTTGGTTATGGATTGGCAGCTTTGTTTTTGGTGGTCTTATAGTTTTTGGTAAACTCGGTAGATTTTTATTTCAATAAGAACAATAATTGTCTTCGTTGTTGAAGTATAATAAGCACTTAAAAAATAAACCAAGAATGTTATTTAGTAGTGGTAATAGTATATTAGTCATATTTAAGTTAATAGTGTAACTGACGCCTCACTGGTATCGTAATGAAAAGAGAATTAAAGAGATTATTGTTGTAATGTGGCTAGAATGAATGATCATCACCACTATCAGTACTGTTACTACTACTACGGTTGCTTTTTATACTTCTGTCTTAGTTTAACAAGATACTATATCAGAAGTATTTTGGATCCTTGACCTTGGAAAGCATAATTTAGATAACATAGCATAGTTAATTTCATTGAATACCTTTTGCTCATGCTGTTGTTATTCTGAAATCACAAGGAGAAAGAAATGAAAATAAAGTTTTATTAGTACCTACAACTCAAGGATCACCGGAGACGTCAAAGAATTTCAAATGGAAATCTAACCCTAAAAAAAAAAAAAAAGAAATACTACACAACATTCAAATATATAAACAATAATCACACTGACTCGAGTTTAACCGTTCACTTGCAATTATTGAGGGCGTGGTAATAGTAAAATAAAGATGATAATACATGTGTAAATAAGTTGTGGTTATAAAACTCTAATTTGATAATTTCAGTGACTGTTTTTCTTTTTTTAAAAATTTATTTGTTTGGTTCTTTAAACAATAGATAAGAACAAGTAACTGATTAAAGTTATTAAGTTATTAGACTATGAATTCAAACTTTATTACTGAGAAATTTATCCATATTTCAAAAATAAAGAAAAGGAAAAAGAATATGATCAGGGCATGAGGTATAGTTTAACAAAAGCAACAATTAGAAAATGAAATGAATCAATAGACATAAAAGCTACTCTAAAAAAACCCTACAGGGAAATGTGTAAACTTTGTAATAATTTAGAAGGGTTATTCTTCCTCTATTCTTTTCAAATTAAAGGGAAATTTAGTAGTACTAATAGCTGTTGTTGTTAGTTAATGTGTTTATCAAATAAGGTTCCTTATATCCGTAAGTGTAAATAAGGGGGCAGTAATTTATGTAAATGACAGATTTGAAATCATTATCGACCTGGCCTACAAATACAAAGTATAGTTTCAAACAGCAGCTCTGGGATAAAAATGAAGAAAAATACACTTTGATAGATATTGAAAGCATGGAGATAACTAGTGTGGAGTTAATGAATAATACCAATTGACAATGTTTTTGAAAATAAAGAATAACGGATATTGAATTTTGTATATAAAAGTCCGAAATTATTTGGTAATTGGGTGAGTGCGTGGGAGGGTGGTGGCGACAAGCAAGTGGAGGTGGGTGCTGCCAGATTTAACTCCACAACGCGATTCTGTCTGTTTTTTTATTTTTATTTTTTTCCGTTCAGGTCCACTTCCCCCCTTCATTCTCTCCGCATTTTCTTTTTTTTTTTTTTTTTTTTGATTTCTTAATTTTTAATTTTCCATCAATTGCCCCACCACTAAAGCAGCAACACTAAAATCATCTCAACTGTAAAAAATCAATTATCAAGAAAACCTAATAAAAAAAAAATTATATATATATATATATATAGAAAGAGTTAGCTCATAAACCAACCCTATGTATATATGCATACATATGTGAGTGGGTGGGTGACACATTGAAGATTACAATTGAAATCAAGAAAATGGGAGAGGAGATGAGATGAGAAAAAAAAAAACAATTAGAAAAGGTGGAGAAAAAGCGAAACAAATGAATACGGAAAAAGAATTTAACTTATCAATAGTGATGATCTTAACAATATTGGTACACCAGATTGTAGGCCAATTATACAGTTTGATAAATTAAAAACCACCAATTCAAACCTTGATCTTGATAAACTGACCATCTAAGAAAAAAAAAAAAAAGAAAACAAGTAACGTATCGTAATGACAAATGTGTTGGTAACAACCAGAATACAACTTTTACTTTTTACTGACATCATTTCAGTGTAAGAAAAATTGATATTACCGCATACACAGATAATAATTATCTTGTCCTTTCTTTTTCACATTCTTGTTTTGATATTATATTCATAAAAGAAAAAAAAGAACTGTTACCTTTAAAAAAGAAACAAAATAAAACCAGGACTTTTGTGTATTCAAAGTATTTTATCGAGACATGGATAATAACAATAACTACTAGAAGAAGTAATAGTATCATTTGTTCTTGTAGCAGGTGTCCTTGTTGTTGTGGGTGTACGTCAAATATGGTAGAATTCGGGAGAATGCTACTAACCATAGATAATCCACATATATTTGGGTTTGTGTAATTTTATCAAAAGTGCCGAGGAACAACTTTTGCTTTTTTTGTTTAATATTTTGGTTCCGAAAAATAATAAGATTTATTTTATTTTTTTCCCACCTTTACTTTGTATCTGTCCAATGGAATCGACATGGTTGAAAAATACACAATCATTAGATCTCTTTGGAATTAAGATATGTACAGATATATATATATATATATATAATCTTTGGATCCTCTCTTTTTTGTTTCTGTTTCTGTTTCTGTTAACAACTATCTTTTTTTTTATATTTATTTATTTTTTTAATTTCAAATTATTGATCTGATTCAACTATCAATCTTAATTTGCTACTATCAAACATAACTATTTTTTTTTTTCTTTTACCCCCCCTTTCCGCTTCCTAGAACAATATGGTTTCGTTATTTAAAGAAGATCCCAAACATATTCTGAAAACTATCAATGCTCATTTGCCAGTTGATCCACGTTCACTTGCCAAATCAGTGCCATTGCCCAATACCGAAGAACCAGGGTTTTCCCCAATTTACAGAAATGCCTTTTCACCAGATGAATTACTTAATATGCCTTATCCAGGATTAGACACTTTATACAAGTTATTTGAATATGCTGTAGATGTTCATGGACCTAAACCAGCTTTGGGATCAAGAGTTAAAAACCCTGATGGCACTTTTGGTGATTATGTGTTCCAAGATTACAATACCGTCAGAATCAGAAGAAATAATCTTGGTTCAGGGATTTTTTTTATTTTACAAAATAATCCTTATAAAACTGATAGTGAGGCCCATAAAAAGTTGAAATATGATCCAAATTCTGAAAAATCATTTATTTTAACTATTTTTTCTCATAATCGTCCAGAATGGGCCTTGTGTGATTTAGCAAGTGTTGCTTATTCAATCACTAACACTGCCTTATATGATACTTTGGGTCCTGATACTAGTAAATACATTTTGAACTTGACTGAGTCCCCAATTGTTATTTGTTCCAAAGATAAAATTAGAGGATTGATTGATATGAAAAATAAATATCCTGAAGAATTGAGTAATTTGATCACTTTGGTATCAATGGATGATTTGACTACTGAAGATTCAGTTTTGAAAAATTATGGTCATGAAAATAATATCACCGTTTTCGATATAAAACAAGTGGAAAAATTGGGTGAAATCAATCAATTGGATCCAATTCCACCAACTCCAGAAACTGAATTCACCATCACATTTACTTCTGGTACCACTGGTGCTAATCCAAAGGGGGTTGTTTTAACTCATAAGAATGGTGCTGCCGGAGTAACATTTTTGTATTGTAATTTTATGGGTAAAGAAAATGTCCGATTCTATTCATTTTTACCATTGGCTCATATTTATGAACGTGCCAATATTCAATTTGCCTTAAGTTTGGGTAGTGCTATTGGATTCCCTCAAGGACCTTCACCTTTGACACTTCTTGAAGATGTTAAAGCATTGAAACCTGATTTGTTAGCTTTGGTTCCTCGTGTTTATACCAAGTTGGAAGCTGCCATTAGAGCACAAACTATTAATAATACTGAAAAACCTTGGTTGCAATCAATTTTCTCTACTGCCATTAATGCTAAAATGGAAGCTCATGCTAAAAAGGAAAACGAACATACCAATCCAAGATTCTTAGTTTATGATAGAATCTTGGGACTCTTAAAGAAAAAAATTGGGTTCGATAACGTTATTACTATGACTACAGGTAGTGCACCAATCGCTCCAGAAACAATTAAATTTTTGAAAGCAGCTGTCAATGTTGGATTTGCTCAAGGATATGGGTTGAGTGAATCATTTGCTGGGGTTATGGCTTCTTCTAAATATGAAACCGAATCGAGTTCATGTGGTGCAATTAGTGTCACCACAGAAATGAAAATTAGAGATATCCCAGAAATGGGTTATTCAGCTCATGACAAAGAAGGAGCTAGAGGGGAATTATTATTAAGAGGACCACAAATCTTCAAAGAATATTACAAGAACCCAGAAGAAACTGCTAAAGCTGTTGATGAAGATGGTTGGTTTTACACTGGTGATGTTGCATGTGTTGATTCTGAAGGGAAAGTGAAAATTATCGATCGTGTCAAGAATTTCTTCAAATTGGCTCAAGGTGAATATGTTTCTCCAGAAAAAATTGAAAGTTTATACTTGTCTCAATTCCCATATATTGCTCAATTATTTGTTCATGGTGATTCATTACAAACTTTCCTTGTTGGTGTTGTTGGTTTGGATCCAACCACTATTGGTACTTATATTAAAAACAGATTTAAAGATGAAATTGTCAATGAAGCTGATATAATTGAATTCTTCAAATCGCCAAGAAACAGAAAAGTTTTGTTGGATGACATGAATAAAAGTATTGGTAAACACTTGCAAGGGTTTGAAAAATTGCACAATATCGACATTTCTTTTGAACCGTTAACTGTTGAAAAGAACGTTATCACTCCAACCATGAAAATTAGAAGACCAATCGCTGCCAATTATTTCAAACAAGAAATTGAAAACATGTATAATGAAGGATCTTTAATTAGAAATAACAATTTATAGATGACTTTAGACGCTGGTTTTGTTTATTCGGTTTTCAAATTGATCTCGGAAAAAATACATATATAAAAAAAAAAAACTTAGAACCACTATTTAATTTTGATACATTTGTATACATATATAAATATTTGAACTTATTTATTTTGTTTTGACAAGTTTAAACAAATTAATGGGCTGTGAACCCACCAGAGGCATACAAAGTTTGACCAGTCATCCAACCTCCTTCAGTAACCAAAAATCTAACAATTGGAACAATATCAGAAACTTTTGTCAATCTATTATGTAATCCCATAGTTTTGAAAAAAGCAACACTTTCTTTAGTTTCTTGACCATATAAGAATGGAGTATCCATAGGACCTGGAGCACAACAATTGACACTAATTCCACGGCCATGCAATTCCTTTGAAGCAGCTTTACTATAATATTCAACTCCACTCTTGGTCCCTTGATATAATCCATAGGAATCAGTGTAAGCGGCTAATAAAGAAGTGACAACAGAAACAATCTTCCCATTATCATTTAAATTAATCCCTGCCTCTTTAATAAAAAAAAATGCACTCTTATTATTAGCAATATCCATTTCATCAAATTCTTCTTCAGATACTTCAATAATTGGTTTTTTCAAAACTTTTCCAACATTATTAATAGCAATGTCAATACCTTGAGGGAATTTCAGTTTAGCAGTAGTAAACAATTTAGTCAAATCTTCAGCTTTATCCAATTTGCTACCATAAATTTCAATTTTTAAATCAGGAAATTCTTTAGTTAATTCTTGTTTGAAATTTTCGGCTTGATTGGCATCCAGTCTATAATGTAAAAATAAATTGGCTCCTAATTTAGCCAATTCTCTGGCTGTTTCGCCACCCAAGTGTCTAGTACCACCGGTAATAATTGCAGTTTTGCCTTTGATTTGGGTTTCTGATGTTAATGTAATGGAACTCATATTGTAGGATTGTTAAATTAAAATTTGAATACTTTTTTTTTTTGGTTTATTTGAAAGTTTTGAAAATTAGTTGCTATTTATATTTGTCAGAACATTGATATCTGTCATTGCTATTTGCCCCCCCCCTACTCCACCCGTCCTAAAATTTGTTTAAATGAAATTGAATATATTATTGTTAAAAAGCTAAAACTCTCTAGTATTAGAGTTTCCTGTATACCAATCTTAATTCCTTGGATTTCTCGGATATAAACCTTAATCAGGCAATCCCCGCAATTTTATGTTCCACCCACAACAATAGTCCATTGTTTTATATTAACCATACCCTTCCCATCCCCCAATTAGAAGTAGAGCTTTAATCTAGCCTAATTTCAGGTTGGAAAAGGTATATACAGCAGAAGTTATAACTATGACGTAGTCTATTCTCAGCAAATGTCAAGCTTTCCCCATTTTTAGTGTTGTGTACGAGCTGACTTCTGTGAAAATATATCATACAAGTAGACCAAATTTAGGAAATTTACATCTGTAAAGTGCTATTACAAGTCATTATTTCATTACAATAACATATTCAAATTAACCCCGTGTGCTATATACATTTGCATAAATAAATATTAAGGATTCTATGAGAAACATTGGAAAAAAAAAATAGAAGCAAAAGTACAGTTTCTATTCAACCATTAGTAGCATAACCGACTGATGTTCCACAACACAAAACAACTAGTATGCTGCCACAAATATTTTTATCAGAAGCAGTACAATTGGTGCCAGAACAACTATTAAAACAATTACACCAACAATCAGAACAGCAAGTCGATAATTGATTATTGCTGGCTTTTTGTGGTGGGTTGTGAATATCTGATTCTTGATCTGATACTGACGATGACGACGATGACGGTCTAGATACATATTTTGGTGGTGGTTGAGATATGTATTCTGGTGGTGATCCCAGATTATTTGCATTGGGTGATTCCATGTTTGACCTGACTTGTTAGCTAGAACTATATTCTAATAAAAATCAAAAAAAAAAAAAAAAAGAATAAAAGCCACTTGTGTTAACTGTTTCTTTTTTTCAAGATATGTATTTATGGTTATTTTTTTTTTCTTCTTCTTCTTCAGTGTGGATGTTAACATTGTTTTGTATACGATTTGGCTTGAATCTCGCGTCGTCTTTGTGGTTAGTTGGTAGTGGCTGTGGTGATGGCGGGGCCAGTCGCTCGGTCGGCAGAAGTAACTATCTAATTATCATGTCAGTATTGCATACAACGCAAGGCTGTGCACAATCGATTTAGCCATGACGCAGTGTAATATTTCATATTTTGTTTTAGCCACATCTGACACTTTCAAGAGTTTAAAGATAAAAGAAATGGCATACTATTATGGTTATTATAGTAATTTAAAAAATGAAGTATAACAGGCACTATAAACATCTAATTCTTACCTTTAGCTTTTTTAACAGAAGTGGTGTTTTTTGGCAATTCCTTGATGTATGGAATAAATTCTGGTTCACCAGGAATGTACTTTCTCAATACTTCAGGAATAACCAATCCATCTTCCTTTTGGTAGTTTTCTAAAATACAACAAATAGTTCTTTCGGTAGCACTTAAGGTTGAGTTCAAACAATGGACATACTTCTTTTCTTGTTGGTTTTGTTGTTTTATACCACATCTGATTTCCAAATTTCTTGATTGATAATCAGTACAATTTGAACATGAAACCAATTCTTTATATTCTTGTTGGAATGGGAACCAAGCCTCCAAGTCGTATTTTTTAGCAGCAGCATTGTTTAATTCACCTGAAACAATACCAACAACTCGGTATGGCAATCCTAAAGATTGATAGAATTCTTCTGAACAACCAATCATTCTATCGAATTCTTCCCATGATTTTTCTGGTTCCGTCAAAACAAATTGTTCAATCTTTTCAAAGGCATGGACACGGAAAATACCCCAAGCATCTTTACCATGTGATCCGGCTTCTCTTCTGAAACATGATGAATAACCAGCATAACGAACTGGTAATTGTTCAGCTGGTGATTCAAACCATTCACCAGCATGATAAGCACTAATTGGTTGTTCAGAAGTGGCAATCAAGTATTTTTCATCTTCACCATCAATGACTTTATACAATTCTTCGTCGAATTGAGACAATTGTGCAGTTTTAGCCATGACTTCTTTATTCATCATGACTGGTGCTTGCAATGGAACATATCCTTTCTTACTTAAAAACAGTAAACCATAATTAATCAAAGCTTGGTTCAAAAATACTCCATAATTTCTTAAGAAATAACCACGATGGCCAACAATTCGAACCCCTCTTTCTGGATCGTAACCATCTAATCTTAATAATACTTCATGATGAGATAATTTAGCTGGTGCACCAGTAGCAGCAGCAATTTGTTCTGGTTTTTTGTAATTCTCCGGAGTCCAAGTTCTAACCAATTCATTATTTTCTTCATCTTGAGAATCTACAACTGATTCATGAACAATGTTACCAACTTGATTAACTTTAGCACGTAAGTTCTTATCGGCTTCTGCTTCTTTCTCAATAATTTCCTTCTTCTCATTACTTAATTTTTCCTTTTCAGCAATTAAATCTTTAGCATCTTCTTTAGCTTTGAATCTTTTACCGATTTCTTTTTGTACTGAATTCAATTTCTTGTTGTGTTCATCTAAATCAAATCTTAATTTAACCCATTCTTTATATTCATTGATGATTTCGTCAACTAATTCTACAGAATCACCTCTTTTCTTCTGAGAAGCTTTAATAATTTCTGGATCTCCTCCTTTTTCAACGAGAAATGCATTAATGTCTAACATGGTATCTAATTTGTAAGTTGGGGTGGTTGTTGGTGGGGTTGGGTTTGCCTAAACTTATATGGTGATTGTTATGTGGAACAAGAAAAAAAAAATTTTCTACTTTCACGACTATTCTTTGGTATTTTTTTTTTTTTTTTTTCACTATTTTTCATTCCATGAACAAACATAAATATAATGCGACAAAGATAAATTTCTTGTTCTTCTTCTTCGGAGTGGTTTATATGTAGGAAAAGCTTTTTTGAATATTTTTTTATGGTTTATTTTTCTGTTCTTTTGTTGTTATCATTCATGGAAACATTATTACTAGATCGACTGTTGGGTAGAGTAACACCTTCTCGATTCTCTAATATAATTACCGAAAATTTATATTCTGAGATTTATCAACTAGGCAAGCATAATGTTTTCCCCACTAATTGTCATGACAATGCAGCTGTCAATAGTCTCTCGTTGGAAACAACTGATTATCAATATTTATTAAGTGGAAGCAATGATTCGTCTATCAAACTATGGGATTTGAAACAACAAGAAATTGTACGTGAAGAAAACGAAATAGATGCCAACCTACATTTACATCCATCCACTTTTGATAATTTCGATTACGATAATCCCGTATCTACATATACCAATTTAGCAACCATCCCCAAAAGACATCACCATAAATTCGGAATATCGTGTATTCAATGGTGGCCATACGACACTGGGATGTTTGCAAGTTCATCGTTTGATCACACTGTGAAAATATGGGACACTAATGAGCTTATGCCTGTGCATACATTTGATCTCCTGAATAAGGTTTACGATATAGATATATGTGCAGAAAACGCCTTGATTGCTACAGCCAATGATCAGCCATTCATTCGACTACTAGATTTAAACACAACCTCAAGTGCCCACACATTACTGGGACATAAAGGTAAAACTTTGGTGGTAAAATGGCACCCCATAAATCTGAATCTATTGGCATCAGGCGGGTATGACGGAGAAGTGAAAATCTGGGATATCAGAAGAAGTCAAAGCTGTTTAACCCAATTGGATATGCTGAGAACCAATGATTCCAGTTATACTACTAAATTATCAAAGGCCCATCTGGGTCCAGTTAATGGCCTTGTGTGGGATCCACTGGGATCAATATTGTATAGTGCTGGTAATGATGATAAAATTAGAGTTTGGGATATGGTCAATGTCTCCACTCCACCGCCAATTAACAAACTTATTAATTTTGGCCCATTGATAAGAAATAAACATCCTCATACAATACCTCTTTTGTTGAACCCTCAAGGTGAAACAGAACCACAATTTTTATTGTTCCCATCAGAAAGTGGAGATGTTTTCATATTTAGAACAATTGATGGCAAGTTGGAAAACCGATTAGCACGAAAAGGTAGTAAAAATACTGGTAGAACAGTATCTATGTGCAACGGTGGTCCTTCGACTGCTAAATATTTTTGTGGTACTATTGATGGTGAAATTATTAGCTGGGGGCCATGTCTAGACAAACCTGATTTATCTGATTTGCAGCAACAAGATGAAAGTGATGATAATGATAATGATATAAATGAAAAATTATTAAAACAATTCCAATTGGATAGTAGAAGGAAACAATTTTTAGAATCAATAGAGAATTAGATTTGATAGTATAGGTAAATGTTAAAAATATATAAGTTGTGTATCAATTGGTTATGAATAGTTGTTGAACGCTAACTTAAAGGTTCTGTGGGGGGGTGTAACCAATCCACTAAACATAATTCTCACCAACCTCAAGTGGGAATGCTAACAAGTCAAGAATTAGAATTAAAAAAAAAAAAAACAAGTTTCAACCGCGTACTTTCAAAAACCGATTCATTTCAATTTGTACACACTTTTTTTTTTTTTTTTTTTTTTCTCTAGCACATCTCATTGTGAATCTTAAAAAACGAATACAGACATAGGACGAGATAGGAGGAAATATATCATAGTATTGAAAGATGGTTAAACTAAAATTGAAAGCTTTATTGATTCCTAAGGAATTTGAACAGATTGATGCATCCAATATTGATCCAAGAAAATATGTCAAGTTTTTATACATAGTGGATAGCACAGCAAACCTTGAGAGTTTAGAAGAAAAATTAGTAACACGATTCTCTAAAAGATATCCAAGAGAACGAAAACTACGGGTTTTGGCATTTCAAAATAAAGATTTATGTGACTTGGATCCAGACTTTGCTGTTGAAGATGTGTTCAGTGAGAGTAATGATGAACTTCGAGTTTTGGTAGATAATAAATTTAGATCAATTACTTATACGCCTGATCCTGCAATCTCCACTCCAATCAATTTTAGTCAAGCTGAGACAATTCGAGGAGGGGTTTATAGTGCCGTTGAAAAATCTGATGACAATACAACTCCGAAGAAACCTAAGAAATCCCCTTTATCTTCGCCAGTTTCTTTGGCACCACCTCCACCACCACCTGAAACTAAATCCAATCGTAAAGTACCCCAAAAGAAAAATGCAGTATCTCTGCTGAAACAGAGGATCACCAGTGGTATGCTTGAAGCACCTCCTGTCACCCCAATGAATAATTCCGACGAGGTATATTTTGACAGACTTGAAAGTCCGATAAAGAAACCGCAAAAAGCTGAGAAAACCGACTCATTTATTGTTTCTAGCTCCCAAGATGAAATCTCAAGTAGTGAAGAATACAATGAAAGCGAGGAACTGGATACAGAAACTGTTGATTATGAACCCGAAGGGGAAGAGGAAATACAACCTTCAGAGTTGCTTTCTATGTTTGAAGAATTGGATTCCCAAGAGAACAACGATTTACCGCTGTCACGGTCTCTGAATTCCAAACTGTTGTCTATTAACAAAGAGTTACAGATTGATATGGTTGAAGGTAATCCTGCCATGTATTTGTCAAGAGGTAAAAGAAGGGCAGCAAGGGAGGCGAATCTAGTGTTTACAGCCTCTAAGAAGGCGGCTAAAGCCCCTTTCTCGACTACCAAACCAGCATCAACAAGCAAAATAACCTCTAAACCTGGAAAAGTACAAAAGCCTACAATAAGCACACACACAAAGAATACATTGCCTGTGGTGAATACTAACGCTCAAAGTAAATCCGTTTCCACACCAACACAAAATATTGGTATTGAGAAAAAAATTCCGGTATCAACTTCATCTAAACCAATAAATATAGCCGGTGGTAAATCTGAAACAAAGACTGCCCCAACAATTCCACAGCTGTCCAATAAAGCATCTTCAAAACAGCCAAATAACCCTTTCGTTTCCAAATCTACATTAGAAGATCTCTATGATCGAATGAAAGTATTTGGAGAAAAAGTGAAAACATTGATGGTCAACAGTGAGGATGGGAAAATCATTGGATATGAAAAGATTCCCAGTGATTTTGGTGATGGCATTAAAGTGGCCTATGATATTTCAAGTGAAGCGATTGACACCACTTTACGATTAACGAGGCAAAAGAATAATCAAGACACAAGTATTGTGGAAGCTGGGGAGATAGTTTTAGACTCTGAAATATTACTGTCTAATTCAGGGCCATCCTTACATTTAGTTGAAACGGCACTCCCTACTACTAGTGAAAGAGAAGTTGAGTCAAAAGCTAATGATGATAAATTGGCCAATAATAGTAGTGATGACATAGTAATTAAACCTCCTGTGAAAAATAAGGTAACAAATTCAACTAAAGCAGTATCCAAGGATTTAGATAGCGATAATGATTTCCAAGAAATTCCCTCAACTACAGCAATTCCCAATGTAGATAGCACCAAACCTATAGCTAAGGAGCTGGATAGTTATAATGATAATGATGACATCGATATTGATATCAAAACTACTGGTGCTGTGTTTGTCCCCGTTAAAACCAACACTGAAGCTTCAGCTCCACTTGCAACAATTGTGGATAGTAGTGAAGAGGAAAGGGAAAATAACAAAATTGGTATTGATTCAGTGGGGATTAGTCGCGAGCTGTTAAATACATTAGCTACGATTATTAATAACTCCAAAAAGGGAAATGGACATGTTTTACACAATTCATCTAATAGCAATAAAAACTCACCTGATATTGCCCCATCAACTTTTGCTGGTGATTATGGAAATGAAATATCGGGGAATAATACACCTAATAGGTTGAATTATAACGATAATGAAATGTATATTCCAAAATCATTTGCAGCAAACTTCCGAGCAAATGAACGGAATCTGCAGATGCTAGGGTCTTTGCAAATTATACATAAAGATGATCCAATAGACAAAACTCCAACTAAAAATGATGAACCTGCCAGTGACCACCATATGCTTCAGTATATGTATGTTGGTGATTCAGGTGTTGAAGACATGAATACGGTTGGTAGAGGAATTGATGATAAATTAAGAAGTTATAATAAATCGAGTGGTCCACTGTCACCTTTTGGTAAAACTGATACTTCATCTAGTTTTCTTTTTGCTGGTTCAAATACGAGTGCCAACACTAGTATACCTAAGCCAGCATTTGGAGCGGGTGATTTATTTGCTGGTAAAACTAATAATGGGAATGGCACCAATAATAATAATAATAATAATAATAATAAGAATGTCTATAGAACTGGAAATAATCATGACAATAGTTTGGATTCAATGGGAGGTACAAATACAAATCATACCACTGGATCTGTGTGGAATAATAGAAACGGCACTGGTGTCACAAGTGGGTCGGTACATGAGAAAAATTCTTCAATTCCCTCAGCCCAACAGCAAGTTAAAAATAATATAAATCTGACATCACGGGCAACTTTGCAAAAGCTATCACTGTTGCAAAATTTGGTGAATCAAAATAAAAGAACTCGACCGGAATCAGAATCTGAAGAATCTGATGATGGAGATGATGAAGATGATGAAGATCAAGATGAACCAAATCGTGTACGTAAAAAATCCAAATTAATAGCATCGACACCAATTCCCAAACCAACAATGACTCCATTAAGTGGGAATGGTAATAAACTGAGATTTAATTTAACACCATGGTCATCTAAGGCAAAACCGGTAATTCCTAAACCAATACCCGCTCCAAATCCAAATCCAAATCCAAATCCAAATCCAAATCCAACCAATGATAATGATAATAATAATAATGATGATGTCAGGAACGCGAACCCGCTGGGAGGAGTTCATGTAATAAATCAAATGAAGAATAAATTATTATCCTCATTAACTGATTTGGCTAATAAAGGATTACCTGATGTCAAAGATACGAAAACTGTTACTAAAAAACCACTAACTATATTTGGTGATTCTAGTGACAGTGAAGGAAATGATGATGATGATAGTGATAGTGATAGTTCTGATAGTGATTGATAATATGTTGATGTTAATAGAGGTTATGTAGAAATTGTAGTTATACTTGTTAAAATTTATTGATTTTTATTTTTTTTAGAAATGTGCATATTATAATATAACATGCCAATTCTATTTTATGTAGACAAATGAAAAGAAAGAAAGAAAGAAAGAGGAGTAACCAAATGAATAATACAATCCTGGTTGGTAATACTATATCAAAATATTTTTCTATATGTTATTTCTTCTTTTTTTTTGAACAACAGGGCCACAAACTTTTTAGCATTGAATTGATTCACTTTTTTTCCTATATATATTTCTTCCCAATATATTACTAGTCCAAGTCTGATAAGTTATATCAGGAGGTAAAGTTTCTGTTATTACCATTAATATTCGATGATATATTTCTCTAATAAAAGATTTTGCCACATCTGGTTGTTCAATCAATAAAGCTGCCATATAACTTTCAAAAAAATCCCCCAAGAATTCTTCTTCATAAATTCGAATTTCATCATTAGTTTGCCAATCATCATCATCAGAAGAAGATGCTGAATTGGTGGTGGTGGTTGTAGGGGTTTCACCTAAAATAGTGAATGGTAACCATTCTTTAGCAACACGTTTATTTATAATGGGATCATTTAATCCTTGATATAAATTATAAGCTTTAGTCAATTTTGCCATTAAAGTATTGGTTGCCAACATAATTTTTAATAATTGATAAGTAGTACTACTATAAATATTAATATGATTTTTCTGACATATTAATTCATAAATTAGTTTTGAAGTTTCTTGAGCTAAAAATAAATCCCCTAATCCATCTAATATTGAAAGTTCTTTACGAATTAAAGAATAATCTTGAGGATCTAATGAATAATTTCGATTCAACATTTCTTTACCAAAATAATGATTTGGATCTAATAATATTCGATAAAATTCTTTATGCATTAAAGATTTCACTAATAAAGATTTATCTTTAATTTTAGGTAATTTTGGTAAATTAATTCGATTTGTATTATTGTTATTAGTAGAAATGGTGTCATTTTTATTTGAACGTTTATGATTCTTGATATTATTCAAAATAATATAATTGACACCATCATTATTATCATTATCATTGTATAATAAATCATTTCTAACTGGAACATCAATTAAATATTGTTCAAAAGTAGATAAAATAAATTGATCTTTTTCATCACGAATTATTCGAATATCATTAATTGAGAATCGATTACTTCTTGCTTCTAAATACATAGAAACCAATTGATCCAAACAATTATTGATTTCTTGTTCATTATAATTTTGTAACATATAACCAAAGATTATATAAAGCCAATTTTTCAATCCAAAATGATGATCACATAAAATCATGGATTTTTCTTTTTCTAAAATAGTTTTATTACAAGTTAAAAAGTTTTTCAATTGATGATGTCTTAAAGAATTTGTATCATTCAATTCTTCTTTTAAAAATGTTGATAAATCAAAAACAAATTGTTTAACTAATGAACCACCACCAACTTGAAATAATTGTTTAAATCTTCGATAAGAAGCCAATCTAATAAAATCTCCTCCAAGACTATAGAAATGATATTTGATTTGTTTGTCAGCATGTAACAATGAATTCAAATTTGATGGGATTAAAATGGCATGTTTGGATGAACCCGACATGGATGATTGCTTGATGGTAGAAGTTGTTGCTGACATTTTTGTTAATCTTGTTGTCGATGTCTTGGTGTTTGTATGAGTACTTGTGTTATTCATAATTGGACGTATTCTTGTTGTTATCATTTAGATATAGGAGATAAGGAAGGAATTTCTAAGGGGGGAGGTATATAAATATAAAATAGATAACAGAGTATAATAAAAGAAGAATAAACAAAACTGTAAAGTGACTCGCAAGAATTTTGTTGTGGGTTTCTAAGAGTTTATGAGTCAGGAGGATTTTAGTATTTAGTGGTAACAGCAAGAATATGTGGATATATGAATGAATGCATGGGATCAAACTACGTAATGTATTTTTATTTTGTTTTCTGGTGGTTATTACATTTTTTGTGTATAATAATATGTATTACCCCATGTGCCCTCCCGCCCATTATTATCACCACTACTACCACCACTCTTTTTCTCTCTATCCATTTTTCCGAGTTTCACATTTGGTGATAAGATAGAAACACCAAGAACCAGAATCACTAGCTCATGTTCATATATTCCGTTTGGTTTTACTTGATAGTTTTATGTTAATACGATACATAGCTTTCCTCTCGAAGAGAGTTTTCTCAAGATAACTATAAATTGTAAATCAACGCGTTATCAGTGGATGTTAGTGGTGGTAGATTTTTTTCTTGAACAACAACAGCAACAACAATAACAATAACAATAACAAAAATGACTAAAAAGAATAATACACGTTGATAGTTAATTTTCTTTAAAAAAAAAACTCAAAATATTCATCTCAATTGTCAACTCATTATCACTCCCCCCCCACATAAACTATAAATGTGTAAGTTAGTTAGTTAGTTAGTAAAGTTTGTGTAGTAGTTTGCTTTTGTTTCACATTATTTCTTATCCGTTTGAATATATGCAGGACACAAATGTGTCACGTTGATAAACCGATAAGAAAGAGAATAATAATACTGAACTCTATTTTTTGTTGTTATTTGGGTGCAAAAACTAATCAAAATCAACAACATAAAATGTAAAAGAAAACATAACAAAAATTAAGATCAATTATAAACTATAAAAAAAATCAGGTTTATTATACAACTATAAGTTTTGAAACATGTTTGGAAACAAAGAAAAAACTTATTTTGGGGTAAGATCTAATTATAGAAATAAAAGTAAAGGTATTTTTTGTTGTATGTATTTGACATTTTTAAAGTATACAAATATGACAAGAAATATGAATAAAAATGAAGCTATGGTAATACAAATCATTCAATTCCTAAAATGTTTCTTCATATAGTTGATATTAAATTTCGGGAATGTATATGGGTAAATAATTTCAAAATCATTTGTTTTCTTCTTCTTCTTCTTCTTAATTTATTTATGTAAACAATCAATGAGTCATAATAATTAGGATTATCGGATTACTTGCGTTATTTTTTGGTTATAAATTTCTTTAAATTTTATATACATATAATAATTTGTTTATGTCTTTTGTACCTAGATTTTAATGACAATTTTATGACTAAATTATTTCAAAATTCCCAAAAAAAAAAAAAAAGAAATCAACCTAAGTATTGGAAACTACTAACTTTTAAAAAGTAAATAGCTCATCATTAATATGTCAAAACATATGTATATAATCAATTTACATGTGGGGGGGGTTGTGACAATTACAATTTATTAAACTTTACTCTTTACGTAGTATATAGTGAGAGCAAATTACTTTCCTAAACGGTTCTCTTATCCTAACCCATATACTCAATGTAGTTCTAAACTATCCAATAAATTGTCTTAACTTTCAAACCAAATAAAGAAGGGGGAGAAGAATTTAGTGTTAAACAATTAACTAAAATTTTGGATGAGTCAATTTTAATGTGACAAAATTTGTCAATTAACACACCATCAAGTAAGCCTGCGTGGCGAAATGGTTATCGCTTTTGACTTCTAATCAAAGGATTCCGGGTTCGAATCCCGGCGTGGGTTTCCTTTTATTGCAGCTTTAGCTCATCTGGGAGAGCGTCAGACTGAAGTATTTCAAACCTGAAATCTGGAGGTACTGTGTTCGAGCCACAGAAGCTGCAATTTTTTTTTGTTTCCCATTTTTTACAACTTTTCTATTATTATATCAAAGATGGTCCAAAACCACTATCATTATCATACAATAGATAGTTGGAAAAGTTAAGAAATGTAAATACATATAATGCTTATTCACTCTTTTTTTATTTATTTATTTATTTATTTATTTATTTATTTCTATATAGACATTATGACTGAATTTTATTGACAATTTTATTATAATCATCAGGTAAATTTGATTTTATAAACAAACATAATTGAATAAATTCCAATTTTAAAAATTGATCAATTATAAAACAATTAAAATTACTATTAAAATTAAAATTTATTAAATAAACAAATTTTAATTCAATTTTTAATAAATCAAATAAATTATTAATTCCAACAACATTATTAAATTTTGATTGATGTTGAAAAATATCTTCAAAAATTTTAATTGAACATCTTAAAGATCCAATTAAAAATCGGAAACTATTATTTAAATTTAATATGATTTTATTTAAATAAATTGATAATTTAAATAATAAAAATGTTGTATTTAAATAAGAAATTATGGAAATATTTGATGAATAAGTTTTAATACGATTTAAAAATTGATCAATTGATATATTTGGAGTTTTCAATAAATTAAATATTTTAAGTGATTCTAATTGTGATTCCAGATTTGATCCCACTTCCGCCTTTTGAGAAATTTCCAATTTTAATTTATTTATATATATTTCATTAATTTGTTCATCATTTAACGTTTGATCGGTAATGGTTGTTGAATTGATTAATTGTTCAATTGGAATATATGGAGGAGGTTCATCATCATCATTATTATTATTATTATTATTATTATTATTATTATTGTCACTAAAATATTTTATGTCATCGATATTTTCATCAATTATGGATTCAAACTCATTTGAAGGTGATGGTATATTTACAGTTGAACTGGCATTAGGTGATCTTATAGAATTATCTAGTTCAGCTTCAACATCATCAACAATCCTTGCTTCTATGGATGTTTCAAGTTCATCATAATATTTATTATCATTAATAATAGAATTTTTATGAAATTTGGCCATTTTCAATGGTGGCGGGGACAACGACGGAGTATTTGATCGAATATTACTCATCTCATTGGTGAATTCAGAATCTTTAGTTATATGTAGTGGTTGTGGGTGAATTAAAGTGCTGCTCTTGTTATTTTCATTAATCTTACCTATGAGATCATTTTCATTGATCCCCAATCTATTCAATTGTTGGGATCTAAATTCATTATACAAATCAGGATGTTCTTGTAATTTAATGATAAATTGTAATGTTTTAGATAAGATAAATATTGAATGATATAAATGTAAATTATTGACATTTTTTGAACCATTTTGTAAATCATAAATTAATTCTTCTAAATTGACATCCTCTAGACTTTTCGGTTCATCAACAAAAGTTTCTCTTGGTGGTTTCAAAGTCGGTATTTCATTTACATCAGCAATCTGTGATGTAGTTTCTGTAGTGGTAATCATAATTGATGACACGATATATTTTGTTATATTGCTTCCAAAAATTGATTCACCTAAAAGTTAGAAACAATAACAATAACAAAAAAAAAAAAAAAAAAAGCCTAATTTATGAGATTTATATATATTTTTTGAAAATGTAGTTGTCAAGACAAATGTTTAGGTAAATTCTTGATGTAACGTGAATAGGCTGACCTTCTCGGAATTAAACGACTCTGGGAAATCTTTCTCTCTGTTGTTAAAAGGGTCCAAAAATTAAAAATAAAATAAAACTAGTCTTGGGTAAAAAGTGGTCCTAATAATTGTAAGCTCCAACCAGATATAATGTATCGGATACTTGTAAAGTTGTTTATTTATTTGATATTTTTACACCTTATTTTCAAGTTTGCTATTTGGATGGGGGTTTGTTTGGTTGTTTCTTAAAAATTGCTGTGTTCGTTTGTTTGTAAAAAAATCAAAAGAAAAAAAAAGAAAGACAAAAGAAAACTAAACAACTTTTTTTTTTTTTTCTCGTTTGGTTTTCTTGTTTTTTCTTGTTGCACTTTTTTTCATTTTCTCACGAGCAGACCTTGGTAGGAAACTTCTCCTCCCCCGATTGTTAGTTTTATAAATTCCAGTCGTCTGATTCTGTACCACCACCACCGCCGCACCATTCCGCCCACCAATTGCCGTTATACCCAAAATTTCAGTTGTGGGTGGAATTTTCTACCCGGCGATAATAGGAACTCTATTCGTATTCTTTGTTGGAACGACATGTAATAACCACCACCCACCCACCCACTTCAATATAACTATACTTCTTCTACTATCAATTAGCTGAATAGTGTCAACAACAACAGCGGTATACCCACCATAAACCAAGGCAAACACCATTGGAGAAAGTTTCTAAAAAAAAAAACCTATTTTAAATATGTCTAAATTTACGGCCGCATCACGTGACTAGATCAACATACGTAAAACGGTTTACCAAAAGAAATGTCAATGATCAAATATTAAAGGTCTATATGAACCTTACATTTTACTTTTTTTTTTTACGTATTAATCTATTTTTATTTTATTATAACAAAAACTCTATTATACAACCAAAACTATAGTTAAGAAGAAAACTAGGCCATCATATTTAATGACTCCTTTTTTTTTAAAAAAAAGAAAAAAATATCGAAAAATCGGGGTAGTAAGGAAATGATAAAGAAACAAAAGATAATAATTAGAAAAAATCCATCTAAAAAATCCATTAAATCTTTTAGTTTTCTGTTCTTGAATTCAATAATTCTTCTTAACACATAGCTTCGGCACAATCTTCAGCACAGCAACAACACAAGATAGCACAACAAGTACCACAGAAGGCTGAACAACATCCACCACCACTCTTTTGTGGTTGTTGTTGAACGTACATTGGTTGTGGTTGTTGATAATATTGTTGTGGTGGAGGACCTTGATGATAATAACCACCTTGTGGAGGAGGAGGACCTTGTTGATAATATGACTAATTTATTGTTAGTATTGGTAATCAAAGAAGAAAAAAAAAAGATTAGATTGTTTAACTCAAATATATACTGTTGACATCCCTTGATAATAATTATTCTTGAATTTGATAAACAATAAAAAAGTTCTCCTTGCAATGTTAAGCCCCCCGCTGTCTTTCCCACTCAACCAACGTGGTAAATTCAAATCAGTGTACACGAACTCGGGGGGGGGGGGGGGAAAAAAAAAAAAGAAAAGCTCCCTGTAAATATTAACTCTATGCCCTGGGCTCTGTAAATCAATTAACTAATGAATAAAACATGTAGAACTAGATTATATATTTCAATTGATTCAAGAATGAAATTGATTGGGAAACATTTAAACAGAATACATTCGAATCAAGGGAATCTAAAAACTTGGCTTGAATTTAAAACACCCCCAATTCAAATAACACATAAAATATTGTAATTGGATCGAATGAGCTGATAGTAGGACATGAAATGGACCATACAGACAAGACATATGATGAATTATAAACGATTTAAAGTAGAATGTAAACACAAGGGGGTGGAATCAAATCAATTGTCGTCACTTTGAGTTATTCAAGACTAAAAATCAAAATGAAATAGGAAAATTGACATACCATGATTTTATGAAATGTTTAAATAATCTTTGAAAATGATATCAAATATTGAAAATAAGTAAAATAAATTCAAGACCAGAAATCCAAAAAAAAAAAAAAAAAAAAAGAAGGAAGGACTATATATATAAAAAAAAAAAACTTAACAAAAGGACAAAATGAAACGTTTAAATATTTTTTTCATTTAGACGTTAAAAAAAACAAAAATTATCAATTTTGTGTTTACTTTTTGGTTTTCATTCTTTGTTTGTTATGAAAGAGAAGAGAAAAATTATCTCACACATTCACTCATTCACTACCAAATGATTTTCAATTTCGAGTGATCGGCTTGTCTTTGTCTTTGTCTTTGGTTTATTTTTTCTTCTTCTTCTTCTTCGGTTTTTCCCTGCCGAAACTAAAATTTTTACTACCCATCGCCATCACCACCGCCATATCTGGCACAGACGCATGCACAACCCACTCACTCTCATCATTTTTTTTTTATTTTTTTTTTTTGGCTCAGCCTTGAAAATAATAGAACAAACAACCACCCGGAAGTAATGACCTTAGATAGTCACAACTAACTAGTCAACACAACCAACAACTTTTTATTTATAGAATTGTTATTCTATATATAAAATAAATCAGGTGTCGAATTATTCTCCTTATTATTTTTAGATCAGCCCTATCTTGATTAAATCAAATAGTATTCACCACTGTAACACGTTCTACAATTTCTTCTTTCTTATTTGCTCAACAAAATTTCAAACAACAACAACAACAAAGCTTTCTCTTTCTCCGCCAATAACAATAAAGAATTGTTTCAATCGGCTTTGTTAGATATATCCACCACCAAGGTCTCTTCTTTTTTTTTTTTTTTTTTCTTAACCTTAGTAAATCAATACTGCCTAATTAGTAATTGTTTTCTTTTTAAGAATCATTGTATTCTAACATACACGACTTTTATTTTGCTTTTTTCAATCGGAACGAAATTCATGATCTTTTAGGTTAGTAGATATTTCCGTTTTTTTGATTTTTATTTCCGAGACAACAACAACAACAAGAACAACAACAGCGATATCGATGATGATGTGGTTATTGATATCCGGGATTAGGGGTCTAAGAAACAATACCAATTAATCAACCAACCTCATGAGATCCCCCTCCTACTACAACACTATGTACTATTATTAACTTACTTGCTGCTTGAATTTTTGTCAAAACACAATAATTATACGGGAGGAGGAGGAGGAGTAGCAAAAAAGGGTGGGACGTATGTTTGCAATTGTGTTATTAGCTAAGCCTCTTTGCAAATATTCCTCCATCCATCATTAAATCCACTCCTCATTATTGGTAGTCAATTCATTTCTCTATTGTTGTAGTAAAGCTATAAAACCAACCAATTATAGCATTTCTTCATTACATTTATTTAAAGAGATATTATTTCATTTTGTTTGCTTGTATAGCCTTGAACATAGCCATATGTGTCAGATTTGCTGCTCCTGATTTTTCTTACTTCTTACTACTACTTAACAACAACAATATCAAATACCTCTTGTGTATCAATTTATAATATTAGTCTAGAACATTATTAGCTTGTAATAATACAATCATCATACCTATTTATCTTGATTTAATTTTGCAACTATAACTACACCTGCTGTTGTTGCTGTAGTTGTTGTTGTTGTTGTTGTTGACCTTCAACAAATGACATTGCTTCTTCTTTATTGATCTCATTAACTGAACTAACTTTATTACTAAATGTTACTCCATAAAATTTATCACCACTCAATTGTAATAATTCAGGTCTAAAAGTAGTACAAATAAATTGTGCCCCTTGATTTCTTCCTTCATTGTCATTGTTATTGGTATTATTTCTTGATAATTGATAAATCAATTTAGCCACACTAATACGATATTGAGTATCAAGATTTGAATCAATTTCATCAAATAAATAAAATGGAGCTGGATCACAATTTTGTATAGCAAAAATTAATGCAATGGCACATAATGATTTTTGACCACCTGATAATTGTTCAATTCTTTGTTGTTCATCATTTTTAGAATTAAATGATACTGATATAGCCACTCCTGAATAATTATCTATATCATCATCAGAATTATTATCAGAATCAGGGTTATCATTTTTCTTTTGCATAATTAAATTACCTGTACCTCGAGGTACTAATTTTTCAAATATTTGTTTAAAAGATTTAGCAACTTGATTAAAAGATTTTTTAATAGCATTATTTTTTTGTTGTTGTAAATTAATAATTAAATTTTCAATTGATGATTTAGAATTATTTAAATCAATTCTTCTTATTAATAAATCTTCTTTTTGTTTATTAAATAAATTAAATTGTTCAATAGCTTTTTTATTTATATGAGAATATTTTGTTAATTCTTGATTAATATCATTTAATTTATAAAGTAATTGATTTGAATTATATTGATCATATTTATTTGATTGAAATGCTTCTTCAGGTAAAACTCCCAATTGTCGAATTTTTTGATTAGCATCATCTTTCATTTGTAATTTAATCAGTTTTTGATTTAAAAGATTATTAGTTTGTTTCAGAAATTTTTCAATATTTTTAATGATTTTAATTTGTTGATTATTAGCTCGAATTAATTCTTGTTCACAATTATTGATTTCTTCATTGATTTTAGTTAAATTTTCAACAATTTGTAAATTACGCAGTTGACTAGTATCTAATTGAATATGTAAACTTTCTAATTCTTGTTGTAATTCTTCATATTCTAAATTGGTGGTCTTGCTATTAAAATTTTTTTGCTCGTGTTGTTGTTGCTGTTTTTGTTGTTGTTGTTGTTGTTGACGATATTTGTTTAATTTCGGTTGTAAATTATTAATCACTTCACTTTCTATTCCTGAAATCTTAGTATCCAATTCTGATGATCTAGTAACTATATTATCTAACTTAGATTCTAATTCAATGGCCAATTTAGATAATTCATCTAATTCATTTTGTTCTTTTTCAGTTAAAACTTGAGTGAATTCACTATTCAATTCCAATTCATATTGTTTCAAATTCACTTTAATTGAATTTTTTGTGTTTTGTAAATTATGTAAATTAGATTTTAATGATGATATTTCTTGATCTAAATTGAATTTTTTATTATTCAATTGAGATAATTCAATTTTAATTGGTTCTTTACTAACTGATAATCGATCTAAATCTCGAACATTCAATTGTAATTCATTATTCAATTTATTTAATCGAGAATTTATTGATTCAATTTCTTCTGTCACTTTTATTAACTCTCTATTAGTTTTCTCTAATTCTTGTTTCTTTCTTGCTTGGATTTTAAGGGCATCAATACGAGAATTTTTATAATCACGATACCCTCCTGATAAAACCCCTCTAGTATCAACTCTATCACCATCTAATGTGATACAACTCAATTTATATTTACGAGATAATTCACCACCTTTCAGTAATTCACTAACAACAAGAGTTTTACCAAAAATATGTTTGATGGCCTTGTAAACTTGTTCATTATATTTCAATTTCTTTATTAATGGAAGACATTGATTTTCATGAGAATCAGGATATTCAATTTCAATATTATCAATACGATTCAATGGAACAAATGTCACTCTACCGGATTTATTACGAATTAATTCTTCCATTATCGTAGCAGCAGTGACATCAGTATCAACAACAATATGAAATAAAGAATTACCAGCAATGACTTCTGCTGCTGTTTTATACTTGTCATTAACATTAAACAATTCAGCAACAGTTCCATACACACGATCAGATAAATTCAATCGTTGAGCTATTTGTTTTACTGCAGCAATACCTTGAGCTTGAGCTCTATCCATAGTTTGATTAACTACATTAGTGGCATTGGTCAAATCATTGGTTAATGAATCATGAACACTTTTCAATCTAATTTCATCACGCCACAAAACTTTTCTTTGATCCACCAACTGAGTGATTTGTTGTTTTGAATCATTAATAGTTGTTTTCAAATTAGCAAGGGTTTTGATATGTTCTTCATCATTTAAGGAATCGTTTAATTTTTTTATTGATTCCGATAATTCTTCTAAACTAGATTCTCTAGTTTTCACTTCATTGGAAATATGACGCATTTCTTGATCTTTATCAATGATTTGTCGTTTCAATTTTGCAATTTCATTATTCAACCATGAATCACGATCTTTTTTATTGATAAATTTCAGAAATCTATTTTGCTTAGAGTATAATGCTCTTTGTTTTGAACTTATCTCCAATAACTGTTGTTTTAAATTTGATTCTTCTTGTTGTAATTTGTTTAGTTCCGGTTTATAATGAGAAATTTCTTGTTTATGTTGATGTATTTCCAATTGAAGATTATCAATTTGTTCATTAATATGAATGTATTGTTCTTTAGATAATTCATTATTTAATGACAATTCTCGTAATTTGATCTCTTTTTCAGCAATAATTTTCAATAATTGATCACAATCTAAATCAGATTGTTCTTTTTCTAATTTCAAAACTTTGGCAGAAATTTTCAATTCATTAATTGAATCTTGTAATTCAACACATAATTTTTCTCGTTTTTCTAATTCAATTAAATCTTGTTTACTTTCTTGTAATATTGATTGATGTTTTTCTTCTAATTCTTCCAATGATTCATTTAATTCATTATATTCTCTATCGAAAATATTAAATTCTAAAATTTTTTTCAATTTATCTAATTTTTGGAAATTTTTCAAATCAGAACTTTCAATTTGTAAATCTTTTAATCGTTCTTCAATACTAACCAAAGTTTCATCAATTCTTGTTCGTTTCAAATTCGATTGATTCATTTCTTTCATTGATTCTTTCAATTTATTTTCGAAAACATTGGCTCCACTCACTTCTTTCAATAAATTCAATCGTTCATGATTTTTAGAATTGGTTAAACTAGTAATTCTACCTTGAGGTACAATATAATAAGGATTTGATCGAGAAAATCCGGCACTCTCTAAAAGATTCATAATATCTGATCGAGTAGCAGATTTCCCATCTAAAGAATAATCATCTTTTTTCAATCCAATTGTACGTCTAATACTAATTTCTGGTTTATTTATTGGGAAACGACCATCGGCATTATCAAAGATAATTTCAACATAGGCTGACATAACTGTACCAGATCCTTCATGAATCAACCCTTGTCTTTCTTCTCTTGACATATGAGTATATGCATCACTCAATACAAATCTAATGGCAGCAAAGAAATTTGATTTCCCTGATCCATTACGACCAACAACAACATTACAATGAGGAGAAAGTAAATCAATTGTAGTAGTGTTTTTATAGGTCTTGAATCCTTGAATAATGATCTTCTTGATATACATATTGCTTTATCGTTAGCAAATAACCACTCCAAGTATTGTGTTGCAGTTTAAATAAAGTTGGGTGTTAGTAGTAAATTGGAATTCTTTTAATTGATTGATAGAATATATGAAGAAACAAAAAAAAAAAAAAATAGTATCAATAAACAAGACGCGTCCTTCATTTTTTTTTGGCAACACCACCACTCCCCCCGAAATCCCATTACTAAGAGTTTTGAACAAAGTACACACAAACACCAAATAGAGATTTTACCAGAAAAGTTCCTTGTTCTAATATCTATATCAAGGGTTAACATATCTATTGTCAATGGATTTCATGTCATTTGCAATATGATTATTTTATTTGAAACTGTATATTCTTCCTATCATTCATTTCCTGGTTGAGTGTTCATAAATTTCCTGCACAAAACCCCAGTTTCAAGGAAGAAAGAAAGAGATTTCATTTCTCATTTGTGTGTGTGTGTGTGTGGGTGTGTGTGTGGCGAAAACACCATCTGGAAGAAATTTTAAAGTTTTGTCGGTTTTTTATCAATTATTATCGTCATCGAAACATCCACTATATAAAATCTTAAAAATTTTTTTGACCAACCCAATTCGTTTTATTTTTTTTTTAAAAAAATGGCAGGAGGAAGAAAGAGGAAAAACGAGGTTAAGAAACCAAATCCTATTGCAAGATCAACTGCAGCAATTTTTCAAGATATAAATAATTTAGATGAATTAGAACCAAACCCACAACCAAAAACTGAAATTGAAATTAACCAGGAATCCAATGATGAACCAACAGGTAATCCTGAAGATGATATTGCCAATGCTAGTTTCCCATTCAACTATTTGTATCGAGTACAAGATCATTTAAATGAGAATATGTCAGTAGTACATGGTGTTCAATGTTTGGTTTGTTTATTTTTCATTCAAATGGTATATTTAGATAGAGTTAAGATTATTAATTATTCTAAAGATGAACATTTACCTATGCAAATAATTGCTGTTATTTTTTTCAATTGGGTAGGAGTATTTCTTTGTACTGTTTTAGGGATTGTTAAGAATAAGAATAAAAATAAAAATGAAGGAAACAAAATGATTACAGATTTCAATTATATTTATAGTTTATTACTCCCGGCATTATTAAATATTTTACATTTTAATAAAGATTGGCTTTTAGTTAATCTTTCATTAAATTATTTTATTATTGATTCAATGAATCCTATTTTCAATTTATTTTCATGTTTAGGATTTTATGAAGTTTATAAAGATGAAGAAACTACTTTGATTTCAACATTTCAATTTGGTCAATATGCAACAATCTTTTTGGTATTCCAATATATATTAAATTATATAAATACTGAAGAAATTGATGATGAAGATAACAACATTATTAAATCAAGAATAACTTTGAAAAAACTGGAAATTCATTTGATCATATTATTACTTATTAATATCTTGTTCAATCCGGCATTTACAAATGGAGATGTTTTACCCATGAAAATATTCCAAAAACTTATTATTAGTTTTATTATTTCAAGTTTTTTCACATTCCCAATTGTTAGTTTCACTCCAGGAATTCTTATTATTTTAATTTTTGGTGGGATTTTTTATGGATTTACAATCTTTCAATTAACCCCGATTTTGAATGATAACGCTCTAAATTGGTTATATAATTATGTTATAAAAGATGAAACAAGAATTTACATTCTTTCAATATGGGTGATCATGTCCATGACTATTATTCCAATTGTATTTTATTTTGCCAATTATTTGAAACTTAATACTAGAAGAAAGATTTGGCATGGTTTAATGGTAATTGCATTATGTTTCACCCTGGAAATATTATTTGATCAAATTGAATTTACATTAATAAGTTTATTAGGAACATTAATTGTTTTCATGGTGGTAGAAAGTGTTAGATACAATAGAATTTCTTATATTGGAGAATTCTTACACAAGACTTTAACTGTTTTCCAAGATGCAAAAGATTTACAAGGACCTTTAAATTTGTCTTACATTTATTTATTAGTTGGGGTTACTATTCCTATAGTCTATGATTATTTGATCAATAAAGATACTGTCACTATTATCCGATACAGTGGATTGATCACTTTAGGTATTGGTGATACTTTTGCTTCAGTTATTGGTAAACGTTTTGGTACTTTTAAATGGAAGGGAAGTAATAAATCAATACAAGGAACAATTGCTTTTATTGTAAGTGTATTTCTTTGTATTTATGGAGTTGATTATTATTTGACCCATAATAATACAAATTATCATCCAATTAAAAATTGGGAAAATGCTTTTGTCACTATACTTTTAGCAGGATTCTTGGAAGGAACATGTGATATTAATGACAACTATCTTATTCCAATATTTTTCCCCATTTCCTATCAATTGTTAAACAAAAGCTACAAATAAGTAAGTTAAAGACTATAATAGTTAGATTAATTCTAATATAAATATATATATATATATATGTGTGTGTATTTGTATTTGTATAAAGTAATGAACAATTTGGATTAAGTATCCTCAACTTTCATGGTTTCTTCTGTTTTTTTTTGCAACTGGTGACGACGATGATGGCTATGTCTAAGGCGCGTGTATGCCTTGAGTTTATTGTCGTGCAGATCGTACCAATGCATGGATACACGTGAATCAATCCTTAATTAATTAAAGGGGGAGTGAGAGGGAAGTTAATTTTGCCTTCCCTTCGCTTCCTTTTAGTAATAACATCGTCGTATAGAAAAGAATAATGAAATCAAGAAAAGTTTTGAAAATCGAATCATAATTGAACAATTAATAAACCATTTTTTTTTTTTTTTTAATTCTAGCCCGGTTGTTTCTATTACTATTACTATTTACCTCAAATTTGACTTGGATTTTATATTCATATTTAGAAAGAAAAAGAGAAGTTTTTTTTTTTTTTTTTTTTTTTTTTTTTTTTCATCAAACTTTTCTGAAATAAATCATGGATGTGAAAACACCTAGATCTAAAAAAATCTTTAATAGATCACAAATTATTGATTTAATAGCTGATGGGAAAGTCATTGTTATATATAAAAACAATGTATTAAATTTAACATCATGGATCAAAAAACATCCTGGAGGAGATAAAGCAGCTTATCATATGATTGGGAAAGATGCTACTGATGAAATGCATGCTTATCATTGTGATGAAACTGTTGATACTTTTAAACGATTTAAAATTGGTGAAATAGAAGGTTCAAGATGGGAGAATTTGTTACCTCCAATTCAAGGTGGGATTTATTTAAAAGGTGGTCATCATCATGAGAATCGTCACAATAATAATAATAAGGAAACTTTGGATAATAAATTAGATAATGATAATTCAAATTCAAATTCAAATTCAAATTCTACTTCAGATTTGGAATGTTTAACAACAACTAATTCTTGTGATAGTATTGATAATAATTCTATTAGTGAAATAGATATTGCCAATTATAAAGGGGTTGGATTTATTCCTCTGGTAAAACCAGTTGTACCTCAAAATCAATTAGTTACTAAAACTAATATGGAAAAATTTTTCCCAATTATTAATGAAGAAATGAAAAAAAAAGTTATTAGAAATCCTAAAATATTATTAACCAATTATGATAATAAATTATCTCAAGAAGATGTTATGTCATTACCATCATTAGATTATGATTCTCAACGAATTTTACGTGATAAATATAATGAATTACATCAAACTATAATTGATTATGGATTATATAAATGTAATTATTGGGATTATTTCCGAGAAATTATGAAAATTGGATCATTGTTTCTTTATTCATTAATTTTTTTAAAATTAAATCAATTAATTTTAAGTGCTATATTTATAGGAATGGCATGGCATCAAGGTACTTTTATTGCTCATGATGCTGGTCATATTGGTATCACTCATAATTATCAAATTGATAATATATTTGGAATGATTATAGCTGATTGGTTTGGTGGATTAAGTTTAGGTTGGTGGAAAAGAAATCATAATGTTCATCATTTAATTACTAATGATCCAATTCATGATCCTGATATTCAACATTTACCATTTTTCGCCGTTAGTGTAAGATTATTTCAAAATATTTATTCAACTTATTATGATAAAATTTTACCATTTGATAAATTTAGTCAAATTTTAATTCCATTACAAAAATATTTATATTATCCTATTTTATGTTTTGGAAGATTTAATTTATATAGATTATCATGGACTCATGTTATTTATGGTCAAGGACCAAGACATGGGAAAGCTGCTTGGTTTAGATATTTTGAATTTTTCGGACTTTGCTTTTTTTTCTATTGGTTTTTTTATTTATTAGTATTTAAATCAATTGAAGGAAATTGGAATAAATTTAATTATATTATGATAAGTCATATAACAACAATGTTGGTACATGTACAAATCACATTATCTCATTTCCCCATGTCAACTGCTGATTTAGGAGTTAGTGAATCATTCCCTTCAAGACAAGTTAGAACTACTATGGATGTTGATTGTCCAGAATGGTTAGATTTTTTACATGGTGGATTACAATTTCAAGCTATTCATCATTTATTCCCAAGATTACCTCGTCATAATTTAAGAAAAGCTCAGCCATTTGTTATTAAATTTTGTGAAGAAGTTGGATTAAGTTATTCAATTTATGGTTTTGGTGAAGGTAATGAAATTGTTATAAGTAGATTAGCAGATATTGGTAAACAATGTTCAATATTTTTAGATGCAACAAGACATTATGAAGGAGATTTATATTAGATACACAAACATATATATATATATATATATATATAGATAGATAGATAGATTATTATGGTAAGAGCTTTTTCTTTTTCTTTTTATGTCTATGTCTATGTCTATTTCATAACATCATGATTTATTAAACCATGGTCATTTAACCATTTAATAAATTCTATTACTTTTTCATTTTCATTAGTCATATGATCTTTACTAACAAGATGTTTAAATAATGACAGTTTATTCATCAAAGTATTTTCTGTTCTATTGGAATATAATTTAGGTATTAAAATAGGAATTCCATTAATAAATTTCCGATAATGAGTTAATTCATTATAAGTTGATGTTATAGGATTTTCATTTATAGATTGCTTTTGATGATGTTGTTGTTGTTGTTGTTCATGTAAATTTTTACATTTATTACCAAATTTACATTTTTTATTAAGTTGATAAAATCGACATATATTTATACTTTTCAGCTTTTTAGTGAGTGTATTGGATGATTCATTGTCATTTTTCCTTTTATTGATGTTATCAGTTTTGATAATATCGTTATCGTTATCGTTATCCTTTTGTTGTTGTTGTTGTTGCCTTTTAAGTTCAATATTTTTATTTGTTGGCCAATTTCGTTTTCTTTCTTCTATCCATTTCGCTATATCTTCTTCAGTTTGTAAACTAATATTTGTACCTTGAATATATATTGTTTCATTTGTGTATGCCTTGGGAAGTGCTTTTTCCTCATGTTCATCATTTTCTTCCTCTTTGTCATCGTCATCATCATCATCATCATTATGATGAGTCAGATGATTTTGATTGTTGGTTTCATTACCCACTGACACATTATTTTGGATTTTAGAGGTAAGTTCTGGTTCTTTTGGAATCTCATTGGGTAAATGTGTAGGCAAATCAAATATAAACAGGTTATCCATTTTTAAAAAAGACTGTTTGGTTGTAATAGAATTGATCAAAAGATCTATGGGGCAGATGGTTTTTTTTTTTTTTTTTTTTTGTCGCTCTATACAACAACAACCAATTACTGTTGCAAATATTGATTTGAGTGCCACAATTACTTCATTATAAATTCACAAAATATCTTATTCAAGCTTTCGGCGTCTATGTGATCTACATTATAGTTGTATTTATACCACTGAATGCATCTCAACTTTAACCTCACCTGAATAACCCATCAACCCAATTATTCATCGCTGTCGTTCGTTGCCTTGTTAACACAAAATTAATGTATAAACCAACAAAAAGTGGTTCCTTAAATAATCATCATCATCATCATCATCAAGAGAACCATTCATTTTTTAAAGGACAATACTATCTTCTGTATTCTGATCATATGAACTCATAGATTCACCAGAAGTTACATTATTTTGTTAGAATATCCTCTTCCAGTATATATAAGAAAAAAAATATTACTGTTATGTTTACAATTAGAATTGGTAATTGAAATAACACTATATATAGTAATACTAAATTAAAAAACTATATGATTCATTATTATTACTATAGTCATCCCTAACATTACCTTTAATACCATTATAATAATAATAATTATCTTGACAATAATCATATTGATCATTTACAAATAAATCTTGCTGCTGTTGTTGTTGTAAATTTGGAGCCAATAAAGAATCAGATAATTTTCTACTTCTTTCATTAATTAAAATATTAGGATTATTACTTTTAATTAATAATTTTGTTTTTAAAATTTCATTATTATATTTAAAATACTGTTCTAATTTTAATATATTTGGAATTGATAAATTAGAGTTATCATCATTAACGACTGATAATGGAGGAACTTTGATTTTTGTCATTGATTTTTTAAAATCATTAGTTGATTCCAATACACATTGATCATCTTGATTATGATTATGATCATAATTATCAGATACAGTATCTAACATATTCCCTGGTGCAATTACTGAACCGGAATAATTGATTAATTCTTCATCGATATCGTCATAATACTCATACTCATAATCATCATCATCATCATCATCGATAATAGCACATTCATCATGGAAATGATAAGTAAATTGATTTAAAATGGCTGGTGGTAAAACCCCAATTTTTATAGGTTTATTATAATATGGTTCAATTGAACGTTTTCTTGCTTTGATATCAACATTGGTATCAGTAGGTTCATTGTCATTGGTGATATTTAATGGTGGAGCATATTTTAATTGAGTATTAGTGATACTTGGTAGATCTGGTGATACAATTGAATAATTTCTATTGTTACTAGGTTTTATTGAAGTTAAATTGGAAATAAAGTATGGTTCTTTTGTCATAGAATCAAAGATGATAATGATGATAAAAAGAAAATAAAAAAGAGGGGGCAAAACAACAAATAATGATTTTTTTAAAAAAAAAAAAAGATTTTCAATTGATTGTATATATATATATATTTCTGTATAATCAATAATAATAATAATAAAAATTAGTTATCTTTTTTATTTCTTATCTATTATGACTTGTGATTTGCTTAGTTTTTGTTTTTTTTTTGCAATGGGATGAATGATGGATTTAGTAGCAGTAGCAGCAGCAAATTCAGAGATAAGAGATTCGGAATTGGAACCTGCATAAAGAACAACAACAGCACAATATTTTTTGGAACCACACACACACACACACACACACACACACACTCACACACAAACATATGCACTCTTGTTGGCGTTATGGGGTTAACCTCGGATAAGTGCGTGGGCATGCGCACACGACTTATATTAGGTATATATAGCTGGACAATTTCCCCTCTCGACGTCGAGTCGCAGAAGAGGAATTGAGAAACTTTCTAAGAATATATATACTTAGTAGGAGCTCTCCCACAAAAAGTCCTACAGATTAGAAGTTATTACAAGTACTCAATAGCAAATTTAGAGACCCCATCTCCTCCTTCCGGAGCGATAACGCAAAGGAGATGCCAAGTAAGGCTCTATTAGCTACAATAGGTATCGATAGAGATGAGATACCTGGTTATTCGTTCGTCCTCAATGGACGTATCAAAAGAGCGAATAGAACCATGATTTCCATCATACGAAAAATACCACTATCCTTTGGTCCGTATCTTTTTCTCCAAGAAAATCTAATACAAATTTTTTCCACTACACCACATCAGCTATTCTATAACAACCACTACACATTACCTTTCATTTCACTTTGGTCAAGATTTACTTATTAAAGTCAATTCTCCAAATGAAGCAATCTCTCTCGGCATTTCCCATTCATAACAAGCTAATTCCAGATACCGTCAAAGGTACATTTTTGGGTTACGGGAGCGACAGCTATTCTTACGTGGTCATGTTTTAAACACTCAACTATCCTATTCGTCTTACGACAAATGTTACAGTTTTACCATCTTTCGACAATATTTTCTCATTTTTTTCCCGAGTGAACATTGATGATGTCAATAACATGAAAGTCAGCTTTGATCGACTCGAACAAGTATATGATGGTACTATCAGCGACGCCGAAAAGCCGCCTTTAACATTTTTAAGTCCCGAGTTAGTTGACACTACTTCGACTACAAACACAACTGAATCCAATACGTCACCAGACCCAAATATCAATCCTCCTTCTGAAAACCATGCTGATGACGACAATTTATTGGATAAATTACAACAGAAATACCCTCAATTGGCAACCTCAATTAAGAGTAAATTAAAAGAGATCGATTCTCACTTATTCCAGGATCCCTCAACTGATAGTTCAGAATCCACCACCACCAACTCCAGACGTACCAATAATTGATTCACCACCTACATCACTTCACGAGGCTACAAGGACTCAAGAATCCACCATTATCGACCCACCAAGTGATGTTAGGAATACCTCTCTGGAAGTTCCAATTGTTCACAACACACAGGACGCTATCACTGATATCCACACTCACTCATCAGATCCAAATACGAACGGATATTCCAAATGGGACGAATTGTAACCCGGAACGGCTTGCCACCACTGATGAAGTGAAACCTATCCAAGTTTTTGCTAGGAATAACTCAATGACGTCTAATACGAGCTCTTTTCAAAACAATTCTATGGATACCATCTCAGATCCCGAAGAGACACCGCCTGCTGGCCAAAATGCAGACTCAGAGGATCACGAACAAGTTTCAGGTTTGGATGTTCCATCAACGGATACATCTACTATCACACAAGACACATTGAAAGACAGTCTTGATGAGACATCAAAGGGAATTACATATACTGATTTGGAGCTAACGGCCGATGCTTCTAAATCTCCCGTCTCCCAAGATTTGTATCACATTACTACAACCGAAGGTGAATCTCCGACTACTTCCAATAGTGTGATACAATCCCTGTCTCTTCAGCTGAAGAATTGGTGAACTCATCAGCCAGCACCAAAGAGAGTGCTGTTGTCCCTCCAACTCCATCTCCACCACCTCCAGATGGAGAGTTGATAGAAGGCAATACTACACCAGCCACTTTGCAAAAACATATCATATGGATAGTATAAACCAATATAATGGTGGCGGGAAGCTTTACCTGATACTACCAACAACACCTCCCAGAAGGAGGACACTACTACTACTACTAGTACAACAACAAAAGACTTCAGTAGTAACAACACCCCTGACCATGATGACTCCAAGTCATCCACAACTAAATCCACTCGAAAATCAAGAAAGCGTCCACGTCCTGTGGATCACGACAACAACGAAACCAATCCCGTTGTTACAAAATTTGGACGCACAATTCACTCACCCCAAAACGGGTACTTATACCAAACTGTCAAGAAAGTATCTCCACGTGACCCTCACTGGAAAGAAGCCAGATTTAAAAGAGATTCAATTCCTCATTGACAAAGATATATTTGAAGCAATTCACCCGATCACAAAGCAACGGGAAAAAAATACTTTGTACCTGTTGGGTTGATACATTCAAAGAAAATGACGAGAAACACACAGTATATAAGAGTCGCTGGTGTGGTCATGGGCAACTTTCAAGTTGCAGGCGATTCATACGAAGTGGGGAAGACATCCTCACCCGTTGCTGATTTTTTATCCATCCGTCTTCTTATTGCCCTTGCAACAGAATTGGGTTGTTTTTGTTGAACATTTAGACATTTTCAACTGCTTACTTAAACGCCCGATTACACGGCGAACAAATATTTTGCTACCCACCACCTAGACACCATAATGACAAAAAAAAAAAAAAAAAATGGTGTTTTTTTTTTTTTGGCGTCTAAAAGCTGCATTATATGGCATGCGACAGGCTGGGGGGTATTATTGGTACCAAAGAAATTTCTACCACACTTCAAGAATTTCAACTCATCGAATTAAAAGTTGGGAACGGCATTTTTTTTTTTTATCAACATTTACCTAATGCTTAAGTTTTTCATAATTGACGTTTACATTGATGATTTACTCATTCTTGGTTCAACCTGTGAGATTATTGTTAATTCCGGACAGAAGGTTGTAAAACCAAGTATAAATTAAAACAAAAGTTTTGAACACCTTGATAAATTAAGCGTAATGATGAAGTATCACCGAGTATGGAGCATTATTTCAGCATCAAATGTAACTTTAATTTAAAAATGATTTCATTAGCAAAATACTTGTTATTGGGATAGTAATAAGCCTCCTCGTCAACGTAAATTGGAGGAACAGTATCTGAAGTTAATACATAATCCTTTAAACCTGGAAAATGTTTCCAAATTTCTGAAAACATATCTTGCCACTGACCACCAGTGTTTGGTGACAAATGGGGAATGTCCTTATACTTAGCAACAAACTGGTCACCACAACTGATACCTCTGTTAATAATACGGGTAGACTCGCCAGATGGGAGTTCCGAGAGGAGTAATGTTGTTCGAGTTGATCATCATCTGTTGAAAATAATGCACCATATATAATCTTCCATGTTGGAAAAACCATTAGTAGTGGGTCAAATTTTTTTTGAATAAAATCTTTAGTGATAGGATTGTTCTCAGAAGGGGATGAAGACATCGTGGATTTTGAAATGGCAGATAAATAAAATTAAAAAAAAACTAGTTTTTGACTTCTAATCTATAGGAACTTTTCTAAGAATACATACATATATATACTTCCTAGGGGCTCTACAACAAAAAGTCCTTACATCTCTTTGTCTCTTTTGGAAACGTGGCCATTTCCATTAATATATTTTATCTATCTATCATAGTAATAATAATAATAGTTTATCATATCATATCCATATGGAAGAGAAGAGAAGAGAAGTATAATTCATTATAGTCAACGTCATACCCAATTTGTGTATTGCGAGATCTATCTCTCCGCCAGTACCCCAATAATAATTCAAATTTTTCCAAATCGTTAATTTAAATAAGCATCTCCCCCACCACCACCACCAACCAATACAAATCAGGTTAATTATTTTTGAAGAAAAAAAAAAAAAAACCATTATACTCCAAACATTGATTTATTTGTATAAATCATTTAAAAAGTGGTTAAACCCAAAAAGGGGGCAAAGGGGAACAGTTTTTCATTTCGTATTTATGATTTTGGGTAGGGGGCGATTAATTTTTCTCAATTTCCCACGACACCGAACGTACTAGTAGTAGTAGTAGTGGTAGTAGTTGTGATTACAAAATACATTATTATAAATTTATTTATCAACAAAGAACAAGAAGAACAAGAAGAAGAACAAAAAGAAGAAGAAGAAGCAAAAAAGAATGGCTAAAGAAGTAAATATAATTATGCATAGTCCATAGTCCAGAAATCTACATTACATTGAATTGTTGGAATATGGAAGTGTAACCCACCATCGTGTAATTCAAGTCTTAGTACAAAAAACGATGAGCAAACAGAAGAGACAAGCACTTTGTGTCATTGTAATATGAACAGACAGACAGACAGATAGATAGAATGATAGCGAATGATAGCTTTAGACGAGAAAGCTGAATATATATATATATATATAAAAGGAGACTAAAGGCCTTCTAATTTAAGCAAAGTAGTATAAGATAGAGAATAACGAGAATAACGAGAATATATATATATATAATATGTGCGGTATGTATACATAAACTATGTCATGATTTCTTGAGTTAACTCTGTGACACTGCACTAAATCTAACAGTTATAATTGTTAAATCAAACAGCTTCAGCTTTAAAACAACTTCCCTTTAAATTCTCTTTTTGTCACTTTTTTTGTCACTTTCTTTCTTTCTTTCTTTCGTTGATGTTACAAAGGGACTCTTATGGATAGAATATAATAAAATAGAATAGAATATAATAATAATAATAAAAAAAAAAGAGAACACAATTAAGAACTAAAGAAATAGCATGTGAAATGGATTATTATTAGTTTGTTATAATTTCAACAACAATTTACATCATAAGGATATATATATATATATATATATATATAAATTAAAACTTATCATTTCTAAACGAGTGAGATTTACCAAAGGTAGAGAGAGAGAGAGAGAATTTACAATTTAAGTTAGACGAGGCTTGGGTAGACGAAACATAATTCTTCTTCTTCTTCTTCTTCTATATCTACTACTTCTATCTAGTATTATTTGATTGATGACGTAAATATAATGAATTGGAAATTTAGAAGCAAACCAAAAACCAAAAACCAAAAAAGCAAACCAAAAAAAGCAAACAAAAACAAATTTCAATAAAATAAGTTAATCATCATTATTTAAGTCAAAGGAAAAATAGTTAAATTTATTGATATATATGGAAAATAATAAAATCACATTCTTAAATATTCAAATATTTTCTTCTTCATCATCATCATCATCATTTTATTTGATTGATTACTTATACTACCCTTGAATTGGATTGGATTAAACCAAATAATAATATATTACTATTACTATTACTATTACTATTTTATTTAGTTTGTTGAAATGTCTCACTTTTATGCACAATTGAATAAAGAAATAATAACGTCAATCTCCTTGCATTAAATTGTTTATTTGCCACTACTACTACTATTACTACTACTACTACTATATTCAATTTCTATATTATATCTTTTTCCGCTTCTACTTCCGCTTCTATTTTTCTTTTTGTAGTTTACTGGTGTAGTAGTAGTAGTTGATTAATTTATCTTTTTTTGGGGGGTTTAATATGATTGATTATGAATTCTAGATTCAATAATAGGAGAATGTTCCATTTTAGTTGTTTTGTTGATTGGTGTTATATTTTGATCTTACTCTTTATTTCTTATTGTGTAATATTATACCATCCTAATTTTGGTTTTGTATATTAGGCAATTGTCGATTATTTGTGCCGTTGCACCATGTTAATCATATATACATCATCAAAAAAAGTTCTGCAACTTTAAGGAGGAGAATTTGTTGTTTTATCTCTGTTTTGGTTTAACTCTTTCTACTTTGTATTTGTATTTTGCTATTCTAAATTTAAACAACAATAATTATATCATTTAAATTTGCCACCATCTCTACCTCAACCACCTTCGCCACCACCACCACCATTCATAATTGGGTAGTGGTGGAGAAGGTGGTGGAGGGGATCTTAATTGATTATAAATCTGATCCTGCATATATTAGAGACAAAAGTTAGACAAATATACTGTATATAAGCAATTTCAAATTATTATTTTTTAGTTATCATATGGTTTCACTAAGGACTTGGCACATAACCGTGAATATAATTTTTTTTCACTTAGACAACGATTATTAATAATTGTTTACAAATTGAGTAGGATTATAAAGATTTTCCAATATGATATTGTCACTATTGTTGTTGTTGTTACTAGTAGTAGTAGTAGTAGTAGTGATAAAGATATTTGGAATGAGAATTGATTGACTTGTTTTTAATTTTGTGTAATGTCTCACATTCCTGCAATAAGGATTATATATATATATATAACTATGTATGTGTTTTCTTGTTTTTTTTTTTTTTTTATCAACTTGCACGACAACCCAATCTTTATTTTTTCCCATAGTTCCATACATTTTACAATAGAGATATATTCTAGAATGATAGTTAGTATTATTATTATTATTATTATTATTATTAATGTAGGAACTGATAGAAGAATAGTATAAGTGATAAAAAAAAAAAAAAAAAAAACACAAGAGGTAGAAAACCCTTTGTATATATTATTTATTCTCATAATATTTCTTGCTTTGCTTTTCCGTAGTGTATAATCTACAAATTGTTTGCTTGTGTAAGCAAACATGACTAAAATATTATTTATTTTATTTTATTTTTAGTTCTTGCAGGTGACTGTAAATAATGAATATTTTGGAAACAATTATATTATGGATGGTCAATCAATTTCTTTCTTCATTCTTCTTTCTTCTTTCTTCTTTCTCTACTCTTTCACTTCTTATTCGTGTTTAGTTGTTCTTTTTGCTCTTTTTTTCACTTAGTTAATTATCATTCGTACATACATACATACATACATACATTAAACCAGATTATTAGACCTTCCATCCTCCCCCCCCTTCCCAATCAGAATCCGTATATATATATAAACCTGACGATAGAATGGAATTCAGTTTTTTTTTTTTTTTTTGCTTCTTTTTATTTTACTTTGCTTTGATTTGATTTGTTTTGTTTTGATTTGCTTTGTTTTCTTTCAACATTTTACACCATTCTTCACCACCACTATAACTACAACCATTCAGATTAACTTTATTAATGGATATATTTTCAAAAAAAGGGGGAAAAGTAATACTTTTTTTTTGTTTTTAAATTGCTATTATCCATAAACTTATTAAACTTTCTTAGGCATGTATTAATTTTTATTGTCAGAAATGAATTTCATTTGGGAGTACTTTAAAGCTTTTTAATTTAACTTTACTTTACTTTTTGTTTTCAAATGACTCAATTCAAATGACTCAATTCAATTCAATTCAATTCAAACCATATACAAGTTTGTCAGTCTTTTTGTAATATTTAATTCTGACATAATGTCCACCACTTCTCTTAACAACAAAACAAAAAGAAAAAAAAAGATATTCGGATATATAATGTGAATCAAATCCGTCAGAGTTTAATTATTTTGTTTTTGTTTTTGTTTCCATGTGCATAATTCAATGGATGATTAATGATTAAATATTAATACGGAATTCCGTACATAACACACACACACACATACACACACAAATGGGAGAAAGAAATAAGAGGATGCAAACAAACAAACAAAAAGATTTTTTTTTTTTTTCTGGTGGTTGACAACTTTTTTGAGAGAGAAGAAGAAAGAAGAAGAAGGGGTTTGAAAATTTTATCCTATTCAAGTCTGTTTTTTTTTTTTTTTTTTTTTTTTTTTGCAACCACGGTCTTACTAAGATCAACAACCAATACTTTTAGTTGGTTTAATGTAAAGTTGACCTTGATTGACCTTGATTTGGTATGTTTCTTAAATGAAACCCATTATTATGATTAAAAGACAAAGAGAAAGAGAAAGAGAAAGAGGGATGAGAGGTTGTTGCCAATCCTTGTTTCCCCCACATATGTAAATGCATTCCATTTGTTTTTTTTTTTTTTTCAAATCCAATGAAAAGCTAAGGTCTCCAAAATGGAATTTTATTTTGGTTTTGGTTTTATTTTTGCAATAGATAAATTGGAATGAATACTAACCATCATCAAATGTAGACTATACTATACTATAATAATAATAATAATCATTATTATCATCATCCAACCAACCAACCAACCAACCAACCAACCAACCCATTCATTAATTAATTACAATTACAATTTCACTTTAACTTTAATTAAATTTATTTGTTTCATTGTGATAATGAGTACTGGATTACTTCCAATTTCTTGTATTTCTTGTCGGAAAAGAAAAATAAAATGTAATAGAATTAAACCTTGTGATCAATGTATGAAACGACATGTTCAATGTGAATTCCCAGAAAAATTTAGAAATATTAAAATTCAAGAAGATGAATTTAAATCTAAACCTAAACTTGAACTTGAACCTGGACCTGGACCTGAACCTGAACCTGAACTTAAACCTAAACCTAAACCAGAGCCGGAGTCTGAACCTGAACCAGAATTTGAACCTGAAAACACCATGAAATTGATTTATGATCATCCTAGGAAACCTTCTGATAATTCAAGTATCTCAACAAGTGGATCAGGATCGGGATCAGGATCAGGATCAGGATCATTAATGTCATCAGTACCAAGAGAATCAACCGATTCAACTGATTCAATGCCAACTAGTGCTGAAAGTGCCACAAATTCCGATTTTCTTGAAAAATGTTCAGTTATGAGAAATGATTCAATTGATAGAAAATCTTGTTCATCTTCATCAATAACACCTATAACAATTGATTCATTAAAAAGTTCAACTTTATCCACTACAGGTTTACCTACTGACACTGGCACTGGTACTAGCACTGGCACCGGTAATAGTTTAATAATCAATAATAATAATAATAATAATACTTCTAATCGGGAGATTTCTGATTCTGACAAATATAATTTATTGAAAGATGATTATGATATGATGAAGGCAGCAAATACTCATTTATTAAATAGTAATCGATTATTAACTCGTCAATTAGAAGAATTACAACAATCAATCCTTAATTCTTCTGGTCATGGTGGTGGTGGTAGTAGTAGTAGTAGTAATAATAATAATAATATTACTAATGCTATAAACAACAATTATAATAATATCATTAATAAGACTAAAGATTGTGATATTGGAAATGGAAATAGAAATGAAAGTATTAATTCAAATGGTAATTTTCTTCCAACATTATCTAGATGTGGTGATAAACGTGGTAATACATCTGATTCATATTCTGATGAATCACCACCAAATAAAAAAGAAAAAATTGGAGTTTTTGGTCATTCTAAATCTAGTTTCCCTAAAGATTCTGCTAGTAAAAATCAAGGAATATATTCCAATAATCAATTCATTGAAGATAGTGATAGTAATAGTAGTCAACAAAAAGAAACATCATCCTCATCAATTGATAGTGGTAGTAATAGTAGTAGCAGTAGTAGTAGTAGTAGTGGAGGTGAAATTGGTCCTACATTTAGTTTTCAACCATTATCTGAAGAACAAAGGGAATTATTTCATGGACGGAAAATTCATCGTGCCAAACGTAATAGAGGACAAGGACAAGGACAAGGACAAAGGCAAGGAGTTTTGGATCATCAATCATCGAATCAATTATCTTCAAATAAATATCGTTTAACAAATCGTCAATTAAAGCATAATTGGGAACAAGATGTTGATAATTATCAAGATCAAGAAACTATGAAATTTAATATTCAAATACAAAAAAGTTTGAAAAAAAAACCATTACCTATATTACCATCTTATTTATTAAAATATGATGATTTAGATAATAATATTAATAATAATAGTTCTGGTAGTAGTAGCAGTAGTAGTATTAGTAATAATAATACTGATTCTACTATTTATCAAGATGTTAATAAATTAAATTTTGAAGTGATTATTAAATTGGTGAAAAAATTTTTTGAAAATAATTTATATTATCGAACTTTTATATCAAGTAATCATGTTTTCAATTTTTTAAATGGATATAATAATGATAATAATACTGATGATAATGATTGGGAAAATGATGATGATTTATTATTGATATATATGATATTATGTTTATCTATTGAAAGATTAAGTCCTCAAGATTATGTTCAATTAAATTTATTACCTAATGGTTCATTAAATATTTGTACTAAATATCGGAAATATCTTACTCGTCAAGTTTTATATAAAAATTTTGAAAAATTAAAAATTAATTTAATTGATGAATCAATGATTACTATTCAAGCTTATATATTATGTTCAGAATGGTTATTTTTACAACAAAATTATGAAGAATGTTGGAAAATGATGTTTCATGCTTGTTCTATTTCTTATTCAATTGGATTACATATTATGAATCAATATCAAGCAACAACAACAACAACAATAACCAACAATAGTAGTGGTAGTAATGAACAAAATAAACTGTTTAAGAATGTTGTTGATACAACTATAGGAGAATCTAATATTAATAATGGGAAAAAAAATACCGTTAAATTAGAAGGTGATGAAATGAATGATGAAGAAGATTTAAATGCTCAACAATATCGTCTTTGGTATGCTCTTAAATATTTGACTTCAATAATTTGTTCTATATTTGGTCGACCAAATCCTATTTCTGTCCAAGTTGGTATGAATAATAATAATGGTAGTAGTAGTAACAGTAACAGTAACAGTACATTATTGGATCAAACAGATTGGAAATTACATATTTTACTTAAATCAGAATCAAGTGAATTGTTAAGATTATCAAATCTTATGTTGATTGAAAATCATCTGATTGATATTCCTATTGAAAAAATGATGTTATTAAAATCAAAATTTGATATTAATATTAAAATTTTAGAAGATTTTTATAAATTTATTGA